>NW_026057582.1:127929582-128247539 GCF_023721935.1 Panthera uncia
ATAGATTTTTATATATTTATAAATATTTTATATATATTTATATATTTATATTTATATAGATATATATATTTATATATATTTATATATATTTTTTATATATTTATAATATTTATACATATATAGATTTATATATATTTATAAGTATGTATATTTATATATATAAGCATATCTACTTATTTATATATTATACTTATATATATACTTATGTGCATCTATATATTTATATATATATATAAATGTTAGCTTTTAAAAGCTAACCCTTTTCCTTTAACTACCAATCCAGGTATGAACGGGACCCAGCCATCCTCGGCCTGGTGCAAGAACAATGTGGCAAATGATCGAGGTGGTGCCCGGCAGGCTGATGACTTTATACGCCGCGTCCCGGCTCGGTGACCCACAAATCTCCTTTGATATGCCAGGCAGCAGAGAGAGCTCGAAAGGCTCAGGAGGCGAGGGCGGCCCCCCGCCCCCCTCGATGAAGCCATCATGTGACAAGCATCCTGAGCCGGCGGCGGGGCGCGCGGGGCTGATAGAGACGTCGGTCCGAGGCGCCCGAGCGACCCGCGCGGGGCCCAGCGGCCCGGGCGCCGCGACCGCAGAGGACGCGGCCGGCGCGCGCCGGGCGAGCCGGCAAGCAATCTTCGATAAATTAAAGAAATCTCCATGGAAATTAGCATGAAACATTTTCTAATCTGCCTCTTTTCACTGCCGACAAGGGTCACTGGTTGAGCGTCCCTCTTATTTTATTATTCCCCAGCCGCCGCCACCTCCCGGCTCCTTTCCACCCCTCCATTCCGCTCTGGGTTTTCAGCCCGTCCCTATTGTCGCCGTCCTCGGATTCTTAACCCTTTTGGACCATCTTCCCTGCGACAGGGTGTGATCCCTGCTGCTGCTCCCGCTGTTGTGACCGTCGCTGCCCGCGCGGCTGCTGAGGCCCCCACGACTGTTCTCCTGCTAATCTTACCCCCAGCAGCACCAGGGCAGGGGGCAACCCCACCCCTGTCCCCTCTCCCCCAAGCAGTCACCACCTTGCACCAGCTTTATTCACAAATGGGGCGGCCAGGGGGACAGAGGCCGCAGCTGCCTGCTCCTCCCCCTCCCCCAAACCGTGTCCGGAGAGTGTCCGGCTCTGGGTCGCTGTGCCTCTGGGTTGCTGTGACCCTCACCCCGGACGGCACCGGAGTGCGGGTGCAGGATGGTGGGGTGTGTGAGCGCGTTCCCTTGGCAAGGTCGCTGGACCTGTCTTGCAGGATGGGGCTGTTCCACCCTCTTCCCCTGTGGAGAGCACTCTGGGATCTAAGGGGAATGACATTGGGCCACAGGAGAGGCCCAGAAAACAAGTGGTGCCCTCCAACAGTTAAAAAAAAAAAAAAAAAAAAAAGGATGTAAAATTTTAAGATGTGAAAATTACTCATTCAGCTCTCTTATTCGTCGAACCTCTCGAAATCCTTTGAGGATCAAGACTCAACTTTCAGAAAATAAACTTAGAAAAAGGGGCCAAAAAGTGCCCCACGTGATGCGTTCACATGTGTTAGATGCCTTCACACACTATCTTATTTAATCTCTACGACAACTGGGTTTTGGAGAGTTGTTGGCCGTCAGAGGTTCTGCTGTTTATCCATCTGTGCATTGTTTGTTCTTTGAGTACTTTCTGGCGCCGGGTAGAGGCCGCTTGTTACCATCAAATGCCTCTGGGCTCCGTGTCCCTCTGGGTTCCACTGCACTACGAACCGTAGGCATCTCATTTAATCCTCTCGGAAACTCTGCAAGGTACACATCGCTCCCATTTTGTGGATGGGAAAACAACTGAGGAAGTAAAGTCACACCTTGATCGACGGTGGTCGTGAAACTTGCGGGGCCTGTCTGATCCCAGGGCATGTTCCGTCACCAAATATGTCCACCATGGGAAAGAGAAAAGGGAGGGCCACAGAGGAGAAGTGGTTTTTTCCAAAGACATCCGGGTAATACATGGCGGCCAAGATCGTGCCAGGTGGGTAAACCTCTGGGGCCTGGGCTGTCTCCACTGCAGAGCAGGGAGGCAACCAAGCTGTTGTTTGAAAGGTTGTCTTCCATGGGGCACCTGGGTGGCTCAGTCATCGAAGTGTCTGACTTTTGACTTCAACTAAGGTCCTGCTCTCAAGGTTGGTGGGATCCCGCCAGGAGTCAGGCTCTGCCACGGGTGCGGTTGTGGAGTCTGCTTAAGATTCTCCCTCCCTGGGGCGCCTGGGTGGCTCAGTGGGTTAATCATCATCAGGCTCTTGATTTCAGCTGAGGTCATGATCTCAGGGTCATGAGATGGACCCCTGGGTCGGGCTGTGCACTGAGCATGGAGCCTGCTTGGGATTCTCTCTCTTCCTCTCTCTCTGCCCCTCCCCCCACCCCAAGATAAATAAACTTTAAAAAATTGTCCTCATCCAATTTCACCCTTCAGTTCGACACCCTGGAGGAGCATCTCCAGCCTTACTCATCTTCACTGTTAGGTGACGAGGTCATATCTAGTCTTTGCCATTTTCGGTATGTAGAAATTTAGAGATCTCTTTGAACCTTTTATAAAGTGATACCTCAAGATCATATTCCCAGACAGAGCAGGATGTGTTGAAACAATATCTCAAAAATATATCCTGTTGTGTTTTTTTTTTCCTACAATATTGAGATAGTCAATGTTTGAATGATAACGGTTTCTAGAATAATTAGTATGTTTGCTTTCAGCTTGTGGAAATTTGATTTTTTTTTTTTTTGGTGCGGAGCATTAATTCAATGAGCTCTTATTTTGCATATAAATAAAACTTTGTGAATAAAAGTATATTTCAGATGTATAAGGAAGTTCATTATTTAAAATGTGAATTATTTTGTACCAAATGGGTATTGTGAATTGAAATGATTATGTCTTTAATCTCATTTTGGTATCCCCAATTTCGTGTGTGTGCACATACACTTATCTGTGATAAGGGGAGCTTGATAGCATAACCGACCGTGATAAGCAGGTAACAGGATAACAAGATATAGTAGAGGAAAGTCAGGGAGTTTGGAAGATATTTCCTGTCTATTGCAAATAAGGAATGAAATCGGATACTTCGCACTGTTGCTGATTGAGCCACGGTGTGGTTAAGGAATATCTACATGTTTTAGCTGCGGTCCAGAGTAAGGCTTCCTGCACTAATGATATTAAAGAGTCTGTGGCACATTGATATTTGTTCCACGGCTAAGAAGCTGCTCGAAAGTCCTAAAGCACATTTTGGGAACACTAATTCCTATTGATGCAAATGCCAACATTCTGAGTTTACCAGGGTGGTTCAATCTATATCCAAACATTCCTTTATCTGTTGCTGTTGCCAGCCTCGGCCAGGTAACTTTATTCCCAAACATCCCCTATGAACATTAGTCTCAGCTATTCCAAGGAAATGTATGGTGTGTGAAGGCAGGAGTTGTGCTAAGTATTCACTGCAATGGGACAATATAAAGAAAGCAAAGGCCAGAATGAAATGCATATGTATACATGACCAAAGCTAGCCTATAACTTGAAAAGTTATTTTATTTCATCTAAAGATTTAATGCAAGAATTTAAGTATACCTCTGTAGGTTTTAAAGCACATACTCAAAGGTATGTCTAGATTTTAAACAACTCTTAGTCAGAGATGCTTAATTGCAGGCGACAATTGAAGGCACAATTCTCAATAGGTAAGAAATATAGACAAAAATATCCTAGTGGATAAAACATGAGTATGAGGTGGGCTATTACGAATAAGATTGTTGAATGGATGTTGCATCCATATCTCCTAAAGGACGCTGAGGACTGCTTGAAGTGCTCATTGTTCATTATCCCAATTCTACTACGTAACACCTCTTGAGTTTTAGTCAAATCCCAGCCCACGCTTTTGCCTTAGAGAAGCTGAGTTTCACCTTCAAGGATAAGCTGCTTGCTCTGAGGATAATTTTTATTTCATTTCCAGATTGCTTAAAGATTGCACATTTGATCCAATTCTGGTTAATGAGAGGCTGGAAGTTGGGGACACATTCTTTCCTGTTCTTAAGAAGGAACGAGTTCCCAGAGGCAAGGGAAGCAAAAGCAAAAAATGAACTATTGGGACCTTATCAAGATAAAAAGCTTCTGCACAGTGAAGAAAACAATCAGCAAAATTAAAAGGTAACTGACAGAATGGAAGAAGGTATTTGCAAATGACATATCAGATAAAGGGTAAGTATCCAAAATCTATAAAGAACTGATCAAACTCAACTCCCAAAAAACAGATAACCCAGTGAAGAAATGGGCAAAAGACATGAATAGACACTTCTCCAAAGAAGACATCCAGATGGCTACTGACACATGAGAAAATGCTCAACATCACTCATCATCAGGGAAATACAAATCAAAACCACAATGAGATACCACCCCACACCTGTCAGAATGGCTAAAATTAACAACTTAGGTAACAACAGATATTGGCGAGGATGTGGAGAAAAAGGATCTCTTTTGCACCTTTGGTGGGAATGCAAACTGGTGTGGCCACTCTGGAAAATGGTACGGAGGTTCCTCAAAAAATTAAAAATAGAACTACCCTATGACCAAGCAATTGTGTTACTAGGTATTTATCCAAAGGATACAAAATTGTTGATTCGAAGGGCCACATGCACCCCTATGTTTATAGCAGCACTATCGACAATAGCCAAAGTATGGAAAAAGCCCAAGTGTCCATTGACTGACAAATGGATAAATAAGATGTGATATGTGTGTGTGTGTGTGTGTGTGTGTGTGTGTATACACATATATATAATGGAAGGGAACATGAGGGGAACATGAGGGGAACCTCTGGTGTATTAATGTGGTGTATTAAAGAAACTTCATTGTTTGATCTTGGATGGTGGCTGCATGGATGAAAATCCCTAGGTAGATACATAGATAGATAGATAGATAGATAGATAAAGGAATAGTACTCAGCGATCAAAAAGACTGAAATCTTGCCATTTGCAACAACATGGATGGAACTAGGGAGTATTAGGCTAAGTGAAATAAATCAGTCAGAGAAAGACAAACATATGATTTCACTCACTGTGGAATTTAAGAAACAAAACAGATGAACATAGGGGAAGGGAAGGAAAAATAAAATAAGAACAGAAAGGGAGACAAACCATAAAAGACTCTTAAATGCAGAGAACAAACTGAGGGTTACTGGCAGGGGTTACTGGCAGGGTGTTGGATGGGGTGATGGGCTAAATGGGTAATGGGCTTTAGGGAGGGCACTTATTGGGATGAGCACTGAGTATTATATGTAAGTGAAGAGTCAGTAAATTCTATTCCTGAAATCACTATTACACTGTATGTTAACTAACTTGAATTTAAATTAAAAATATGTATAACCATTAAGGGAAAAAAAAAAAAAGAAGAAGGAGTCCCTTCATTTCTCGCCATCACTAGACGCGCACAAAAAATCATGAAGCCTGCTAACTCCCGTTGCAAGCCACCACAGTATCTAGATTCGGGGTGAAATTAAACTCAGGGTAGAACAAAGCAGAGAGAAGAGATGCGTCTGGCTCTAGCTAACCCTAAGTCTCTTCACCATGAACCACCTCTTAGGGGAGCTTCAACTTAGGTGAGTTTCAACCAATGTAAGTTGTCTTTCTGTTATGTGTAACTAAAAGCATCATAATTGATGCATGTTGAACTTTTCTAGGAAAAAATAACATTATGCTTTTATCATTCAGGAAACTGACGCACTCCTCTAGGACAGCATCCCTGTATTTTTTTTTGGGGGGGGCATTCATACCTCTTTGGTTGACTTTTCATGTGCCAACACCTTTGTCAAACAATTTTCTGTTGAGATGATAGAAGGTTAATTTGTCTTTCTTCCTTTTTTAATTTTTTAAAAATTTATTTATTTTGAGAGAGAATGAGGAAGCATGAGCAGGGGAGGGACAGAAAGAGAGAGAGGCAGAGACAGAATCCCAAGCAGACTCCACACTGTCAGTGTAGAGCCTGACACGGGGCTTGAACCCACGACTGCAAGATCATGATCTGAGCCAAACCAAGAGTTGGATCCTCAACAGACTGAGCCACCCAAGCTCCCCTGTCTTTCTTCTGACATGGTTGATAGAAGTCTTCTTTTTGTTTCTTTTTTGTACTTACTGACAGTTTGGACAAGTATCTTTCAGCTTTATAACTTGCCATCATGTAATTTTTAAGTAAATCTTTTTATTGAAGAGCAGGCTACATAAAAGTAAGCAAATCATAGGATGCAATTCAATGACTTTTCACAAACGAAGGTCACCCATGCAGCCACCATCCAGATCAAAAAACGAAGCTTCATTGATAAACCAGAGGTTCCCCTCATGTTCCCAGCCAGTTACTAACATACTCCCCCCCGCCCAGTTGAAGATAACCAGTATCCTAATGACTAACACCAGATTCATACTGCTGAGTTTTAAATTTTATATAAATGGAATTGTACTCAATGCACTCTTTTGAATACTATAAAATATATATTCTAATTTGTTTGGCTCCCATTAATTCAGTATTATGTTGGTGGTATTTTCTATAATAATTAATTTATTTCTAATGCTGTATAATATTCCATAGCATGAATATAGCACGACTACTATTTTTTTAAGTTTTTTTTTTTTTTTTAATTTGAGAGAGAGAGAGAGAGAGAGAGAGAGAGAGGAAGAAGCAGACAGAGAGGGAGACACAGAATCCGAAGCAGGCTCCAGGCTCTGAGCTGTCAGCACAGAGCCCAATGCAGGGCTCAAACTCACCAACTGCGAACCGAAGTCTGATGCTTAACCGACTGAGCTCCCCCAGGCGCCCCAGCCATGACTACTATTAATTTATTTTTTCTTACACTGTTTTGGTATCATGATTATGCTGGTCTTGTAAAATGAAAATTATTCCTCTTCTTGACTTTCTGTTCTTTGGAGGGGTTTGTGTTCAATGTTATTTCTTCCTTTAATGTTTGAAAAAATGAACACTGAAACCATCTGGTTCTAGAGTATTCTTTGGAGAAGAGCTTTCAATAATATATTTGATGTGTTCAATAAATATAGAAATAATCATTGCTTGCAACTCTTATATCAGAGTTGCAATGCGATGTTTTACTAGAAATTGGTCCATTTAATATAACTTTTCAAAATCTTTCGCATAAAGCTATTCATAATATCCTGTTATCACACTAGCATTGTTTCTCTTTTCTCTCCCCACATGCCTGATGTTAGTAATTTGTGCTTACTTTTTATTCTAGCAGTCTTTTGAAAAGTGAGCTTTTAACTTTGCTATTCTCTCTTTGGTGTATTTTTTAAATTTTGTGAATATAAACCTGCTGTTACTCATTGCCCTCGTTTTACTTTTTTGAAAGTTTAATTTGCACTTCTGTTTCTAAATTCTTCAGAAGACACTTAGGTCATTGATTTTTCAGCCATTTTCCTTTTCTAATATATATTTTTAAGACTATCACTTCCCTCTACACACTGCTTATGTTGCATCCCATGTGTCATGAAAAGTTGCATTTTCATTGTCACTCAGCAGACAATATTTTCTAATATCCATTATGAGTTCTTTAGAAATGTATTGATAAATTGCAAGTATCAGAGCTTTTCTGTTTTCTGTTTCCATTGATCGTTACTGTAATTACACTGTGGTTAGAGAATATACTTTCTGTGATTTCAATCCTTAGAAATTTGTCACAACCATATGGCTCAGCATATGGTCTTAAGTTATTGAGTGCAGATTTCTATGTATGTAAATAAGGTCAAGTTTGATAATCATGTGATTGAAACCATCTATACTCTTACTACATTTTGTCTATTTCTTCTTTCAGGTGCTAAGCAGGGGGATTAAAATCACACACTAATGGTAAATTATCTGTTTCTCTTTTTGGTCTTATCAATCTCTCTTTCTCTTTCTATTAAGGCTATAGTTTTACGTGCATATACATTTAGAATTTTTATATCATCCTCTTAGATTGAACCACTCATCTTTATAAAACATTTTTGCCTTAAAGTCTACATTATCTGCTATTCTAATTGCTATATTTGTATTCTTGTGTTTAGTTTTTATACAGCTTCAGTTTTCCATTTTAATTTCCTAAACTTTCTAATATATATATATATTACATCTTCTAAATATATGACATATAGCCATATACATCATCTATACTTTTATATCTATATGTGTATATGTATATCTAATTTCCTACTTGTTTTATACAGTCTAATAATCTGCCAGAAATTCAACCAGCCTTTTAAGATTTATCCAGTCTTTTCATTAGAGCATCTAATCTGCTTATATTTAACGTAGTTCTTTACTATTGACATATTTGAATTTAAATTTCTTTTCTTATATATTTTTTAAGTTTATTTATTCTGAGAGAGAAAGAGGAAGAGAGGGGGAGGGTCAGAGAGAGAGGGAGAGAGAGAATCTCAAGCAGGCTCTGTGCTGACAGCAAGTGCAGGGCTCAAACCCACGAACCATGAGATCATGACCTGAGCTGAAATCAAGAGTCAGATGCTTAACCGACTGAACCACCCAGGTGCCCCTATAATCTTGTTTTTTTCTTTCAACTTATTTTGTTTCTTTCTGTCTTTATTTGGATGGAGCAAACATTTTTATCATTCTATTATTCTTCTCTATTGGTTTGTTACATATTCTTCTCCTTTCATTTTTTACCATAGAGATAACTACATACATCCTTGAATTTACTGTCTAATATAAGTTAATCCTCATCACTTCCTGGAGAGTTCAAGATCCTTGTCTACTTTAAAGAATGCATTGGGGCACCTGGGTGCCTCAGTCAGTTGGGCATCTGACTTTGGCTCAGGTCATGATCTCACGGTTCATGAGTTTGAGTCCCACGTAGGGCTCTGTGCTGACAGCTCGGAGCCTGGAGCCCGCTTCGGATTCTGTGTCTCCCTCTCTCTCTGCCCCTCCCCTGCTCATGCTCTGTCTCTGGCTCTGTCTCTCTCTCTCTCTCAAGAATAAATCAACATTAAAACATTTTTAAAGAATACATTATGATGATGATGATGATGTATTCAAGGTATATTTAAGGATATGTAGATATTTGTACTATTAATATCTTTTTTATTGCTCTTTATTCCTTTCTTCATTTTCTTGTCTTAATCTATTTTTTTAATGTAAATTACTCCCTTTAGTATTTTTTTCAGTGTGTGCGGCTGGAAATAAATTCTCTCTGGTGGGTGTGCGTGACAAGATATCTGTCACCTTCATTTATGAAGACTATTTTTGGTGGATGGAGTTCTAGGTTAATATTTTAAATCCTTTAAATATGCCATTCCATTTTCTTCTCTCTCCCATAATTTCTATTGTAAAATCAATTGTCAACCTTACTGCTCGTATTCTGAAGTACTATGTCCCTGTTCTTCAGCTGCTTTTGAGACTTTCCTCCAAGTTTTTGACTGTTAGTATTTTACCTGTGAAGTGCTTACATGCAGCTTTGTTTTCATTTATCCTGATCTATGTATATAAATCTTAAAATCTGGAGCTTGATACTTCTCACCATTTCTAGAAAATTCTTGTTGGGATCAGCACTGGGAGTTGTATGAAGCAAATTTGACAATAAATTATATTTTAAAAAAAGAAGAAGAAAAAAAAAAAGAAAATTCTTGTCAATACCAGGTCAACTATCACACCTGGACATTCTCTGTCTCTTCTCTTTAACATATTTAAATTGTGTGAATTTCCTAACTTTTCATTTCATTACGAAGATGCTTATGTTCTTTCACATATTTTGCACTTTTTCTGTCTCTGCTTTAGTATGGATCTCTTCTAGGAAGTTTTCTTTCAGTTAACTGTTTTTATCTTTTTCTGCACTGAATATGCTCCTAAGCCCATTTATTCATTTCTTAATTTTGGTTATTTTTTTTTCAAAACTCTGCTTTCCCTTTGATATTTTCATTGTAGGTTGCTGGATGAAATTACCCATTTTGGCCCGTATTTTCCTGAACATAGTAATCAAATTTATTTTAAAGTATTAGAAAGAAAATAAAGTCTATGTCTGATAATGTCAATATCTGAACCCCCTATGTGTCTACATTTATTGTTGGTTTTTTTTTCATTTTCTGTTGCTTTGTAATTATTTAGTCTTACCTTCTAGTAGGCCTGATACTTGTTGATTGAGTGTCAAATTAAAAAATATATATATATATAAAACAGTTATCAAAGATCTTGGCTGTAGTCATCTCTCTCCAGAGAATATTTTCTTTTGTTTTCTGGTAGGCATCGAGTGAGGGTGGAGATTATCTTAAATCTGCCTGGCAGTAATTAAACTGAAACGTGACTTTCAGTAATGCGATATTTAACCTTCTTCTTTTTTGTAATCAGGTTACAATATTTGGTGTGTATTTTACATTTATAGTAGATCTGTATTTGGACTGGTTCACTTTACACGCCCCATCGTCACATTGTGGCTTGTGGTTACTGTAGTAGACAGTGACCCTCTTACTCCTAAGCTGCAGCCCTCTCGTGTTCCTAAGCAGAACTCTGGGGTATCTATCATGGCCCCTTTTCCCAAAGATTCCTAACTTGCCATTGTATCTTTTCCACTTAATGACACTTCCTTCATCTCTGTTTGGATTCCTAGACTGTTAACAGCTCCTTTTTACTGGACTTGTCCCTAGTTCGGCAAAATGCCTTCATGGGAAACGTGGAACAGAAGAAAAAGCTCACCTAACGGTACGTAGTTCTTTCGGCCATCTTGGTGTCTCGAGTCCTGGCCGCCTGGGTAGCACGGAACTTCAAGGTTCTCCCTCCCCTATCTTACACGACTACCAAATCTTCTCTCAGATCCCTTGCTGCTTCTTGCCACAGGCCACTTCATTTTGTAGTTTCTTGGACTACATTCTGAATCTTGTGCCACTTACCAGGTGTCATATGACCTAAGCGGAAAAGCAGGTTAAATTTTTGGTTGTATTTTGTTCGACTCTTCCAGTTACATTTGGTATCAGGTTTGGTGTGTATGAAGGTAAAGCTCCACCACGTCCCGATTTTTTTCATCTATGCTGCTGAGTTGTTAAATGGTCATGGTTAGTAAAGCAAAAATTTTACACTGTGTTTTGGAAAGTCACAGGTACTGCTTACATCAGTTTTTACAGCTTGAAAAATTGTCATGCTCCTCATTTTTCTTTGAAAAACATGGATGCCTTGGTGGTAAAATATACCGATATCAGAGTACAAGCCACAGAACCGTAATTTATCAACACACACCCTTACATTTAAGACAAAGATACCTCACTCAATAAATCAGCAGCCAAATGAAAATAAGAGAATTGAAAGGTTTGAATCATAGATGCTTTATATTAAGAATATAAATGCTAATATCCAGAACTCCTAAAGAAAATCTCAAGAAAAAAATAAAAATCAAAAATAATCTCTAAAATAAAAATACATTGTGTGTAGGAAATACCTCTAAATAAGAAAAGAATATTGGAGCCGTATTAAGACTTGATAGCTGAATGCTATAAAATGTGAAAAATTATCTTTGATCCATAAAAAAGTCAACACTTTTTTTTAATGTTTATTTATTTTTTGAGAAAGAGAGACAGAGAGACAGAGCATGAGTAGGGGAGGGGCAGAGAGAGAGGGAGACAGAATCTGAATCAGGCTCCAGGCTCTGAGCTGTCAGCACAGAGCCCGACGTGGAGCTCGAACTCATGAACCTCGAGATCATGACCTGAGCCGAAGTAGGTCGTACAACCGGCTGAGCCACCCAGGCGCCCTAACACATTATTTTAATAAATAGGTCTATATTCAAATTCAACGAGGGCTCATCTGGGATAAAAATAAGTCAACATGATTAGTGTAAGAAGGCATTTGAATGTTCTTATTGATGGTACTGATTCCAATCCCTAAGCCAAGCAATGGCTGCTCAGTATGGGTGTGAGTAGTTATTTAGACATTTTAATGGTCTTCAAGTGTGTTAAAAGCCTATACATTAGTATATTGCTCCCTTCTCAGATCAACTTTGCTTGTTCCATCTGGTCGTCTAGTCATTACCACGCAAAAAGCAGATGATGGGCACTCAACTGCCCAGAAAATATTTATCTAGGCTATTCCTTTTCATTCCACTTTGATTTCTCCTGGCAAAATGGTGAACCTCATATGTAATGCCACCTAACACTGAAAGTGAAGGTCTTGAGAGTGCAGATTTCACAGAGATAGACAGGGTTATGTCCCAGACAGTAGTTGAATCACGGTTGGAGTAGAGCAGAAAGCAGGCAAGTCTGGAAAAATGAAAGCATGGATCCCCCCAACTTTGCCTTTTACACCCCAAATGACAATGACTATTGTCTTTGTGATGAAGTTACACAATCTTTAACAGTGTTCTAAGACTGGGTGCCTGCCTTCTTACCCAGCTTCACCTTACACATCTCTCCCCACGGCCCCAACTCCACGGGGATCCCTTCTGTTTCTCAAATGTATTCAGCTTTCACTCTGCGTTGTACATTCCCCCATGCTGTTCCTGTCTCTAAATCCTCGGACCCCTCAAATGCATAAATCTTCCATATCCCCAGCTTCACATTCACCTCTCTGGGCATATATTCTCAGACTCCCTGGATTACAATGAATATTCATATTTGTAATTATTTTTAAATGATTCTCTTCCATTGATCATTAAGGGCACGGATCACATCTAGTGTTTGATTACCAGTGCCTGTGCAGTGCCTGTGTCAAAGTACGTAACTTTTCATCTCCTAGAAAGGAAAATAAATCAGTGGGGAAAAAAGAAAAAAAACCCAAAAAACCTCAGCGTTCCAAGGAACACTTTTATAAATTACTTCTTACGAGAAACATAATCTGATGTTCAAATAAATAAACATAGATAAAAATTTAGAACTGGAAGGGATGTTTTAAGAAACGAAATTATATAATCACTTCACCTTGCTGATAAGAAAACTGAGGTCCAGGGAGCACCGGTGATTCTTACTAGAGCTTCTATTAATGACGATGATAATAATAATGACAATATCCAACCCATCTCCGTCCATGGCAGACTATACCACGACATGCAATTTCCCTTATCCATTCCAGCATGTTCTCCGTGATTCTCAGCAACGCTGTAACCACACACCAATAATAAAGTACTCAAGCTGGTGGAAGATTTGCTGTCCTAATAGAATCTAATCAATGCTATCCTTATAACCGTGTCACTCTAACTTGCATATACTCGAATAACAATTTTAGTCTTCTTCTGATAATAAAGGTATTTATTAAATCCGTTAGGATTCATTACTGGCAAGCAGACAGAAAGTGGTCTACACGATGATGACTTTCAAATGTCACATGATAATAAGCCCAAGGGTAGGGCAGTTGGAGCGATAATTCACTGGCTCAATAACGTAATCCATGAGCCAGAGTCTTTTTGTCTCCCTGCTTTGCAAACCTAGACGCTGGCTTTTGAGACCCTCATGGCTTATTTTTGTTGGTTGTAAAAGGGTTGTAGCAGTTCCAGGCGCTGTGTTCTCACACAGATGCTTCCAAAGGTGGTAAAGGGGAGCGATTTCTTCCTATTTTAATGGCAAGAGAAACTTTCTTAGAATCTCTGCTTGAGTCTCACTGGCCGGAGCCGTGTCACAAGCTCATCTCTGAACTCATTGCTGACAGACAAAAGGGTCATTGGATCACCACGGGGAACCTAGGCTGATCAGCATTTTCTTCTTTGCTTTGGAGAAGGGTCCGGCTTCTCCCGAAGTAGATGGCTACTGGGAGGAAAGGCAAGTGTGAAGAAGTTAACGTCTGTGGGCAATGAAGCGGGTTTGCCACGTTTACTTTAGGTATTTTTTTTTTTTAGAAACATCAGGTAATTGCCTAACTGGCATTTAACAGACATAACATTAATTATTTTTTACTTTTTCAAATTTCAAATCCACTTTACAGAATTCAAATCCACGAAGCTGGAGTGGTAATATTTCAACTTCCTTTGGAAGACTTAAATTGCTGGTACAATACATTCAATTGCTAAACATTTTCTAATACCCACCCAAACCGTATCTGTTAAACAATGTGGGAATAAATGGAGTTTTTTGTCATCACTCGCCCAACAGCTATTTCTAGGATCACGTCTTAAAAGGAACAAAGACCAACTATTTCTATGAAACTGATCAATACAAAGACACATCCGGAGGATCTGACTGTATTGTGTCAGATAAAATTAGTATGTCATAAAAACAGGAGACTCAACTTCATGAGGGACTTATTAGCAGTCAGACATAGCACATTGTCCTGCACAGACATAGGCTGTCTATGCCAAGCATCCATGATGCTATCTTAATGAATAGAGGAAGAACTCATTTTGAATCTGGAAAGTTTACCACCAAGTTGAATAATTACACTGACTATTGGGCGGGGGGGGGCGTCCTCAAATTTTTCATGTTTCTTTCTCATATAAAAACATTATTTCTCTTCCAAAGCTTCCTCCTGACACCCAACCATTGTACTCCATATCAAAGAAATAGATAAAAATATTAATTTCCCCCATGTCTGTCCTGGTCTATGAATGTTCATGTTTATTTATAATCACACTGGTTCTCTTGGGCTGCGAGCTGCCTTGGGAAGGAGGTGCCCATGGCTGTCCATTCATTCTACATCGTACTTAACATGGTGTCACGTGTGGAAAGGTGCTTTGCGATCAGTATCAGGAATCTAATTGTAAAAGGTAAAATTAAAATGAGTTCTATACTCGTTTAAGTGAAATAAACAGCAGCTCCTCGTTCAGGGGAAGAATACTGTTACAGGACAAATATCTTTTTCCATTATCTTCTCATGAATATCAATAGTGGATGCCATGTTAACGAATGGAAAGAAAGATGAAAAAATACTATGCTGACAGCAATAACTTGATATTTTGTTATGTATATTATATATGTATATACATATAACTATACATATATGTAACTACACATACATACAAACGCGCACACACACACGTATAAAACTATACAAGTGCGGCACGTGGCTCACTCAGTAGAGCATGTGACCCTTGATCTCAGGGTGGTAGGTTCAAACCCCACATTGAGTGTAGAAAATACTTCAAAGTAAAACCTTAAAGAAAACAGAAGAGAAACAAAAAATAAATAAATAAAATAAAGCCAAGCAAGTATTGACGAAATATAGGTAGCATTGTATTAGCTGGAGTCGGAAGTCACACACACCAATTCTATTAACTTGGCCGCAAAGGACATCAGAGAGCTCGGGGTCTTGGTGTCATGCGAGGGCTGCTGGCAAGTGGGAACCATAAGCAAGGACCAGGCACAGGAAGGCTCTGAACAGGAACCCAAGCTAGCGCCACTGCCCCTCTCCGCTCTGACAGCTCAGCTTCTGGAGCTGCAACATCCCCGCCACGAGTCTCGACAGCTCGAAAGCCAAATTACATTATTTCTACAATACCCCTGTATCTTGGCATCCCTCCTTCGACTCAAAGTCCCAATGAGCTGAGCCTAGGACAGAAAATCTCATTCCAGCTCCTACGAAGGGAGAAGAGAGGAGGCATAGTCTTTCTCGTTTCTGAAATGGAGTCCCACCAAAGCAACACAGCGGGGCCCTTGCCGAAACTACAAAAGGCATACAGATTCTGACAAGGCAAGACTACGGGAAAAGACCACCTCTGTTTGTCATCTGTGTAAATACTTCTTCCTCTGCTCACACCTCCAGAGGGGAAACAGGAAAGGGGCACTCATCACATCAGACAGCCATGCCACAATAAACACGTTTACTGTTTCCCCAGAGCGGGGTAACTAGAAGTCTTGTCAATGAATTGGAGCCTGTGCAAAGTCCAGAATTACTGGGTGATACTCATCCCTCATATACAGACACCATCCCATGTTGAAGTTCAGCTTTCCTGAAGAAAATGTTAAGTCGCACACCCCAAATACAATGCGGAAGGAAAAGGAAAATAAATCAGGAATTGAAGTGTATAAATGTTGTCATCACACAACAAAGACAGACATGCATGGGGGTTATTATTTCACTTGGACACCTGTGCATGAAAGCCGAGCTGCCATTTATGACTTTTCTCGTTCATTGCTAATTCGGCATCTGCCTTCAACCAGCACCCCCGCTGACCAAGGAGGTTGTTGCTGTTTTGAACCTAACAGACCAACCTTGATTGTTGTTGGAGCCGTGCCCTTCACGGTCTTTTCAGCGTGTGGTTTTATTTTTTTCATCAAATTCTACTGTTATAAATAGTAAGATAAAAAGGTGCCCCAAGAAACCACGTGGGTCCACCCATAATCTTCCTTCTCCGTTGTGAAGTGATGATCTTATTTTTCCTTTCCAGTCAGGATCAACCACACCAGCCAATGCTAAAATGTCTATTATTTCCGTTTGTCCCTAGAGTCCTAAGATGCTGAAAATGGCCGGGTGGCATTCTTAGCTTCCAATACAATGGAAACATTGTTGTATGTCCTGTTAGAACTATTCTTCCCTGACCGACTAATATCTCTAAACAACAGACCCCAAACTTACGGACACAAGAAGCCAAAGGTTTTTTTAAAGTAGCACTGTAACTGAGACTTCAGTAGACCATTCAAAGGTCTCATCATAACAGATCCTTCTGGATTATGGCAAATATGGTCAGGCTAGTGAATCAAAACATCACAATCCTTTGCCTTTCTTACTTCCTCTCAAGTTTTTTTTCCCCCATTAGAAGTGATGTTATGTGGAAATCTATAACAATGTTAGAGCTATAAGCAAGTCCCTTTAAAATCCAAATTCGTATTAAATATGTATTCCAGTGAGGAACAGTGGCAACCTGTCTTGGAAAGTTTTGGTTTCAATGTTATTATCTTGTTACAAAACATCTGGCTAATCCTCCTAAGATGTAATATATACCTGTATTTTACTGTCACTTACATGGATGACAAATTGGACTTCCATTAGTGACAGTAGCCTAAATGGTCTTGGTCTAGGAGAAGACACGCGGAGCATTTAACCTTGTCCATGGCCACTAGAAATATGTAACTAGCACAAAGGAAAGATGCTTCAGGAAAATCATTACTGATTATTAAGAGCCTCACCCACAGTGAGCGTGATCCTTTGGTAAGTGTCCCTCAATAACCTCACAGTCTGTGGGTTTTTGGAAAGACACAGGCCTCCTCTGTAAATCTCTTTGTTACTGTTTTCCAAACTTGCCCCTCCAATCTCCCGACCACATGAACAAACAAATTACCAAATCAGTGGATCCCAATAAAATTCACTGAGGTGGTAAGACCTTGTATTTTTATCGGTATTACCTCCCAGTCAAGGGCCTGCATGTGTCCTGCTAAGGCATTTAAGTGCCTGTTAATTCTTTTTAAAAATTTTTTAATGTTTAATTTATTTTTGAGAGGAAGAGAGAGAGTTGGGGAGGGGCAGAGAAAGAGAGGGAGACACAGAATCCAAAACAGACTCCAGGCTCTGAGTTGTCAGACCCTGATGTGGGGCTTGAACTCGGGAAGAGGGAGATCATGACCTAGGCTGAAGTCGGGGGCTCAACCAACTGAGCCACAGAGGTGTCCCAAATGCCTGTTCATTCTTTCTCTCCTTGCACCATCAATATGGTATGATCCATGTAGCACAGAAGCAAAATGTCTTTTGGAATGACGAGGGTCCTGGAAACGAATATGGATATGACTGAAGCCATGAGACAAGACGGAGAGGGCATGTTGCTGTTCTTGTTTATTCAGGCAAACTTATGCTGATATTTTCTATTTATTAGGAGAGAGAGGAAAAGCATCCCCAAATCTACATGCAGTCCAAGTGCCAGTGAGTGTGCTGAGTTTCGCTAGCAGAGAAATCACATCTCTCCCTCTGTCTCTCTGCCCCTCCCCTGCTCACACTCTGTCTCTGTCTCAAAAATAAACATTAAAAAAATTTTTTTTTAAATGAATCATCCTTTCTGTCTGTCTCAAGTCTTTGATGGCAGCAGCGATCCCTTTCTGGAGGAAAATATTCCCTTAGGGTTGGGATATTCCTTTAATTCACTATTTCATTTAGAGGAAGAAATTCCAAGTACATAACCATAATAACCTTTATTTATGGGTCACAAAAATTTGTGAGGGTTTTCTGTGTGTGTGTGTGTGTGTGTGTGTGTATGTGTGTGATATATTTCGAATATAGAATTTTTAGTGTCAAATATATGCTACATAACTAGGAAACGGTACATAAACTACATAACTTTGGAGTCCTAAGCCAAATTTCTGCTTATCATCTGATATCCATAAGCACCACTCTAATGGAGCACAGTGGTATTTTAGGGTTTTGTGAGCAATAGTTCTAGCATTGACTTAGTATCCATAAAAAGTGTAGATATCTACCCCTTTCTTAGTGGTAAATAGCTCCACACCCTTTGAGAAAGACTTGGAGAAAGAATCGTGATACATACTTTGATATCATTACAAGGTCCAGTCGTAATGCTGTCTGCCTCCATTTCATTTGAGGGTAACTGGGTCTAGGTTGGGATTAGGTTTAGGATGGCATATTTATATCATGATTTCTCAGAACTGGCCTAAGTTTACCAGACATGAAGCTTTATCCTCTTCCAACATATACAACCTATTGTTATATTTAGAAATTTGGAAAACTTCTAATAACTCTGAGTCTGCTTTGTCTTAGAGGATCTCATAAATTTTTTAAAGTTTATTTTTATCTATTTTGAGAGAGAGAGCAAGCAGGGGAGGGCCAGAGAGAGAGGGAGAGAGACAGAATCCCAAGCAGGCTCCGCGCTGTCATTGCAGACCCCAATGTGGGGCTCAAACTCATGAACCATGAGATCATGACCCGAGCTGAAATCAAGAGTAGGACGTTTAACCAACTAAGCCCCCTGGGCATACCTGGGATCTCATAATATTAACCATGGTCAAAGACTCTGGAAAGTCTGTCTCCCATGCTGGCCTTTCTGTTCTGGAGATTAAACGCAACCATATGGCTTCTGTTCCTCTACTATCCTCCTACTCACCAACACCAGAAACCTATTTCAAGTACAGTCTTTATAAGCATCTTGAATCTTAAGCAAATAGCTAATAAGTATATTTCATAGATGTTGGTGTTCTTGTGACACAATATTTTTCTCAAAGTCTTAGAAAGAGAGTGTCTCGGGGCAACTTGGTGGCTCTGTCAGTTTAGTGTCCGACTTTGGCTCAGGTCATGATCTCACAGCTCGCGAGTTTGAGCCCCGCACCGGGCTCTGTGTTGACACTCACAGCCTAGAGCCTGCTTCAGATTCTGTATCTCCCTCTTTCTCTGCCCCTCTCTCACTCATGTTCTGTCTCTCTCTCTCTCAAAATAAATAAAACATTAAAAACATTTAAAAAAGGGAAGAAAGAGAGTGCCTTTTGGTATTTCTTGAGGAATAAAGCTAAGAAATGATCTGGAGTAACACACAACAAATGCATTGCAATATTCCTATCCCAAAGTCTTAGGGCCTTCCTCTATGTATTATGACAAGGCTTTTCTGCTTTTTCATCGCCTTTGATTGTCAGATTTCAGATTTTAGGCATCCATCCAAGAAAACAATTAAAATCACTTTCAGAGAATCTGACGAGCATACTAGAATCATATCAATTAATTTGATCAAATCAAAAGTAATGATCTCTCATTTGAAAAGCAAGCTCAGATCCATTCTTATACACATTTCCCGGATTTTGGTCAACATGAATTAGTAAAGACATATATATTTTTTAATACAAAAGCACTCTTGTGAAGGTTTTATTTTTTAATTTTCTCCAGAAGTATTCTGGAATATAGTGCTTATTACACTTGGGGAGGTAATCAGGGTTTAGGAATGCTCAGAATAGATGGTCAAGAATGATCTGATTTTAGAGTAAATAGCTCAAGAAAGAATGTTACTTAAAACACTTTCATGCAACAGTGAGAGAGTCTTATCAACAAGGAAAGAGGGTCACTCTAGCTTCCAAGGGAATGATAAGACCTCTGAATTTCCCCTATACATCCTTCTTCAAACTCTATGGTTTCCTAATCATTGTCCTATTGATCTAAGATATGGTGAAGCTCTGAATTTAACTGATACTACCATTTGGTGGGCGTTCTTCCTACCCCCAAGAGAAGTTTAAGATCTCTGAATCTTCCAGTATATCCTCAATCTAATTGTTAAGGTTCTAATGTTTCCCAATTACTTTTTATAACTTTGACATAAAAGATAGGGAGAAGTTTCGAATTCAATGGCTATCGTAATTTAAGTCAAACATTAAGCTCAGACTTTGGCTGCTTCCACTTCATTTAAACATAAATTGAGATCAAGAAAGTATTGGACTTTAATTAGTGCCTTGAACAGTACTTCAGGATTTGAGGTTGTCCTTCTGTTTCAGCAACCTTCTTGATTTCCTCCTGTCTTTCATTCAGCAAAATGGTCGTTCAAAAACTTGCTTCAGAAAACACCTCATTCTAGGTAACTATAGGCGATCACTAGAGGTATTCCATTATATGCCATGGATTCCCATACACCCAACCTAAAAGACTATATTAATTCCTAAGATAAACCATTCCAAATACCTGTATTAACACTGAGTTCCATTGCTTACATGCCATTCACTATTTTCAATGTCTATACACTTCCAGTTTCTTGATCGCAAGCAACAGAAACCAACTCTGTCCAACTTAAGCAGAATAGGAATTTCTAGGACTGAGATTGTGGTAAAACTAGTAGTAGAAAATGGCTAGAGACCAAAGCAGATTATGGAGCAGGAATACATACAGAGTTAAAGCACAAGAGTGATCTCTGTAGCGAACCACTCCTGGATACTACTGCATCAGGGCATGTGATCCCATTACCACTTTCAATACCATTGCCTCTTGCCATGAATATTTTCTAAATGAGGTCTATGATTTACGTTGTTTTTTGTATTGGTTTCTCTTGCTGTCGTAATAAATGATCACAAGCTCAGAAGTTTAAAACAACACAGATTAATTATCTCACAATCGGTAGGTCAGAAATCCAGGCACAGCATGGCTGAGCTGTGCTCTGGGTTTCACAAGATGGATTTCAAGATGTTGGTAGGGCTGAATTCATTTCTGGAGGTTTTATGGATGGATCTGCTTACAGGTTCATTCAGGTTGTTGGCAGAATTCAGTTCCATTTAATTATAGAACTAAAGTTCCCATTTTCGTGTTGGCCAGTGACATGGCTCATTCTCAGTTTCTTAGAGACCACCCCCATTATCTAGTTCATGGCCCTCTTTTTCCATAGTTCAAGTCAATAATGGCAAGTAGAGCCCTTATGCTTAGAATCTCTCAGGATCTCACCTTCTATCTCACCTTTCCTCTGTCTCTTTTTTGAACCTCACCTCTCTAACTTTTCAGCCTTCTTCTGTTTTAAGGATTCATGTGATTACATGGATTTAATCTATAATCCAGGATAATCTCTGTCCTTCAAGGTCAGCTGACTAGTAACCTTAATTTCATCTGTGACATCTCTCACAGTAGTATCTAGATTGGTGTTTGATTAAATAATCATGGGATAGGAATCTTGAAGAACATCTTTGGAGCCCTGCCAACCACACTTCCGTTAAGGTACAAAACCCTCATCAGAGCATTGAACCTGGTAAAACAACACCTCACATGCCTTATTTAACATTATCTTCCACGATATGAACAGAAACAGAATCTAGCAGTGTGAAACTCTGTAGTCAGAGGTGAGGCCTTCTCTTTTATTTACTCTGATACAATCAATTTGTCAATCAAAGAAACAAGTGGGCTCAATACTGAGTGTCCCTTCCACCAATGAAATAATGCCCATCACTGAAAGCAAATTCCTTTTACTGTTTGAATTGTTATTTTAACATTTATTATTTTAACCGCATTATTGAAATTAAGCCATTACATTTATATCAAATATACTTCTATTAATGTTAACCAACTAATTAAGAAACAATCTGCAAAACTTTTCCTAATTAGCATATAGCCCCCCAAATATCCATTCACAATAAATAATTCATCACTTAAATGTATCCTAAAGAAAAATAAATGCCTGAAACAAACATTTAATGGTCCTTCTACATTTACTATTGACTTAACACTGCATAAACACATGATGAAATTGTAATGCTCTCTAGAAAATAATTATTAGAACACATTGTAATTTCTCTGGCAGAAAATTCTCATCAAGTGCACTGACTTAAACAGCTACTCGTAAGTTATTCAAAGTACAACAAATATAAAAACACTGTTTATTAGGGTAATTATACTTGGTTAATAAAAATCATATAGTTGATGTCTGTCTTTCCAGTGGAAAACAGAGACAGTTTGGAGGGCTTCTAAGCTTACTTCTGTGTGTTGTAGATTCCCTTTTTCTGTCAGGAGCAGGCCTTGCCTACTTTATTCACTCCATGCCACTGGATCTTGTCAAATGTCTGATGCAAGCCTTTCTTATTTAAAAAATAACCCTGAAACAATTCTTTCACTCAGGCATTTTTTTTTTAAAACAGCCAAAAATTAACAAAGCATTCATTGAGATATCAGCAAAAAACAAAAACAAAAACAAAAAAACAGTTGAACAGGGAAGTGTAAAAGTGTATACCCCCACGAAAGCAACACATAACCTGGTAACAACTGTCAGAATCCATTGGGGAGGGGCGGGCTTTGGAATCCAATCAAAAGCATAAAACAACCAAGGAAACATTTCATCAAGAAAAAGAAAGAAAGAAGGAAAGAAAGAAGAAGAAAGAAAGAAAGAAAGAAGAAAGAAAATCAGTCAAGTCTTGTTCTTAGAGCTTTTTGACATCTTCCTTTACCTCAGTACCAGCCTCCAGTACACAGTTCAGTGTCAGCCTTGAAGACAATAATACACATGTTTAAAAATCTATTTATTTATTTTTGAGCGAGAGAAAGAGGAGCAGGGGTTAGGGGTGGGGGAGAGAATCCCAACCATGCTCCATGTTGTCAGCACAGAGCCCAATGTGGGGCTTAAACTCATGAACTGTGAGATCATGACCTGAGCTGAAGTCAAGAGGTAGACATTTAACCTACTGAGCCATGCCTCAATGGCATTGAGTATGCCTCAATTCAGAATTTCTTGATAGAGATTCCTAGTACGTGAGAAAGCAGTATTGATCTTATTCTCAAAGAATTGTGGCTGTTTTGACCTGTCTGTTTGCTCCCTGAAGAACCAGGTCAAAGGGCTTCCCTCTATTATGCCTACCTCAGAACTCTCTCAGAGCTAGGGCAATTATCCATGGATCATATGTTGAAGAAAAACTGAAGGCAAATACATTAACCACTACCACCTGGAAGAGGGACAACAGTTAGGCAAACAGTGGACAAACCAAAGGGATTGGGAAGGAAGACTAGGGAATGAGATGCTTTGGAGAATAATGACTTTGAAAAGCCTTCACATATTCCTAGCAATTCAAGTGGTTTTGTGCATACTTGAGGCTGTGTGCAGGTTCTGAAAAGATGTCAGGGGGCTCTAAACTCTCATTTCTGGCTGACCTTTGGACTTTCCGTGAGTAGGAAGTGAAGGCTGAGGTACACTCCCTGGCTGAGCACTGAAGGATACTCTAACACACACACAGATGAACTGCAGAGACTGAGAGCTTTTGTCTGTTTAGTTTTACTTGTAAGACTTTTTTGATTCCAGATGTTAAGGAAATCTCTCAAATTACTAGCTGACCACTAAACAGAGGTATCAGTGGCACAAGAAGAAATATAGACTTCACAAAATTTTTTCAAAAAAATCACTAAACAAATAATAGCTAAACAAACAGCAACAACCAACCCTGGGAGGAGGAGAAAAATACTTCCCAGAGTTGCCACAGTATAACTTTCCAAATGTCTAATTTTCTTTTTTTTTTTAAGTTTTATTTATTTATTTATTTATTTATTTATTTATTTATGTCATGTGCAGGGCAGGGACAGAGAGAGAGGGAGAAAGAGAATCCCAATCAGTCTCTGCATGGCAAGCTCAGAGCCCAAGGCAGGGCTCAAACTCACGAACCATGAGATTATGACCTGAGCCAAAACCAAGAGTTGGATACTTACCTGACTGAGTCACTCAGGAGCCCCTCCAAGTGTCTAATTTTCAACAACAAAAAATGATGAGGCATGGAAAGAAAGAGGAAAATATGGTTCATCCGCATCAAGGAGAAAAGCAATTCCCATCCCAAAAAAGCCCAGTCATTGGATTTACTGGACAAAGACTTCAACTCAACAATTTACAATATACTCAAAGAGCTAAAATAAATCATAAGCAAAGAATTAAAGGAAACCATGGGAATGAGGTTCTATCAAAATGGTGGAAGTAAGTTTTTCTTTATCTGTTTATTAAATGAAAGTGGATAAAACTTTTCAATTAAACGGCAGAGATTAGCAGAATAGAATTTTGGAACATAGTCTAACTATGTGTTGTCTTTAAGAAACTCACTTTGGGGGCGCCTGGGTGGCACAGTCGGTTAAGCGTCCAACTTCAGCCAGGTCACGATCTCGCGGTCCGTGAGTTCGAGCCCCGCGTCAGGCTCTGGGCTGATGGCTCGGAGCCTGGAGCCTGTTTCCGATTCTGTGTCTCCCTCTCTCTCTGACCTTCCCCCGTTCATGCTCTGTCTCTCTCTGTCCCAAAAATAAATTTAAAAAAAAACGTTAAAAAAAAAAAAAAAAAAAAGAAACTCACTTTGGATTCAACACCACAAAGACAAAAAGGCAGATGGACAGCAAAAGAGTAAAACAAGATATTCTGTACAAACAGATGAAAGAGAACTAGAGCAGCTGTACTAATATCAGAAAAATAATCTTCAAGATAAACACTGTTACAAGAGAAAAAGAAGGTCGTTACGTAAAAGGATCAATCCTTCAAGAATATACAACAATTACAAGTTTACGTGCACATAACAATAAAGTCCCAAATATATCAAGCAAAAAGTCATAATTGAAGGGAGATACAATTCAACAATAATGGCTGACGATTTTATTTACTGGTTTCCAATAATGGGTACAGCAACCCAATAGCAAATCAACAAGGAAATAGAAGAATTGGACAATCCTATAAACCAAGAAGACCTAACAGACATATACAGACATGTACAGAACAATCCACCCAATAACAACAGTATATAGATTCTTCTTAAGTATACATGGAATGATCTCCAAGATAGCCATATTTAGGCCACAAAATAAGTCCTGATTAACTTAAAATGATCGGAATAATACAAAGTATCTTCTCCAGCCACGATGGGATAAAGTTAGAAATCAATAACAAAAGGAAAACGAAAAACAAAAATTCACAAATGTGTGGACGTTAAATAACACACTCTTAAACAGGCAATGGGTCAGAAATAAATCACAAAGGAAATGAGAAAATACTTTGAGGTGAATAAAAAAGAAAGACAGCATAGCAAAACTTAGAAGATGCCATGAAATCAGTGTTCAGAGGAAATTTTATACCTGTAAACACAGTAAAGAAACAAGTTATCATATCAATAACTAACCTTGCTTAAGAAATGAGCAAAATAATAGCAAATTAAATACAAATCAAGTTGAAGGAAGGAAATAATAAAGATTAGAATGGAGAAAAATGAAGTAGAGAATCGAAAGATAATAGAGAGATTCAGTGAAACCAAAAATTGGTTCTTTGAAAAGATCAACAAATTGACAAATCTTTAGCTAGATTAACTGATAAAGGTAGAAGAGATTCAAATTATTAAAATAAGGAGTAAAAGTGGAGACATGACTAACAACCTTACAGAAATAGAAAGTATTGAAAGAAAGCACTATCAACAAATATACACCAAAAAAACTATATAAAATTTCCAAATTCCTAAATATAATCTACCAAAACTGATTTTAAAGAAATAGAAAATCTGAATGGAATTACAAGCAAAAGCATTGAGCCAAAATCAAAATAACCAACAAAGAAAAGTCCAAAACCATATGTTTCCACTAGTGAATTCTACCATATATCTTAAAAATAATTTACGTATTTACTCCCCAAACTCTTCTAAAACATACAAGAGAAGGAAATATTTCATAACTCATCCTATGAGGCGAATATTACTCTGATAATAAAGCCAAGAAAATATACTGTAAGAAAAGAGATGACATACCAACATCCCTTATCAATATAGATGAAAAAATTGTCAATTAAATACTAGCAAAATGTTATCTGTGAAAAACTGACAGCTAACATTATACTTTATGGAGACACAATGAAACATTTCCATCTAAAGTTTGGATCAAGACAAGAATGTCTGCTTTCACCACTTCTATTCAACATTGCACTGTAAGTTGTTCCCCGAACAACTAGATGAGAAAAAAAAAATTTAAATGCCCATATTGGAAAGAAACTAAAACTGCCTTTATTTGCAGATGATATGATATTATATATAGATTATCTCAAAAAATACACAAACTGGAACAGATAAGTGAATTGAGCAATGTCTCAGGGTGCAAGATCAACACACAAAAATCAGTTGTGTTTCAATATAATGACAATGAATCACCTGAGAGGAATTAAAAAAATAATTTATAATAATATCAAGAAAATAAAATACTTGGGAATAAATTGAGCCGAGGGTATGGAAGCCTTTTACCTTAGAAACCTCAAAACATTTCTGAAAGAAGTAAAAGAAGGCCTAAATAAAAGAAAAGACGTTCATAGGTTGAAAGACACAATATTGTTAAGGTAAGAGTACTCCCCAAAGTGATCTATAGATTCAAGGCAATTTCTACCAAATTTCCAAATGCCTTTCTAAAAAAATAAGTCTGTTGTTCCTAACTTGATATAGAATTTCACAGGACTCTAAAATACCTGACACCCTCTTGAAAAAGAGAAAATTGGAGGACTCACACTTTCCAATTTCAAAAATTAGCATGAAGGCCACAGTAGTCAAGACAGCATAGTACTGATATAAGGATAAACATATTGATCCATAAAATAGAATTCAGAGTCCACAAATAAAGTCATACATCTGTTGTTAACTCATTTTCAACAAGGGTGTCTAAACTATTAAAACTGACTGGAGAAAAAAAAGCTTTTCACCAAATGGAGCTTAGACGCTAGACATCCTCATGCAAAAGAATGAAGTCGGTTCCTTACCTCACACCATATACAAAAATTAACTCAAAAGGAAAATAACAAGTGGTGGCGAGAATGTGGAAAAGTTGGAATCCTTGAATACTGTTAATGTGAATGTAAAAATGAGGCAGCTGCCATAGTAAATAATTTGTCAGTGTCTCAAAGAGTCAAACGTGAAATCACCATATGGATCAGAAATTCTATTCCCAATCAATGACCAAAAAAGAATTGAAAACAGGTGTTCCTACAAAACTTTTGCACATTGAAGCAACGTCATTCGTAATGGCCAAAGAGCAAGAACTCAAATGCTGACCAACAGATGAAGGGTTAAACAAAATGTAGTCTATCAATACAATGGAAAATTCTTCAGCCCTAAAAGGGAATGATGTACTGATACATGCTACAACACGGATGAATCTTGAAAACATTATATGAAGTGAAAGGAGGCACAGAAGGCCAAATAATGCCTGATTATATTTGTATGCATTTATACAAAATGACCGTAATAGGTAAACTCATAAAGACAGAAAAAAATGGACTAGTGATTGATGAGGGTTGGGGAGGAGGGGAAAAAGAGAAATGGCTGTTAAGCGGTACAGAATTTCTCTCCGAGTTGATGCAGATGTTGGGATTAGATAGTAACATGCTATTTGGAAATGTACTAAAAGCCACTGAACTGTTCACTTTAATGCGGTGGATTTCACGTATGTGAATTCTGTCTACTCTAATTTTAAAAACAAAGATTGTTGAGAGCAGCTTAACTATGGTTCCAACGCAACAGAGTTCGTCGTAATAATAGTAATGAATTTAAACAAAAATATACAAAAAGCCCCAGTGTAACTCCGGTGTGCATCTCCAGCCCCTCGTAGGCAGAGCATTCTTGGCCAGAATACTATAGCAGATAATAATTGTTAGGGACCCATTTTGTGCCAGATACCCCCCTTGCCACTTCACATAGACGCGTTCTCTTAAAGTTTATAACCAACTTATTATTGTCCTCATTATATTGACAAAACAGGGTCTTAGGTTAAATGAATTGACTGGTACATGCAATTGTCTGATAGTACATCATTCAACTCCAAGTCCAGTTACACAAAATCCATTCCTGCCCTTTCAGCCATGTTTCTCTCTCTCCAAGTAGTATGTGACCATGTAAACTGACTCTGCCAGCTCTCTTTTCCTTTTATCTCCAAATGTAGACTTTCTTATGTCACTTGACATTTTACCCAGCTCTAAGCGTCTACACAACCTGCAGATGAATTCTCTTTCGATGACAACTATTGAAATTTTAGACTTTCCAGTTCATCTGAGGAATGCATTGTACCGTACTGTTTAATTTTGACAATTCTGAGACCTAATGAAACAGTTTCTTCTTCTTAACTAAACTCTTTAAAATCTTTTCCTCCTCAAAAGACCAAAGGGAATCTTCCAGGTTGGGTACTACTCCTATTACTTTTGGGGAAAAAAAATAAAACAAACAAACAAACAAACAAACAAAAACACAGACTTCTGTTTTCATAAGGAATGGTATCAGTAGAAATGCAGATATAAATCACTCCTTACTTAAAAAAATCTATTACAGGCTTAATAAAATATTTTAAACTTAAAAAAAAAATGATTGGATGTACCTAAAAGAAAGTATGGGAAATCTGAGGTCATGAGTGAAAAAGGAAGATAAGGCAAGGAAAAAAAAAACTAGTAATAAAGCAGCTTGTTAACCAGAGGATATACAGAGATGTTGGAACACCAGTGGTAAGGGGTAACTGTAGATAATATCCTGAAATTACTGATTGAAAGATTCTACATAAAGGTGGAATTTCCAGATAGGTCTCACCCTCAGAAAAAGATTAAAGCAGAGAAAACAACCATTTAGAACCATCCACAAAGCAATGTGTCTTGCCTCTGGTTGGAATATTAAAAAAACAGCAACATCAGCAACATGACTTGCCTTCATGTAGGATTGGAGACTGGGTTTACAATTTTTTTTCATGGCTTTAAAATTGCAAACAACGAGCTATAATTTAAAATGAACCACGTCTCCAGTGCCCTTGCATACATGGCAGAAATAAATATAAATCTTCCCTGGAAGAACTCATCTTCAAAGCAGGGGTCAAAAAATTTAGAGTGGGTTCAACTGAACACCAACTCATAATAAAATCCCAATATACAAAAGACTATAAGCTACAATTAGTGGGAGTCAGCAGAAACCACTAAGAACAAAATGAGATCTGTAATGACTTCAATTGTTGGAATTATCAGATCTAACACATTTGAAAAGCAAGGGGGAAAAATAAACTATACCGAAACATGAGTTTGGAGCAGATAACTATCAAAGCATGACCACGCAGGAAGAAAGGAAGAAAATTTCCAGAAGTGACAAATATAATTTTTGAAATTAGAAAATCAATGATTGGTTTGTGTATTAGTTTAGATACAATAAAGGAGAGAATAAAGACTGAAAGGTTGATCTGAAGAAATTACCAGTAATGCTTCTCAAAGAGACAGAAAATATTAAAGTGATGCTAAAGGGCGATATTGGATAGAGTCCAAGCAAGTATGTGTCTAATATAGTTCTAGAAGGAGAAAGTATAGAGAACGAGCAGAGGAAATAATTGAAGATATTATGGATGTGGGTTTTCCACAACAGATTAAACATATGAATCCTCAGATTGTTTAATCTTGGTGAGTCCCACGCAAGATAAATAAAACTCCACACCCAGAGACATTGTACTGCAGAAGCCCTCAGAAAAAGGAGTGAATTAAATATGTCAGAGATTAAAAAAAAAAAAAAAAAAAGGATTACTTTTAAGAGTGACATTTTTGCTGGCAACTTTCCAGCAGTAAAAATGAAGGACTGGAGAATGTAGAATTACATGTTAGAGAGTTGAGAGTAAATAATGGTAATTTGGAATTGTTCAATCTAGTGAAATAATCCTCCAAAAAGACAAAAAAAACAAACAAAACCAGGAAGTGTTTGCCACCAAAGATGCGATTCCCGTACGCCCCAAAGGACATTCCGAGATGTAGAAGGGAGCAGCATAGCAAGTAAAATAAGATTACTTAACATGTGTGAATTTAAAAAATTGGTATTTAACTAATAATGGTAGTAATTCCCAACGTGTGTATTAAAAGAAACAACAAAACTTTTGAATGGATATTATAAGAAGAGAGGTTTATTGAATTTAAAATATTCCCAGGCGTTTGTCAAGGAGGCTGATGATACTTACTTGGCCTTGTTAATGATATCTGCAGGTTAAAAATTAAAGTAGGACCAGTAAAAAAAAAAAAAAAAAAAGCATTTATAGTATCTAAACCAGTGGAAGGAGGGATACAATAAGAGAATGTGTATTGATTCAGAAAATCATAAAAAGAAGAAAAAAGTGGAACTCTGAAAAGGTGAGACAAATATAAAGCATAAAATAAATGTAAATAATCAGCAACCATAGTAAATGTAAATTGTATCAATTTACAAATGCATCGTGTCAATGCCACTCGAGTTTGGGTCAGGTCCAGTAACTTTCCAATACCTCTCCTGATAACTGGACAGTTCATTATTCCAAATTCTTCACCACAAAGGAAGAAAAATCGTAAACTTGAACATAAAATATCACTTTAAGAAATGATGTTGATCAAGCCCTCCAACTGAGTAAGGGGTCTCGAATGATGCAACAAACGTGCATTGAGGACCTATTATCTGTCCCAGCTACTGGGAGAATACAAAGCTGAGTAGGAAACTAATTTCTCTCACAGCATTTACCTTGCAATGAGGGCACCACCAGCCAATAACTCAAACAGGAGGCAAAATAAAATTTGTCTCCAAAGAGATCACACGTCTCAACAGTGGAAGCAGAGTAAGGATTGTAACCCCAGCAGGAAGAAGGCTATAAACCAGAGAGACATTTGCATATGGGAATTCTATGAACACCGCGAGGACAGGCACGGAGTCATGAGTGTGCATGCTATCGAGTGGAAATAGAGTTAAGTGGTGCGCTTTGATAAAATTTGGTGGGAGATGCGGCCACGGAAGCCTGGGACTAGATTGCAGACGGGCTCAAATGTCATTTTAAAGCATTTCAACCTTATTCTTCAGGCGGCCAGCCCCTGTAGACTGTGATGAACAGGAGAAAGGTCAACTTACTTAGGTTTTAGAAAGATAACTAGGGCAGCCATGTGAATGACAGATTTGAAGATCTGGTTAATGAGGAATAGTTAATAAGATACTTAAGGAATCCAGGTTTATTCATGCGATCGATCGGATAAGGAGCTCCTCCTAGGAAGCTTTTAAATTGTTTTTTCTCATTTCATTTCACCAAGTTTTGCTCAGAAACCTATTCAAATTCAAACATCCGTAGAGTTTTCTTCAGAAGTATAATGACATTTTCAGATACATAAAGACAACATTTCAACAAGAACTCTGAGGAAGATATTAAACTGATATAATCTGGTTTCCTAATATTGGATTTCGAGGGACTTAAAAATATGCTCCTTGTGATAAAAATTTACATTGTAATAAGTATTTGATTTTTTTTTATTAGGGTATAATTGACATAGAACATTATATTAGTTTGGGGGACACAACATAATGATTTGATATTTGTATACATGCAAGGTGATCTCTGCAATGAAGTCTAGTTTCCGACTATCACCATAGAAAGTTACAAATTTTTTTTGTTCTTCTACTGAGAACTTCTAGAATTTATTCTCCTGGCAAGTTTCAAGTATGTACTAGATGATTATAGTCACCACGCTCTACGTTATGTTTCATAATTTATTTATTTTATGAATGGAAGTTTGCTTGCCGACCCCCTTCACCCATTTGTCCACACACACACCCCCAATCTTCCCCTGTCCTAGCAATCACTGTTCTCTGTACCTATGATTTTTGAAGAGGGGAGAGGTGGTTACGGAGAGTGCGGACTGCAAGGAGGGGGTGAAAAATACCAAACAACAACAACACAAGACAAAGAGACACTTAAGGGGTTTAAGTAACGTGTGTATTGTTGATATTAGGCTTTGTCATTTTTACAATGTAGTTAAGAGATTGGAAAGATCTAAAGAAATTGCCTGCATTTGAGTATAAGAAGTCATCACAAAGCCTTTTTATACCCAGAACCAGTGTTAATTAGATGTGACTTTGAGAAGTCTTTTAAAGTGCGTGCAGGTGAGCTGGGGTTCAGTGCCAGGACAGAAACCAGCCAGTCAGGAACAACCTATTGAGCACATCAGTAGGAAAAGTCTTTCCCCAGAGACTCGTTATTTGATGATTGAAAAAGAATGTCTAGACATCAAATGGGTTTTGGACAGTTTAAGGTACTAAAGTATTTTCCTGGGGAAAAAATTGATATTAGAGACAGATCATAGAGCTAGACAATGGTGGGACAGAATGAAAGATGAGCACTACCCTGCTCGTAAGATATTATTTGTCCCTGTAGCAATGTCTATTTGCATTTTCCCCCAATAGTCTTGTTAATGAAATATGGTGCTGTGTTTGTTAAAGATGTTTTCCAGGGAGTGGAATTATTCAGTGGGATTGACTGTTCTCACTTACCCATGCAGGGTAAGATTTTCTGCAATCCAATCCTTTTTCTTTTCTCTTTTCTTTTCTTTTCTTTTCTTTTCTTTTCTTTTCTTTTCCTTTCTTTTCTTTTCCTTTTCCTTTTCCTTTTCTTTCCTTTTCCTTTTCTTTCATTTTTTAAAGTTTAAATCCACATCAGTTGGCATAGAGTGTAATAATGGTTTCGGGAATAGAATTTAGTGATTTGTCACCTACATATGCCACCCAGTGCTCATCCCAACAAGTGCCCTCCTGAATGCCCATCACCCATTTAGCCCATCCCCCTTCCCAGCCCCCCCCCCAACAACCCTCAGTTTGTTCTCTGTATTTAAGGGTCTTTAATGGTTTACCTCCCTCTCTGTTTTTATCTTATTTTTCCTTGCCTTCCCTTATGATCATTTGTTTGGTTTCTTAAATTCCACGAACGAGTGAAATCATATGATATGTGTCTTTCTCTGAATGACTTATTTCACCTAGCATAGTACACTCTAGTTCCATCCATGTTGTTGCAAATGGCAAGATTTCATTCTTTTTGATTGCCGAGTAATACTCCATTGTATACAGGTATACCACATCTTATTTACCCATTCATCAGTCGATGGACACTTTGGCTCTTTCCATACTTTGGTTATTGTTGATAGCCTTGCTGTAAACATGGGGGTGCATGTGCCCCTTCGAATCAGCATTTTTTATCCTTTGGATAAACACCTAGTAATGCAATCGCAGGGCCATGGGGGTAGACCGCAACATCATTCATCATCAGGGAAATATAATCAAAACCACAATGAGATATCACCTCACACCTGTCAGAGTGGCTAAAATTAACAACTCAGCCAACAACAGTTATTGGCGATGATGTGAAGAAAGGGGAACACTTCTACCCTGCTGGTGGGAACACAAACTGGTACAGCCACTCTGGAAAACAGTATAGCGGTTCCTCAAATTTAACAGAACTCTTAAGAGAAGCTTTCATTTGGCTATTGTAGATAACGCCGCTATAAACATCCGTGTTCTGAGACTGACGAACGGATACAGACGTGATACACACACACGTATCCATTATATTTTTGTATTTATGTTTGTATATATCCATCATATATTTATTCATATATATATAATAGATTACTCAGCCATAAAGAAGAATGAAATTTTGCCATTTGCAATGATATGGATGGAGCTAGATAGTATTATGCTAAGCATAATAAGTTAGAGAGAAAACAAATACCACGTTCTCACATGTGTAATTTAAGAAACAAAACAAACGAACAAAGGGAAAAAAAATACACGGAGACAGAGGCAAACAGAAATAGGCTCTTAACTACAGAGAACAAACTTCTGGTTATCAGAGGGGAAGGTAGTGGGGTAATAGGTTAAATAGGTGATGGCTACTAAGTCATGCCCTTGGGATGAGCACCAGGTGAGGTATGGAAATGTTGAATCACTATATTGTACACCTGAAACTAATATTGCATTGAATGTTAACTAACTGGAATTTAAACAAAACCTTAAAATAAGAAAACCTTTAAATATTTGTATAAGAAAATACTTCATTAGAATGTTATAAAGATGAATATAACGAATATCTGGGTACGCACCTCTCAGATTTTAATTTAACACTTATTAACATTTTGCTGTATTTCTTTCTGATCATAAGTTATAAAACGTTGCAACTGTATGTATAAAGTTGAAACTGTATGTCCTCTTTCTAACCGCATTATCCTTTTATTCCTTACCTGAGTTGTTAGCTCCTATCCTGAATTGTGTATTTATAACCTTGGAAAAGTTCTTTTACCCTGCCTGCTTTACATATTTACATATGTAAATATAAGTGGTAGATATGTATATATACTTATATATAGTATATACTTCCAGAGAGATACCAACTATAATATATACATGTATATATACATATACATTACTTTATTGTGTGACAATTAACTTTTGTGAGATGGCACATTAGTATCCAAACATTATATAATTTTTTTGGCTTAACATTATCGTTTCTTTAAAAAAACCTGTATTGATCAATGTAGTTCTAAATTACTAATTATAACTGCTATTGTATTCTCTCTTGCAGATATTCTCATCTACTTGCTTTTGAGGAACATTTAGGTACTTTGCAATTTTCCTTTGTACAACCATGTTGTAGGGAGCAATCTTATATATGTTTCCTTGCGCATAAATACACCAATTTCCAGCAGAAATGGAAGCCGTGAATTAAAGTGTATATGGACGTCTTCAAGTTCACTAGATATTGTAAGATTGCTCTCGAAAGGGGTGCTACCAATCCACTCACCTGCTGGAAATCTATGAGTTTACTTCCCCACATGCCCACCAATTCTTATTATCAGACTTTGAAATATTTCCAATCTGTGAAACAGTATCTAATGATTTTTCCTTGTATTTCCCTCCTTGTTAGTAGGTTTAAAAATCTATTCTGCTGATCATTGGTTACGTATGTGTCATTTTATGTGAATTGTATATTCATGCCTTTTGATCAAGTGTCTGGTCAGTTGCTTATCTTTTCCTTGTTAAGCTTTAGAAGTTCTTTGTCAATTCTGGGTGCTAATGACTAAATGAGCCCTCCTGCGCTGTGAACTGTGCCTTTTTACTTTGTATAAAATGTTTTTGTCAACAGGTAGAGGATTTGGGGGCACTTGGGTGACTCAGTCAGTTAAGCACCTACCTCTTGATTTCAGCTCAGGTCATGATCTGGGCGGGGCCTAAGATGGATCTCAGTATCTCAGGGCTCCACCCTGAGCCCCTAAGCCTGATGAGGCTTCTTTCTCTCCCCTCTTTCTGCTCCTCCCCCACTCACTCTCAGTTCTCTCTAAAACAAAACAAACCAAAACAAAACAACGCCCACACAGGTAGGATGGTTTCTTGTATTTTATTATAGTCATATTTATGATTTGTATATTTTTACCATATTAAAAAAATTCTCACATTCCAATATCATAAAGTTAGACTCTTTTTTCTAGCCTTTTAAAGTTTTTGCTTCTTACATTTGCTTTTGGAATCAACATACATGGATTATAAAGGGGATATGATATTTTATGGGTGTCCTGACATCCTAAAGTAATTGATTTGTTGCCATCATTTTACCATATGTCTATAATATCACCTGTATCATTGATTGCATTTCCATATAAGGGTGAATCTGTTTCTGTGTTCACTATTCTACTCCTTTATTCTGTGTACTATTTTTGTAATGATGTTTTATTTTTGAAATAATTATAATACGAGATAAAATCTTGTCAAGAAAGTTTCCTATTGGCTCTTAAAAATTGCCATAACTACTCCATGTAAACTTGAGAATCGGTTTGTTCAATCTGACCAAAAAAATCAAATGGGACTCTTATGAGAAATACATTTGTTGATTAGTTGAGGAAACTGGAAATCTTTAGGATGTTGACATTCTATGTGGATATGTTATATGTCTCCATTTATTTTTTTTTCTTTTATATCCACACTAATATTTTATATTTTTTTCCATAGAGATACCAATTATAAATGGGATGTTTTTGTATTGCATTATACAGGAAGGTATGTCTAGTGATGAGGAATTTATTATTTGTAATTACATTCTATCTAGTGAACTTAGTGAGATTTTATACTTATTCTAATAATTTGTAGAGACTGTTAGTTTTTCTATTAAGTCAATTTATGTATTTTAGAAATAAATGTAGTTTTATCTCTTTCTTTCTGATTTTCATCTCATTTTTTTCTTATCATTGGTTAAAGCATCCAATTTCCAGTTTTAATAGGCATATTGATAATGGACAGTCTTGTGTCATTACTGAATTTAATGGTAGTGCTTTGAAATTTCCACCACCAAATCTAATATTTTCTGTAAATTTCTGAACTATAACCTTTATCAGATGGAGGAAATTACCTTGTCTGTGAAATCTAGTGTCAGTTTTTTTATCATTAATGAGTGTTGAACTCTATCAAATGACTCTTCTTCGTTTATTGATTTGATCCCATGGAGATTCACATGCAAGCTGTTAATCCAGGATCATTGCTGCCATATTTGGCTATGCAAACCATGCTCTACTCAAATTTAACGTGGCATCATCCCCATAAGCAACATCCCCATAAACTACAGTGTGGATGGATTATCTTGAGTTGTGTCATTTGTCATGTCTCATGGAAGGGTATATTCACAGATTTTTATAAATGTCTACTTATTTATATTTATATTTATATAAATATAAAATATATAAATTTATATAAAAAATATATAAATATATAAATATAAATATATAATTTTAATATACTAAATATATAATTTTAATATAATTTTTAATTTAATATAATTTTTAATATAATAAATATATAATTTTCTATAAATATAAAATATATAAATTTATATAAAATATAAATATATTTATATTTATAAATGTCTACTTCATTTGAGATGAAGAGAGAGAGAGCACATGGGGCTAGACCTCAGGAACCAGGAGATCATGATCTGAGCTGAAATCAAGAGCCCGATGCTTAACAAACTGATCCATCTGGGCACCCCTAGATTGTCTAAGATGTAACCATCATTGAACTCCCGGGGTGGGGAGCAAACTTGGCTACTTTTCCAAGAAATCCTGTTTGCCCTTTCTTGTAAATTTTTTTTTTCAACGTTTTTTATTTATTTTTGGGACAGAGAGAGACAGAGCATGAACGGGGGAGGGGCAGAGAGAGAGGGAGACACAGAATCGGAAACAGGCTCCAGGCTCCGAGCCATCAGCCCAGAGCCTGACGCGGGGCTCGAACTCACGGACCGCGAGATCGTGACCTGGCTGAAGTCGGACGCTTAACCGACTGTGCCACCCAGGCGCCCCGTGTTTGCCCTTTCTTGTGTAGCAATAGGATGTAAGCTTATAAACACTATCACATTAGAAAATTCATTCCCCAGTCTCAGTTGCAGCTAGATACGTCTATGTAACTAAGTTCAGGGCAACCAAAGGGAAGCATAAGGGATATGTGCGACATGCAAATCATCTTAAAAGCCAAACCATTTTTTTTGGAAGTTCCTTTCTTATCCCTTTCAACAAGCAGGAACAAATCTCACTTTTGACCACGTTGCTGAGGGTAATGCCTTAGAATAGATTCAGTAAACTATGGTGAGGGACAAATTTGGCCCTCCAACTATTTTTGTGAATAAAAATGTATGTATTGGAATACAACAATTTTCATTTGCACATGTCTATTTTCATTCTACAACGGCAGAGTTGAATAGCTGCGACAAAGAACGCCTATCTCACAAAGACCGAGATATTTACTATCTGGCTTGACCACAGTTTGAGAACACTAGCCTGCGGGATGGTTAAACAACAAGAAGGGAAGAACCTGGTTCCCTAAATGATGGATGGATTTTACCTAACTGACTAAAAAGATTGCTCCCACTTTTTCTTATAAGGCATATAAACTTCCATCTTTGCAGATGGAGACAGAGAGACAGAGAGAGAGGGAGACAGTGCATGCAAGTAGGGGAGAGGGGCAGACAGAGAGAGAGAGAGGGAGGGAGAGAAAGAAACTCTTCAGCAGGCTCCATGGTCAGCACAGAGTCTGATGTGGGTCTCAGTCCCACAACCCTGGGATCATGACCTGAGTGGAAATCAAGAGTCAGAAGCTCAACTAACTGAACCACTCAGGTGCCCCTAAAGTTTAAGACCCTTATTTTGTTTTGTTTTTCCTTACAGTAGTTTAGAATTATGTTACCCAAATACCCTGATGATGTTTTGATAGATAGATAGATAGATGATAGATAGATAGATGTATATTTGTAAATATACACACAGATGAATTCCATTGGTTAGTCTTTAAAGTTTTTACTTCTATGATCATATAAGAGATTGGTTTATGATTTTTTTCTTATGCACTACTTGGGAAATTTTTTCTATTAGCTTCATAAAATAATTATTGTAGCTTCTCTACTTTATTCTTTTGGTGGTTTGTGCAGGCTAGAAATAACCCATAGTTTGGATGCCATGATAAAACGTTACTGATAAGGGCGATATCACCAAGATGGCGGAATAGGAGACCCCAGACTCGGTCTTCTCAGTAAAATCGGCAATTAGACCATTATCCACAAACACACACAGCTCTTCGGGAGCTCTGGGGTCCACTTCAAAACTTCAACAATGTAGTAGAACGAGGCACTTGAAAGGGGTGAACAGCTGCTTCCCCCATCGTTGGGGGGACAACACAAAGTTCTCACTTTTGGTTCCACAAAAAATCACAAAGCAGAGCCCCATAGAGATGGCTAGGAGCAATGAAGGAAATCAGGGGCCACCGTATCAGACGTGCAGTGGGAGTGACCACAGTTCCCAGCGACCCCTGCCCCGCAGCTTTCACCACTGAAGAAACCAATGGCCAGGACAACTGTGATGGACCGTGCGTAGATTTCACTAGCTTGTATCCCACAGGTATTTGCTTTCCCTGAAACCAGCTGCCTGAGTCCTTCTCTCCTCTCTCCCTTCATCCCTGCAGGAACCTGTGACCTGTACCAGCAGCCAGCCCAGGCAGCTTTGCAACTAACTACAAGACACTAAGGCTCTCACAGCTGTTTATGGGCCCACATTTAACCCTGTCTCCTGTCGCTGGCCTGGACCCCTGGACTCACTTGCAACCAGCTTCTCCCAGCTATCCGATAGCATGCCCGCAGCCTGCCCACCAAAACTGGCCTCCGCTGCAATGCACACATAGGAGAGGAGACTCATGAGGAGTGTACCCTCAGAAGGCACAGGAGGGTACGCGGACAGCCAGGGCCCACACAACTGCTCCTGTGAGTGGATGCAGCCGTATTCGCTGCCATTGGTTTCTACCACTGGGATCGCCAGCAGCTACACCCCTCCGGTTGTGCACCTGCATGGCCCTCAACTTGACTGCCAGTACCAGTCTCCACTGCTGTGTGTCCATGGCGGGGAACACCCATCACAGCTGTGAGTACCAACAGGCAGGGACCTCACAGTTGCAGGGTGCTTGCCGTTAGCATCGGGCCTTACTGCTTCCTTTGGCCCCCGACACTGTGTGTGTTTGCAACTGACCCCTGCCATTACACAGACACTTTCAGCTGACCCCCCAGCCAAGCGTGTGCGCACCACTGATACCACGGCCTACCCTGCCTACCCTGGTCCTTAGCCACTAGACCTGGAGATGCCGCTGAGGATCCCAACAGTCTTTGCAGTCCCTGCAGAGCCCCCACAGGGCTCCCCAAGGGCCATGCAGTTGTTGGTGCTGTGTGCCTCTGTGGCATGAGCCAGTGAGTCACCGTACCCCCTGGATCTAGAGCTGCCACACCCCCATCAGCACCTGCACCACTGGACTTGAGGTGGCAGCATCCTTTACCACGCCCCTATGTGCAGTTGAAGACCCTGCCTTACTGAAGTCAATCCATAATGTCTGGAAGAGATGACAACTTCTTAACATGCACAGACACCCACAAAAGAAGCCTTCATGAAGACACCTAGAGAAGAGACCTTCATGAAGAAGCAGGGAGACATGGCATGATTCCACCAAAAGAACGCAGCAGACCTCCAGAAATGGACCCAAGAGAATGGAGAGATAGACACTGCTCAACAAAGAATTTCAAGTAAGTCTCAGAGAGCTAGGAAAGAACACATGAGACAATTTAATGAAAGCAGGAAAACAGTGCAAAAACAAAAGGAGAAGTTCAGCAAGAGAGAGAAAACACACAAAAGAACCAAACAAATTTTGCTGCTGCAGAATACAATGGCTATACTGAAGAATTCACTAGGGACCTTCAGAAGCTGGCTGAAGCAAGCAGAAGAAAGAATTAACAAGCTCAAAGGCAGATAATTTGAAATTATCCAGTGAGAAAAGAAAAAAAGAAAAAAAGAGAGAAGGAATGAAAAAGCTTACAGTACTCCTGAGACACCATTAAAAGAAACAATCTATATATCACTGAAGTTCCAGAAAGAGAAGGCGGGGAGAAGGGGGGAGTAGAAAGCTTATTTAAAGACATAATGGCTAAGAAATACCCAAATCTGGGGAGAGATTTGGCTATCCAAGTTCATGAAGCTAACAGGTTACTCCAAAATTTCAATCAAAAACAATCTTCTCCAAGACACATTAAAATAAGGTCGCCTAAAATAAAATAATAATAATTAAAAACCAGAGAATTTTAAATGCAGCAATTTTTTTTTAAAAAGTGTGCCCCCTACAGGCAAACCCTCATAGGGCTATCAGCAGATTTCTTAGCAGAAACCTTGCAGAGCAGGAGAAAATAAGATATATTCAAAGTGTTGAGAGAAAAGACTGCCAACCAAGAATACTTTATCCAGCAACGTTGGCCTTCATCAATGAAGGGGAGATAAATTGAGGGAATTCATTATGACTAGACAAATAAAGAAAACAATTCCATTTACAATAGCTTCAAAAACAATAAAGTACTTAGGAATAAACTTAAACAAAGAAGTAAAAGATCTATCCACCCCAAACCTATGAGACATTGAGGAAAGAAATCGAAGACACAGATAACCAAATGGAAAGATACCCTATATTCATGGATTGGAAGAGTTAATATGAGTTAATTGTTAAAATGACCATACTATCCAAAGCCAACTATAGATTCAATGCAAATACTGATGGAATTTTTTACCGATTTAGAAAAAAAAAATCCTAAAATCTCCATGGAACCACAAAAGACCCTGAATGGACAAAACAGTCTGGAGAAAGAATAAAGCTAGAGGCATCGCACTTCCTAATTTCAAGCTACATTACAAAGCTATAGTTTTCAAAGCAGTATGGTATCGGGATAAAAACAGACACATGGGTCAGTGAAACAAAATCAAGCACTAATATTTGACAAGAGAGCTAAGAATACTAACAGGGAAAGGATGGCCTCTTTGGTAAATGGTGCTGGGAAAACTGGAAGACTAAAACCCATCTCCCATCTTACACCACTCACAAAAGTTAGCTCAAAATGGATCAGGGACTTAAAAGTACGATCTGAAACCATGAAACCCTTTGAAGAAAACACAGGGGGAAAGCTCCTGGACATTGCTGTGGGTAATGATTTTTTTTTCAAATCCAACACCAAAAGCACAAGCCACGAAAGCAGAGATCAACAAGTGGGACCACGTTGAACGTCAAAGCGTCTTCTGGAAAGCAGAGGAACTACCCGCGTTCTGCTACACGCTATTAGTCATCCACCTTGCAAAAGGCACAAAGCACCATGATGAGAAACTCCAGAAATCGTAACACCACAGTTTTACCCACAGGGTAAAAGCATTTAGCTGTAACAAGCTGCTGTTTTTCAGCCCCCTTCCACTTCAAATGCTCCTCTCGGTACTTCAGAGAGTCTTTCAGAAGAAGGATGCCCTTCTTCTGTTTGACTCCCTCTGCCATGAGAAGAGGGATTTGGAGAAGAGACACCACACAGTCCACAACAACATCTGGCAACACTTTGAGATTTGAGGCCATTCTCATTTTCAGAATGCTTTTTTTAAAAAAAAAATGCATTTGTTCCACATCTTTATCAAGCTTGTGTCTATCATCACAATGATATTAACAACAGAGTCTTGAATGAACATGAATAGTATTTCATATCCAACAGAGCCATCTGCCTATGGATGTCAAATACCACTAATATGATTCACCGGTACATTCCAGGAGTATAAAGAAAATAGATACATGAAGAAATGTAGACATGTGTATAGGACGTCAGCACCAAACATTCCCATGTCTACATGGACTTTAAAAATATAGACTTTTCCCAAAGTTGCATCCTGCAGCAAGGTTTTCTCTCTCCCTCCTTCTCTCTCTCTCTCTCTCTCTCTCTCTCTCTCTCTCTCTTGCCCCTGCTAAAAGGAAAGGCATAGTGGGCAGTGTCAGGAGATCTGACCTCTAGACTCAGCTTTATCTAATACTTGTTGTTTTACCCTGGCTCTGTGGCTTAATCTCTTGAACCCTCAGTTTCCCAAGAAAAATTAGGAGGTTATATGAGACCAGCCATTCTCATACTGTTATCAACAAAACCATATATATGGGTCTATCCCTGTCCTGCCAGGTTTGTCCAAAAGAAGGGAATGGGTCAAGAGGGAGCCTGAATAAGCGTGGGTTGAAAAATCCCTCGTTGACCTTTTCGTCAGTATCTATGTTGAGGTTCAGTGTCAGATTCCATTCGAAAACTGGATTCCGGCACTAAAAATAGGTGTTACCCTAAATTAGATGATATTTAAGGACAAAACCCCTATGGTCCCAATATTTTCAGGGTGTAGGCACAAGCCGTAGACATGATTATAAAAAATGAATCACAGTCCTGCTCTTCGAGAACAAAGTCAATTATCAAAAAGATCTGTGAGAAACAGAACCATGAGAGCGAGCACAGGCATCGAAACTACCTTTCGGTGTTGACAGATGTTAACCTGAAATGGAAGAGACCAAGGAATAAATGATGTAAGACGGCAAAGCTTTTTAAAGACTCAGGCTGTGAAGTAAGTGTTAAATATACTCAACAGGATATTTTTTCCTTATAATGACAATCATTGTAGCATTCCAATTTCTTATTTAAGTTTTTATGAGGCTGTGTCCTTCTTCCCAATGTCAAGATTCCTTTCCAAGTCAAAATGGATTTTCCCACACACTTCTCATTACATCCAATGCTCTCAAAAAATGCCATAATACCTACTTTAAGCTTCCTGGAAAATTGTTGGCTGTATCAGGCCAATGTAAATAGTCTAAGATAATAGCTGTGTTCAGAAATATTGTGGACCAATCATTTTACATTAATCATAGCTCTCAATTGTTCTCAGGAAAATATCAAGGATGCACTGGCTTTAACTCTGATTCTTCTCCAGCTGACTGGTGTTGAAGTAACTCTGTCAACCTATTTTCCCAACATAAGTACTTCCTAATCAAGGATTATTATTGAAAAGTAAGGAGAGTGTAAAACAAGAATTTAATGTAGAGAGGAGTGGTATAGGAGATCTGAGTGGGCTAAGAGACCATTGGAAACCTCAATGGTGATAGGAAGTGATGTTCTAGAAAATATAGGAAGACCTGAAAAGAGAACGGAGGCCTAAAGTTGGTGGATAGTAAAGTGAATAAAGGTCCTCGTGGCCAGGGACATAAGAGTAGGCTCCTAAGATGGTTGTAGGTCTTGGTTGGGAGGGGAGAGTGGGTAAGTCACCGCTGCTATGAATGTAGCACCTGTTCTCTGAAGATTGAGAAGTGAGAACATTGAAGTGTGTGCCTTCAGAACTGGCAGCCTAGGGCAGAAAGAAAAAGGGGTTAGACCACAGTTCAGATAAATAGTTTTCCTCATCTCTGAGATTCAATTTCTTTTGGAGTGAAAAGCCTAGAAGAAATCATAACTCTTGTCTCAGGTGCCTCAATGGCCAAAGGTGTGACAATAACTTCGGATAAAGATTAGGAAGGGGTGCCTGGGTGGCTTCGTCAGTTGAGTGTCTGGCTCTTGATTTCGGCCCAGGTCACGATCTCGCTGTTCGTAAGATTGAGCCCCATGTCTGACTATGCATGGATGGTGCAGAGCCTGCTTGGGAATCTCTCTCTCTCTCTCTGCCCCTCCCCTGCTCATGCTTTCTCTCTCTCAAAATAAATAAAAATAAACATAAAAAAAGGATAAGGAGTTTTGCAAACTGAATTCAAAATTGCTGATGTAATTTTGTTGTAAGAATGCATGTTCCATATTCAAGATGTGCTTAGATTTGTTGGAAAAGAGAAACAATCCCCTCAGTAATAGCCCATGAACTTAATTACATAGGAGGATTTATGCAAGATTGCATGGATTATGGTGCTACACGTAAATAAACATTTAAATGTACAATATGAACTCTTACTTATAGGAGGTCAGCAGCAAAGTGAATCCTGTTGTGAGATTATTTGAAAACAATCTGGAGAACACATAATGATGTGGGGAATACTTAAAATATATTGTCACATGGGAAAAACAAGTTATGAAACAACACCATAGCATGATCACAAATTTGCCAAAATGCAGGGAGTGGGGACACACACACACGCACTCACACACACACACATTATATACAGTTATTGACATTTATTAGCTATAGATTCATGACAGGATAAACTTACTAGTGGTTGTTCTCTCTGTATGTAAGATTCTCTATCACAGATACATACTATTAGAATGAGAAAACATAATATGGCATTTCTATTTTATAGGTTCATTACCTGGCTATCCTCAGAAACAAGTGGTTTAAAAATAGTTTCCCACAGTGTCTGGTGACTCAGTCAAGTAAGTGTCTGACTCTTGATTTCAGCTCAGGTCAGGATCTCGTGGTTTGTGGGTTTGAGCCTCGTGTTAGGCTCTGCTCTGACAGCTCAGAGCCTGCTTGGGATTCTCTCCCTTCCCTCTCTGCCCCTTCCACTCTCTCTCTCTCTCTCTCTCTCTCTCTCTCTCTCAAAATAAATAAATACACATTAGGAAAAAAATAGTTCCTCCATTCACTTCTTGGAAGATTTTTCTGGATATTTGAAGTTCATTGATGCAAATATACCTTCAACCATATCATCCTTCCGCACAGGACTGGAGATAGAAAAAAAATGACCCACATGAGCATTAAAATCCCACCAATACACATCATCATTTATTAATAGCTATCGAAGAAAAAAAGTATACGAGAAATGGGCACAATCTATACTGGGGACCATTCTTGGTGATACTTCCCAAGTGAGAGCCATTGGGCTTAGTTTGGTAGCTATGTGAAAGGCCTCACTCTTTCTTTTTCTGTTCAGATAAATCATGTCTTCAGGTAGGTAGTCCAGGCCTGTTACTAGCCTCAAGTCCAAAGTTTGGCTAAAGAGTATATTGACACTTAAAATTCTCACCATCAGTTGGTAGGAGGTTCTTCGGTTCCTGGCTTTTTTCTTCTTGAGATCAATTCCCATGTTTTTCAGGAAAGTGTCCACCTTACTTAGAGACACCTTCACCCCTTAGGAAAGAAAGGGATGGGATACGAAAACATATTTGTAATGATGTAATGAGTGGGTTATTATAGCTCGTGCCTAGGCATCAATACTATATAGACAATGAAGAGCAAAGAACAATTAAACTATCCAAGTAAATGTGGTTTGTTGGTATCTAAGTCAGGAATTCCTAAACCCTGATCTATGGAATTCTGTTATTACTTTTAGGAAAACATTTAAGAGAAGAAAGTGAGCAATTAAAGGTATTTGGTAAGTCATGGCACAGACTAGAATCAACCTTTATACATGTGTTTGCACAGAAGAATGTGAAACTTGCTAAATTAATGGACAACTACAAATCCATCCATCCACCCATCTACCCACCCACCCACCCATCTATCCATTCAGCTAGCCATCCATTGAGCCAGACAGGTAGCCAATCCAAGGATTTACTCTATCATAATTCTCTGAGACGCTTTTTAAGAGTATACGCTTCTAGAAACTATCCCTGGAAATTCAAGATCACTATGACTAGAAAGGGGCCTAATGACTTCAATGCTACATATTCCACCCTCCCTCTGGTAATTTTGATATACAACTATATTTGGGAACCACTGTCTTTGGGTTACTGTAATGTACCTAAAGCATATAAAGAATAAACACCGACTTAGCAAACCATTGGGACAGCTGGGTTAATAATCTGAAAATTGAAAAATAGGAAGAGTTTTTGAAAATAAGAGCAAAGCCAAAAATGAACCCCTGGGACCTCATCAAAATAAAAAGCTTCTGCACAGTGAAGGAAACAATCAGCAAAACTAAAAGGCAACCGACAGAATGGGAGAAGATATTTGCAAACGACATATCAGATAGAGGGTTAGTATCCAAAATCTATAAAGAACTTATCAAACTCAACACCCAAAAAACAAATAAACCAGTGAATAAGTGGGCAAAAGACATAAACAGACACTTCTCCAAAGAAGACATCCAGACAGGCCAACTGACACATGAAAAAATGCTCAACATCACTCGTCATCTGGGAAATACAAATCAAAACCACGGTGAGATAACACGTGACACCTGTCAGAATGGCTAACATTCACAACTCAGGCAACAGATGTTGGCGAGGATGCAGAGAAAGAGGATCTCTTTTGCATCGTTGGTGGGAATGCAAACTGGTGCAGCCACTGTGGAAAACAGTATGGAGGTCCCTCAAAAAACTAAAAATAGAACTACCCTACGACCCAGCAATTGCACTACTAGGCATTTATCCACGGGATGCAGGTGTGCTGTTTCGAAGGGACACATGCACCCCCATGTTTATAGCAGCACTATCAACAATAGCCAAAGTATGGAAAGAGCCCACATGTCCATCGATGGATGAATGGATAAAGAATATATATATAATGGAGTATTACTCGGCCATCAAAAAGAGTGAAATCTTGCCATTTGCAACTATGTGGATGGAACTGGAGGGTATTATGCTAAGTGAAATTAGTCATTCAGAGAAAGACAAAAATCATATGACTTCACTCATATGAGGACTTTAAGAGATAAAACAGATCAACATAAGGGAAAGGAAACAAAAATAATATAAAAACAGGGAGAGGGACAAAACATAAGAGACTCATAAGTATGGAGAACATACAGAGGGTTACAGGAGGTGGGTGTGGGGGGGGGATGGGCTAAATGGGTAAGGTGAACTAAGGAATCTACTCCTGAAATCATTGTTGCACTATATGCTAACTAATTTGGATGTAAATTTAAAGAATAACAAATAAAATTAAAAATTAAAAAAAAAATGAGCACAAAACTTAGACCTAGTTTTCTAACAGCCACAACAAATAGAGAAATGAGATGTGCTAGAAAACTCTTACCTTGTGTCAAGAAAAGTATGGATTCAAAGAAACGTGAATTGTTTCTTACCCTGACTTTACATGGAGAGGGTGGGGTCGGGGAGGGGAGACAATGTGAAAATGTGAATAAAACCTAGTGAATGTGTGCAGGATATAGGAAAGGAAGAGGATGTCAGGTGAACAGTTCTGGGAACATCATCTATTTGAATTGACCTCATGCCAATTCAACAAATTTCCTGGCAATTTACTGAATACATAGTTCTCTTTGCTAAGCATCTGCCATGAAAGTTCATCTCTGTGTCCCTGATAGAGTACCGTGCAGTGATTAAGCATCTGTCTTTAGATCAGACTCCCTGGGTTTGAATCCCACCACCGTCATTTACTCATTTGGTGACATTGAGTAAACTTATCCAACATCTCCAACTTGTATGCCCTCATTTATAACATAGCAATAGTCATAGACTCTATCACAAGTGGTGATGAGGTTGAAATCTGTGAGGGTTAATTTAATGTGTCAACTTGACTGGCCATGGGGTGCCCAGATTAAACATTATTTGGGGGTATGTCCTTGAGAGTGTTTTCAGATGAGATTAGCATTTGAATTGGGAGGCTCCATAAAGTAGTTTGCCCTCCCCAGTGTGGGTGGACACCATCATATCTCTTGAGGGCTTGAGTAAAACAAAAGCAGAGGAAGGAGGGATTTGCCCCTTTTCGCTTCCTGCTGCATGCCTGAGCTGGGACATCTCATCTCATTTTCTCTGACCCTTTGGACTTCTGCTGAATTACACCACCAGCTGGGTCTTCAGCTTGCAGACGGTAACTCGTGGGACTTCTCTGCATCCATAATCACATGAGCCAATTCCGCATAATAAACCTCCTTTTATCTCCTACTGGTTCTTTTTCTCTGAAGTAGCCTGTCTAATACAAATTATAAAGTGCCCAGAACGTAACAAGCCCTGTATATCATCATCATCAACACCACCGTCACCAAACAGAGGTATGGAGAAACACCATAAGCATCAATATGTAAATTTGACTACCAGGTGGTGACATTGTAGTGAAATTCATTTGTTTTCTGAATCATGAGGTCGCCTAGTCTTGCCAAAGCAGCCCCCACATGCACGAAGTTTCAGTCTTCCAATTGCTCTGGGGACTACACGTGACTTCAACTCAATCCTAACTTCCCAGGTATTTTGCCCAGGATCCCTATCTAAGACTGACCCTACACCAATTTAAGAAGTACAGTGAACTCTTGAACGAGGTGGGGGTTAGGCATGCCAAACCTCTGCGCAATTGAAAATTTACGTAAAACTTTTGACCCCCCAGAAACTTAACTGCTAATAGTCTACTGTTGACAAGAAGCCTTATCAATAACATAAACAGTTAACACATGTGTATACTGTATTCTTACAATAAAGTGAGCCAGAGAAAAGAAAATGGGATGAAGAAAAATCATAAGGGGGCGCCTGGGTGATTCAGTTGGTTAAGCGTCCGATTCTTGATTTCGGCTGAGGTCGTGATCTTGCGGTTGGTGAGTTCGAGCCCCGCATCAGGCTCTGTGCTGACAGTGTGGAGCCTACTTGGGACGCTCTCTCTCTCCTTCTCTCTCTCTCTCTCTCTCTCATTCTCTCAAAATAAACAAATAAACTTAAAAAGCTTTTTAAAAATCATAAGAAAGAGAAAATACATTACAGTATTGTACTTATCTATTGAAAAACACCTGCATATAGGCAGCCCCGGGGAGTTCAAACCTGTGTTGTTCAGGGTTCAACTTTTCAAAAACAAAATTTTGTTAATGTTTATTTATTTTTGAGAGAGAGAGAGGCAGAGTGCGAGCAGGGGAGAGGTAGAGAGAGAAGGAGACACAGAATCCGAAGCAGGCTCCAGGCTCCGAGCTGTAGGCTCAGAGCCCCGTGTGGAGCTCAAACCCAGGAACCGTGAGATCATGACCTGAGCCAAAGTTGGATGCTTAACCTACTGACCCACCCAGGCGCCCCAAGGTTCAACTTTATTTTAAAAAGCTGCCTCAAACTACCCTTCATCTCCTCCCATTGTGTGCCGTCTCCTTGCTGACTCCTTTCTCAAGTCCCAGTAACCACCCGAGCCACCCTCCCCTCCCAAAATGCACCCACATTCGCTTGCACATGCATTCACATGCATGCGTCCCACACACACTGCTTGATTGTCTGGAGAGATTGTAGTGTCTTGAGAATTCACCGAGGACAGTTCTGGGTCACTACAATTCAGGGGTTGAGTGGGGAAGTATAGGCTTTAATTTATTCCCAAGAGGAGACTGATCTTTAGGCCCCAAATTCTGGTCCCATTTCATGACACTTAAAATAGTTAACATGGCAGAAGGATTTCCCTGAGAAAGAATCTGTGTGCATGTGGGCGTGTGCATGTGCGTTTGTGTGTGTGTGTGTGTTTATTCATGGGAGAGGTGCTTCATAACTCTACAAAGGCATACTCTAGGATGATCATTGCCATGGTCAACCTGTATTCCCACCTCATATTCCCTACTGATGGATGAAAGAATCAATATATATCATAAATGATACCACGTGTATTTTCCTCTTGGTTTTTCACCATTCATTCAATGGCCAGTAAAAATTTAAAGGCTTACTTTTAATATTTACAAATTGAAGACAGTGCGATTGGTTCCATTTTAGCGATGGTAAAAACTGAGGCTCGATGGCAAGTTGACTTTCTTTGCTCACTGTAGCCCCTAAAATTGTACAGCCGCAGGCACTGTCTCTAGCATGCTGTTGTGGGAACCAACCCAATCTGGGAATCCACAGATCTGGATCCGGGCCACTGATTTGGCATCAACTACCCATGAGAACTTGGGACCTTATTTCCTGGGTTTCAGCTTCCTCTGCTGTAACATTTATGGCAAAGATAGGACCGTATCATCACCCGGGTTTAGAACTTCAAAGTTATGAGTTTTTACTCCAGGAAATTCACAATTTTTTAAATTTGTTCTCTGATTTAGCAATTCTGACCTCAATCGTAGTTTTTGTAAATGCTCATTTATATTCATACATTAACACCCTTTTCTATTCATTAATTTAATTCACTATTTGAAATCATGTGACTAGGAGAAACATTTCATTTAGGCTAAAAATATCGTGTTAATAAAAAAATTAACATCGTCCAATATGCCACCGTCCAAAAATGTCCCCACAATTATGTGGAGATATTTCTAAAGGAAAATGCATTAAGGGGAATTTGAGTTCAAAATGCCTGGGTATTCAGCCAAGTTTAAAAGATAAACCTTTCGTTTGTTTGTTTGCTTGGGGTTTTGTTTTTCTTTTTATTTTTTGCCGAGTGATCCTACACGGGAGGCCTGCAGATGCCATATTTCAAATCATAGGAAATTAGAGCTTAGCCAGCGCTCTCTCCCCATGGGCTCAAATAAAATTTCCTAAAGACTCTAGATTGACCACACGTGGGAAAGGAATTCTAAGTGCTCTGAAAAGGAGATCCATCCCTCTGTTATGCTAGGGTGGTATGCATGATCCTTTCCTCTTCCCCAAGTCTCCATGCCACATTTCAAAATTGAGACCCTGGCCATGACATACGCACCGTCTGCCCAGGAGCTCTGAATCCCATCTGCTTGAGAACTACACAGAGTGCCTACCCGCAGAGTTGCAAACCAAGTTTCTTTCTGAAACTTCACCGGCCCGCTTTGAACTTCCCCCGTCTACAGTGCATAAGGGATATAGGGAAGGAACATATTTCTGGTGGAATGAAATTAACCCCCCTTTTCCCCTAAATATTTTCAGTTTTAAACGTTTTGATATTTATCCCCTGCACTTACTAGATTTCAACTATTTTGGTCACTTCCCCCTCCCCCCTTTTTTCCTGGGCCAAATGAGTCCATGGGAGTTTTCTTATTGTTTTTTTTTTTTCATTTTTCATACCTGTTCTGAAATTTCTTTTTCAGTATGATACACCAAAAAAAATCATCTCCCTGTTCTAAACTCAAGCACCATAATATTTTATCTAGCACATAAAATAAAGTCATTTTTTTTTTACCTTTCTGTCAAATATAATTTAGGCTCAATCAGCACTCAGAATCTATGTTACCAATTAACAACAGTATGCTTTAAAACGCGAAAAAAAAATTCACAGGGACAGATAGACACCACATAGAATCTGTGAAATAAAAGAAACGTAATTGATGCACCTCTCAGTCTCCAGCATTGATTTCGATTTATTATTACAAACCGTTCAAAACACAAAGATTGGATGTCAACGTGTTATCCTGGAAGCATACAATTGAAGAAAGCATGACTTCCTTCATAAAATTTGTTTACCAGAATTGGAGTTCCACGTTCATTTCAAAGGGCTTTGAAGTAAGAGGGATAAAGATGATTTAAGCTCCCCACCCCCTTCACGCTTTACTTTTGAGATTTACCAGACTTCAGTTACGTAGATGCCTACTTGACAACCAGGAATCTCAGTAACATGAGCGAAGCTGTAAAGTTGGAGTTTGCCTAAACTTCCCTGTAGGCAGAGTGGGGCTCTGCGCGGGGACACTTTTATCAAGCACAGCTAGCTGACTTTGAAAATTCCTCCTGAGGAACAATGATCAGCGGACCCTACTTACATTCATCTAATTTCCAAGCCTTGATGTGACATATGAAGTAAGAAGAAAGTGACAACAAAAATCAATGTGTCTAAATAGTCTTGCTTCGAAACATACCTGTCACTGGCTTAACTCAGAAATTGGGTGGGATATTAGATCTGATATCTCTCTCCCTTTTTTTTTTTTTTTTTTTTTGCTTTTACTACCCTCAGAGAGAAAAAGGCAGAAAATCTCTCCTTAGCTTCCACAGAAAAGAGTGTGTCTTATTAAAAAGAATTCAAAATTGCAAGCACATAAAATGATCGGTGCCTGCCCATTTTGCATTGGGTTTTTATTCTTTTCTACATCAACGTGCTTCTGACTGAAATGAGCCTGGCCACGTTCTAGTGGGGATCAAGGGCTTTTTAAAAATAGTAACTAAAAATAAATATCTCGAAAATTAACTTATATATTTATTTTAAGTTATAAAAGTATAACATATTGGACATTATGTCTCAGTAACTCTGGTAGTGTTACCATCAGAATTTAGAAACACGGAAAACCTGACATTAGGCTGAATTTTGAACATATCTATCTTCTAGGAGAGTCCCTGTAGAAATATGGTATAAAATCACACATTTCTGTAAACCGGCTATCAATTTATGTCTCTATTTTACATAAGAGTGTCCTTGTCATTAAGTCTCTAAATAGAAAACTATTATGTAATGCAATATTTACTAGTCCTCAGAAAATAAAATACCTTGCTTCAGTCGAAAGAAAGAATTCAGGTTTACTTAATATATTATGAAGTTTAAAAACTACTTAAACACTTATCTAAATAAAATGTATCCTTTTAATGAAACAATCAGCACATCAAGAAAAATTAGCATTCTTAGATATAAACATATCATGATCTTTTATGAGTCTTTTTTGAAAAATATACAACTTGCCAAAAAAAATTACAAAGATGATTGTCTCCTTTTAAACAAAGCAATAAAAGCCATTCAAGCTCCCATTCACACATAAATGCATTTTCTTTTCAAAGGATATTTACCCTTTAAGGAGACATTTTTAACCTTGTGACCCCATAAAATTCCATGCATGCAAAGTTATTTGTTTTTATTTTTCTGACATTCATTCTTGATCAGATATTTTCCACGGGCTTTCTCGTGTTATTCAACTTAAAGGCATAGTTTCAATAGTTCATTTGAATACCTTGATCAGTAGGAGACAATCTGTTTAAAAATATTAGTGTTGGCACTTGGTAATGAATTACAGAAGCTGAACAGACATGCTTTTTTTGCCTTTTCGAATTTCCTTTCAAAACCTGTTTGAGCAGTTATTTGTTCAAATCGACCCCAAGTTTTCACATTAGCTAAGCATTACATGAATTTTCAAGTCGGAGAAGGGTGTTCGCTTACAATGTGGCGATATGGGGAGGAAGAGTTCGGGTCAAGAGCGGAGAATTTCAGCCCCCTTGATTATAGGTGCTGGCAAATGAGGACGAAGCGCCCGCTGTCTGGGAGGCACGGGGCACGGCCAGGGCTTCTAACAGTCTCCAACCAGCTGATTTTAAAAGACCAAAGACGAGGCTCTCTCGAAAGTGGCAATAGTTACAGATTTGCTATCTACCTCGCAGGGGCCTTAGCCCAATAAAGAGGCAGTGTCCTGAAACTGAGGATGAAATTTTCCTGTTCTAGCAGACTGATGGGAGGCAAACAAAACGGGCTGTGGAAGATTTTTTTTTTCCTCCCAAACTAATAAGATACATGGCTGACCTATAAGATAAAATGTTTCCTTGGAAGAGAAAAATAAACAGAGGTATTCATACTCTATTTTCCTAAGTGCTTTGTAAACCTATTAAAAAAAAAAAACTCTCAAATATGTTCACAATGTAGAATAACCCAACTCTAGAAGAAAAAGGATGCTAGGGGAGGTTTATCATGAGACTCGCACAATTCGTTTTATCATACGTTGTAAACAGCTAGACCAGCTAGCATCTCAGACCGGAGATAAAGAAGAAAAGGTGGACGTTTGGGGGGATGGGGGAGAGGGACACCCTAAAACGGTGACATGGGGAGCCCCCCCCCAAGCCTTGAAAGACTACATTTCAACCATCAACGCTCAAACAATTAATACTCGTGAAATAATCGTCTTGAAAACAATCTCGCGCGTTGTTTATTTTGTGAAACGGACAGAATAACAGTCTAAATCGTGCTCTAAGTGGTGCTTCTGAAACTCACTGGGACGCGGCACTGTTTTTGACACATTGAGGGTCAATTGTGTGAAGAACCAAGGCAATGAGCCCATCAAACAGCAGTAAATGGAGGGCTTTGTCTTTAAGTTATGAAGAATGCGGATGTATTTGATCCTGACAGCCAGCAGCCCTGCAGATTTCTGAGTATAAGACAGATGGCAGTGCAACCAAGCTAGAATCCAGACCTTCCCTCTTTCCCTCTGGGTCTAACTCCTATTATCCACTTGTAAATTAACCTGTCAATTTATCAATCAACACCATCTTGATTCTCCCCTGTTCCGCAGCCCAGCCTTGCAGTGAATTTGCCTCGTAAATAACTGGGAGCCCTGTGTTTGTTAGTATTGTGAATGAGTTTATTATCACTTTGATGGCTGCTATGAATCACAAATGCTGCTGAGAGACTGATAAGAAAAAAGTACATGCACACATTAACAGGGTTGAAACTATTTTAGAGATAAAAGATGGACTAACTGTGATAGCAAATCATTTAAATTGAAAAAAATGACTAAAAATTGTATTTGTGCGTGCGCGTGCGCGCCCGCGCCCGCCAGCGCACACGTGTGTGTGTGTGTGTGTGTGTGTGTGTGTGGGACAACCCCCCTGCTTAAAGTAAAAGAGAGAAATGAATCGACTTTCATTTGGACCGTTGAAAAAAAGTATCTGCAAGACGACACTGGGGAACAGAGTGGTTCGCAGCTCTGCCAGGACAACTGCTTTATTTTGTGGTCTAGGTGCAAAGTTCGGAAAATTCCAGGCTCTATTCTAAATGATTAGCCCAGCCGGCCAGGTTTTTTGGTTGCTGTTTTGTTTTTGTTTTGGTTTTGGTTTTTGTTTTTTGTTTTTGTTTTTTAGATGTTGCAGGGGAACTTTAAAAAGAAGACAAACATCTAAAGTATGTGGGTGTGTGCGTTTATTTACACGCATACAAAAGTTTCTTTGATACGACACAAAATTATCTAGTTAAGTAAATGGGGCAGTTTGGAAAATGTAACACGTTAATAAACAATTAACCTCCAAGCGCTAGCCCTTTCCCTTTCCCCTGTTGCCACTGAAATGCTTACTTGATATGTAAAATTGCATTTAAGTCCTTTTGAGTTGGAAATTCTTCAACAAATGCTACCCATATTAAGGTATACATTTAATGACAAGGTTATATGTTGCCTACAATGTCTGAGTTCTTCTAAACATGATTATTCTATATTGTAAAATATCCCGTGAATATAAATCAATGTTTTTATAGAATACACAGTATCCTCTTTTGACAATTAGGACCTATCTTATTATGTTGACTCCGATTATACTTGGAAGGACTATACCAAATAACTATAAGTTTAATCATGTACATAACTTTTCTTGATAGCATTTTTCAGAGTTTGTAGCAAGTAAGGATACATGTAAAACTAAACTTCTTAGGTTCATGCTTTCCTTAAAAATTACATTGGATAATTACATTATGTGCTTTCCTTAAAAATTACAGTGGATAATTTATTAAATGTATATTTCATTTTAAAACCAATCACAATATTTATTGCAATATTTCCAATGGTGCCCGGCTTTTGTTGGAAAAGTTTCCATACATGAATCCTAAATACAAACAACAATCACATTGTTTAAAACAAAACTAGAAAGTTGCGTGTAATATAATCACCCTGTTTTCATCATGCAACACTTGTATCATTTGTAGGTGACTTTAAAACATGAAGATTGCCTGGCAATGTTACTTAGGCAGAACATCATGAGAAATATTGTTAGTCATGACATGTGGTTCAAGTTCTCAAACTTGTAAGTCAGAAACAAACTATTAGTTGTCACATGGGAAATACTTTGGCCCAATTAAGGCACTGCATAAAAACGGAATATTCCCTGAACATCATTATACCCAATGTGTCATCGGTAGAAATGTGATAAAAAATGAAACTATTTGTTCGAATGCAATTTAGAGAACCCGATAGGTTGTCCATTTTATTCAGTTTATAATTAAGATAGTGTTTAAATCTGAAATGAATTCTATATATGCATGTTCAATAGGCGATAGCACAACAATAAGAATGGAATCACATCTCATTTTATCGTAAATTGTGTAATAAGCGATAAGGTAAAAACTAGGGCTAAAATCCTTCCAGCAAAAAATGAAACAGAGCGACCTCAATTGCCCTAATTCATTCTGCTTTTTTTCCTTTTTTTTTTCTTAAGTCTCTTCATTTTCCCTCTGTTCACATTATTAGCTTACACATGAGTGCATTATTAGAAAATAACAAAGCGAAACAGGGAGACTTGGAAGGAGCGGGAGATAGTTTCCTTCGACAGCTGAAAGGTATTCTCATTTCATTTGTTAGGAGTTGCAAAAATAGTTTTATAGCCAGGGAGGGACGATGACCTCTCTCTTTCAACAAGCTTGGTGGTTGGTCTTTTGATGGAAAAACTAGGGGATACAACATCTGGTAATTTGTGTTACTGAGCTTAGCTGAGGTCTTAACGATGTAAGCAGATTATTCTTGAAGAAGAACAAAAAAAATTCCGGAAGACTCAATGTACTATTTAAAGTTATTAGGCATTGCATTCTACACTTCAGAACTCTTTTCTGATTCATTTTCCCTTTAAAGCTATGTCTTTGGAGCAATTTTTTTTTTTTTTAAGGTCTACCTCCTTCCAATTCCAGTTGACTTTTTTGGTGGTCCACAGCTGTTTTGTCATTCACACTGACCTCCTTTTTTTTTTTTTTTTTTTTCCTCTCTTTTCCATCACAGCAGAAATGATTACTTTGCTGATTACATTTTCTCCTTCGCAACTTTAGGAAGCTCTTCTCCACCCTCGGGAGTCCTGGCTGACCAGAAGGGTCGAGCCATACCAAAGAGCCACGGCCAAGCTTCGGCAATTTTAAAGAAAGGAAAAAAAGGTGAATGGGTGCAACCCGGGAAGAAACGGCCCAGCCCATCCAGGATCCCAGGCATAAATAAATAAATAAATACATACATACATCAATACATAAATAAGAGATGGTCCTAAGGAGTCATGGTGGGACCTTGTTCCCACATGCATCATATTGAAATCGCTGCCAAAGTTTGTGTTTCTTACTCCGATAAAGACGGTCTGAGGTCCATGTAATATATTTGTGTTACCTCACGTAGGAAACAAAAAATATAGATGAGATCCATCGTATAAGGTTTGGAAGGATTCTTGGCACTCTTCAGAAAAAGAAATACTGTATATGCAATCAAGTCAGTGGAGAAACCTTCACATGAAAAGCTAGATTTTCTGATTTCACTCTGGCTGTAAAAATATTACTGTGACTTCCACCTTTTTCTCACAGTATTACCGAATCAAGGTATAGAGCATGACAGACTGACTCTTGGGCTGTTATCCACCTGGAAAGCAAGGGGATCTGGGACCCATCAGGCCTAGTACCTAGACCGGGAGCTCATGTGCACACACAGACTTGCTCGATTAGCATATGGCTTTGCAGTTATGAAATGAAAAAAGCATTAACATTACACACCAATTTCAATCTCTCTTATGCCCACAATCCTTCTGGATGGCAGAACCTTGTCTTAGATCACTATTGCTTCAAGTCAAAGGGCTTCATGCAGTGCAAGCTCAGTATTAAGAAAGAAAGAAAGAAAGAAAGAAAGAAAGAAAGAAAGAGAGAAAGAAAGAAAGAAAGAAAGAGAAAGAAAGAAAGAAAGAAAGAAAGAAAGAAAGAAAGAAAGAAAAAGAAAGAAAAAGAAAGAAAATCACTTTGGAAAAGAATACCAAACAATTTTTAATTTTAGAGTAACTACTCAATAAAAAATGATTTTTGTTAGTATTTAGGCAAACTGATGTGCACTGATTTGTAACATATTTAATTTAATACCAGCTATACTTTTCCACATTCTAATACGTTTCCACATGTAGTCTGGACTTTCTGGAACTGAGAGGGATAAGAGAGGTCTGTGATACACTGAACAGGATTCCAGCTCAGATTACTTTTGAAGAATGGAATAGACTAGATACATTTGCACTTTATACTAGATTACATTACCTTCAGTTTTGCTTTTCTATATTCTAATCTGATCATATATGACCCATTCCTAATTATGGATCCATTATGTTAGAGAACAATCATCTTCTTTCAAACATGCTCTAAGGGTTTTTCTCCTTAAATAAGATGGACGCTTAGATAAATAGTTTTCAAATTGGGCTAAAAGCTATACTGGTCATTTCAACGTTTTCCATTTTTGCCCAACACTGGGTTTGAATTGACACTGTCGGTGGTAATAGAAAAGGTTGGCCACTTTATATTCTCAATTTACCTCTGTATTCAATAGTTTTTTTTTTTAATTAATAGTAATTGATTTACCTCTGTATTCAGTAGATTTTTAAAATTAAAAGAAATTTACACCGTGGGTGAAAACAGTATACCTTTAACCAATGTAACATTGTACACAAACTATACTCAAATGTAAACATTTTAATTGGTGGTAATTTACTGACGTTTACCATGTTTTATTTCATTACTAAGATTTGTAACGTTTCAAATTAGCCATATCAGAGGTACATATGAGGTGTACCTTAAGCATTTACTACTTGTCTTTCCATCAGATCTCCCAGCTTCAAATTCAAAGCAGCATTTGTGAAATTCTACTGCAGAAAAAAAAAAAAGTATCCATTTGTGGTTATAAGGGCAACTGTATAATCAGGGTATTGGCAGATAAGCAATTGCAAAGAGCCCATTAAAACAGAGAAACCGATGAAATCACACACACAAAAAGAATAGAATCTAGCTAAGTCCTTCACACAAAGTTAAGCTCAACTTACCAAACCAAAATATTCTCTGCATCTGAGCTAATTTTTTTTTTGTTTTGTTTTTTGGTATTAAAATTTGAAGCCTCACGCCATCTGAATAGCTGATACATTTCTGAATCAGCAACGTGTCTCTGCTTCAGTAATCCAGACGGGCCCAGAAAACTCTAGAGCCGGTTTGTGATCTGGTGAACTGTGCTACATGAACATAGATTCCATCGTAGGATCCTTGAACCATTCACACGGTTTCAACTACTCTCTGTCTATGTCAGCTTCTTCAACTAGGCCAGAGAGGATGGCCTAAGAAAGACCTCACTAGTGGTTTCTCTCCTTGGCTCTATCACTATGCAGCCACCCATGTTTCGCACTCCATTTCTGTTGGATTCCATTCTACCTTGCTACTTCTACCCTTAGAACACCTCACCTAAATTGTATTCTCTTAGCCACATCCCTCCATCTCTGGCACAAACTACCACTCTGATTCTTTTACGGTCTTCGGCTGGTCACTGAATACAGTCCGGATCCTTGGGCTGATGTTTTACGTCTATTTAAAATGTGGGTGCTACCTGGCATTCCGGGTTTCTTTCCCCATGTTTCCAGCAGGAAGATCATATGGTGAAAAAAAACCACCAGGCTTAGATTCAAGATACTGAAATTTGAATCCAAGCTTATTATATAGCCACCGTGTTTCATTGAGTGAGTTGCTTACCCTGTCTGAACTTCAGTTTCCACAAACCAAAAGCTGACCACAGTGCTCTGTGGGCCAGATGTGAACCCAGACATGCATTTCGCTCTGGACAATGAACTTCACTCTTTTGGATTATCTGTATGGGTCTGCAGCCATCTACATGTGCACCCGTGACGCATCTGCACAGGATGGGTAACGATACCCAATATCACACCATATTGATGGAGCTTTACACGAGGTAACATACATGAAAGATTCAGGCTGGTGCTTGATAAGGAGATATTCTCAGTAAACCTTAGTTAAATCTGAGACTCAATTACTTGACTACACACCCATCTGCTGAATCTAGTTTTGTACATAAATCCAAAAAACGTCTTGCCACTGTGCACCCTGGGATTTTTGCTCCTACATTTTCTAAGACCACCCTCCTTCTTTCTCTGCTCAGAGAAATCTTACTCACCTTTCAGGACCGGGCCAAGACGTGTTCACTCTATATAAATCATTCCCCACATTCCTGAAGAGGCCATTGGTCTGAATGGCAGCAATAACCCTACTGAGCTTAGAATCCTCGGGCCCAACTGGGACCTTGAGATCTGAGAAACTAACATTCTCACACTCCAGGTGATGAAGATGAAGGCAAGGAAGGTCCAAAGACCAACCCACGGCCAGAAAACAAACAAGAGTCTAGAACTTAAGCCTGGTTCTCTGATCTCTCCCATCAGTGCCCTTTTCTCCTGCTTCTCAGTTTATTATATGCAGGTGTTTTTTGTTTGTTTGCTTGTTTGTTTGTTGTGTGTGTGTGTTTTTTTTTTTTAATTTCACTGTATTATATCCATGTCTTATCCTCCTTCATTCATTCTCAAGACACGAAACCCAGGGATGGCGTCTTATGCATAATGTGTTTACGTATCTCAGGGAAACTAGCCCGGTGCTTTGCAACGTTCAATAAATATTTTGAATAAACAGAGAAAGAAAGGCAACTTTGAATGATTCAAGTTCCCACGAGCAGGTGTCCAAGGGCTCAAGGCATAATTACTTCATCCTGTTTTTGCAAAGTTTTCAATGTTTCAAATGCACAAAATTTAAGCATTTGTTCTTTTCTGCTACGTGCTTTAAATGGATCATTTTATTCAAACTTCAGAATGCTTTGAGGGAGGTACCTTTATTGCCAACCCCATTTTAAAATTAGCAAACATGAAGCTGAGGAAGTTTAGGTATGAAAGCTGTCTTAAGCCACACAGCTAGAGAGGATCAGGGCCCAGATGAGATCTGTCCCAACCCACGGTCCTGCTGCTTAACTGGTGGGGTGAACCAATCTCTGAAGCCACATTTATCGCCTCGCTTAGCCTCATAATGTTCCACATCACACTTGTGACTGCCGTCATCACCCGGGATAGGAACGTTCATTAAACAACTTAAATCATCTTGTCCTTCTAACTGTCTCATATCAGAATTTCAAATTGGCATTGAAAGGCTGTTTGGTATTGACCTGGCCATTTTGACCTGCCAACCCCTACTCATACCCAGCCCAGCTATCATGGGGTCACACAATACACAGCTTTTTCTATAATGTTTCCGAAAATTGCTTTTAGAACTCTCTTCAGCTAGTTTAGCCCAGTTATTTCTCCTTGGCTCATCCTTCTTACTCTGGATTCTTCATTTTGTTTTTGTTTCCTTCAGTCCTTTAACCAGTTATCCTCCTTCAGCCTACCAAATGCTACACACCGATGCAACGGTGTCCCAAAGGGCAAGTCAGGTAGAGGGAGGGAGGTATGGAAGCCAAGCGGTGCCATGAATCTTTGGGTGAGGGATGAGAAACATCTCTGCATTGCACAGGATGGGCACACAAAGTGGGCAGTGGTCCCTTCAACTGCCTATGGAAGGAAGGGTCAGGGGAGACTTCTTGGAGAATGGGTCACTTGAGCTGAACGTTGACAGGTAGGCAGATCTCTCCCGCCTTGACAAGAAAACAATCATAAAAACTATCTCCCTAAGAAACTTCTTGATTGAAGTTGACCCCCACTCCATACCACTACAACATCCCCCCTGATGGCTTCATTATTTGGATCTTGTGGAGTTTTCGCCCTATAGATAAGAATCTCTGCAGGACGAGTACAGGAAACAGAGCACTCACTGGAATAAAACAAAAATGCCCAGAATTTCAGTTACATGTTGGCATCTTGTTTACTTTCTATGTATCTGCTCCTTTATTTTTGGTATAACTTAAAATATTTAATAACATGAATAGGTAATTCAATGGATAGTGTATGGTCTCTCGTTCATATGAGTCAGGAAATTGGGGCTTGAGATCATATATTTAAATCTGGAAGAAATCCTGGAGGGAAGCAAAATAAGCGTAAGTAAGACAAATGAGTCCTGGGGCACAGGGGGGTCAGGGGAGGTACCTGACTCGGTATCTCAAATCCCAGTCGGAGAATCAGCTAGAAAACTGAAAGTCAATACTTTCCCACGATAACAGGTCTAATTATACTTTGGATTTCTACACTACAATATTTTTATAAAGGAGACTTTTTTTCACATACATTTTCTCCCTTGATTGACAGGATAACTCTCTTCTGTATCAGTATCTTCTAATACTCCAGTTTTATAGGTAAAAAGGATGAAGCCAAAGGTAGGTGTAAGTGATTTACTGACTCGAGATCACATCACTAGTAAGCAGCAAAGACAGAACCTCAACAATGGCTTCCAGACTACTTTTCTTTTCCACTGATACAGACAGCTTCCCGTGTATAATCACCACCAGAAGCAAGGACACACATACAGGATTCAGTTCAACAAAGCCTTACTGAATTTTTCTGGCACAGATACTGTGGTGGATCATAGGGGCAGAACAAAACACTTGCTTCCTACCCTCCTAAAGCTTCCTATCTTCTGAGACGCTTTCCAAAACAAAGACGTTAGTTTCTCTGGGAGACATTGCAAAGCTACAGTGGTCTTTCAGTGGTAATAACAATGGTTTCCACATCAAACAAAGAAGTATTACACATCTAATTCGATGAGACCACAAATTTAAAGCTGCAAGGCTACAATGGTCCTTCAGTGTTAAGACCAATAGTTTTTACATAAAACAAAAGAGTATTACAAATCAAAATCAATTAGTCCAAAACTTTCAGACCACTAACTGCAAAACCTGAGGCAGTTCCACTCTCAGGAGAACAATTTGGCAGTGAGATACCACCCACCATGAACCAAGATAATTATCCATTTCCCTGGACTGGGAAAAAAGTACCAGTGGGCGCCAAAACTTATGAAGCAACCCTCATCAAGGCTATCTGAGCTTTTGCACGTCTATATTCTACCCCAGGGATTTCTATTACAAACATCAAGGCACAGAAGAAATTCTCATTCACTACGCCAACCGGCAGAACCAGGAATTGAGGCCATGACTCTGTACAGAGCTGGAGTCTTTCTTCCTCCTCTTTCTCCTGTTAACATATTCATCTCGGGGCAACAGGTCAACATTCAGAGGCCGGGAAGGATCATGAAATTGGCCTCCAATGGATGCTGTCCCTGCAGTCACTTTGGACTCTGACTCCTTAGCAAATGGAGATCTTGAATTTTCCAAAATTCCACAGAAACCAGGACTGTGTAAATGGTAAATGATTATAAAATGGCTATGAAAATTTATATTTATACACTTTTTGTATATTTTTAGAAAATCGAGATTCAGCTCTAAAACCTAGCTTTTATAATGTTGACCAGATCTTGTACAATACCTGCACAGTATAATTTATTGAACATTGTACTCCTCTCTCTCTCTGACCTTAAAGATGGAAGATCTGTCGGGTTGAAAACTTACTGATTGGTTTTCATTTGTCCTGAATCAAAAGACATGTCGGTTCTTCTTTAAAAGGAAACTGCCAATTCAGGACGGGAACTAGATCACCTGTTCAGGGTATGGAAAGTATTTCTTAAATAATTCATGGCAAAACTTTGCCCTACTTTTTGTGATATGAAAATGCCTCGTTCCTTTTCTTGGCTTAGAAGTAGATTCACCTACTTGCCTGTTTTGGTTTCTTGATATTCGGAAGTAGGAAAACCTTCTGAAATTTGAATCATGCTTCAGCTCCCTCCTGAGTAGTTAAGTGCACGCCCACACACACAACTTTTCCCATAAACACCACATGCCTAAGCACACATTAAAATTAGATTTTTCCTACCAAGGGAGCGGGGGTGTAGAAATATGCATCACCAGAAAAAAGCACTCCTTTCTGCAAGATGTAGTATAACATGGGGCTTCTTCAGTAGGTGTTAGAAATATAACTCAGGCTCCCTTCACTGCATAATTTGTCTTTCTTCATTAATAGCTCCTCATTCTTCATTCCTTGGGAAATCTAACTCCTCCATTTTAGTTAGAAAATGCGGATCCTAAATTTCAATCTGACACTTGAATTGAACACTCACGAAGAACATGGCCATGATTTTTTTTTCCCTCTCTAGCACTGGATGGTTTTTACGTTGGTTGATTCTGTTGATTGTCTTGAATGCCAATATGTGGGGTCTGGGGTTGGACTGGATATACTGCAGAGTGTATGTGAGCTGAGTTTCTTTCATTCAAAAAGTAAGTCACGGGGATGAAAAGTACAGCATAGAGAATATAGCCGATAATATTGTAACAACTTTGTATGGTGGCAGATGGTAACCACACTCGTCATGGTGGGCATTACGTAATGTACCGAATTGTCCAATCACCACATCGCACGCTGGAAAGTAATATAACATCGCCTGTCGACTATACTTAAAAAATCTCTTTCCTATGCAAACCAGAAAAAAATTCTAAAATTATCAGACTACAGTCATATTTCTTTAAATATATTTTTGTAACTGTTTCAATAGTCTTACGATGAATACAGGTCCTCTTTTTCCGCATTTTCTATATTCGCTCTTAAAGAGACCCAAAGTTTGAGACCCTACAGCAACAATGGGGTAGGGGCTAGCTCAATTATCTTCAATAGCCTCTCTATTCTTTCTAACAACAAGACAATATAATTGGTTCTGCCAAGGAGACAAGGTATGCAAAAAGCCCATCATGAAATCATGGGTTTTCCCCGTGATAAAGATTAGCAGGGGAAATCCTTACAAGGGTGGGAAGTAGAAGTTCCTATGGAATCTTCACTAGACCCTAAGGCAGCTGTTTCTCATCAACAAATCATTTTACTGTTCGATTTGTGAGGCCTGTTAAGAACAGCTTCGGGGATTTCTATGCGAGGAGCAGCCAGTCCTCAAGTTTTAGTCCCTTCAGCTAAGTCTGCCAAAGCCATTCCCTACACTTACTGCCAGATCCTGCCTGTGAATAAGCAAGCCTCCTATCCGCAGAGCAGGGTAATGTGCAACTGCTTTAACAAACAACAACAAAAACAACTTGGCTTTGGTTGAAATAATTAAAAAAAAAAAAAGACAATTCACTTCAAAATCAGGCATGTGCCTTACAATGAGTTTAGGGTAATGTTCTGTAAGTGATCACTTACTCAAGTTTGAGAAGAATGGTTCAGTGGAGAATAAGCAATGACATGAAGATTTACATTAATGGCTTAATTGCTAACTTGCAAACAGTTTTGGACAATAATGGGCCTGCAACCAAGAGGCTATGATTGCACTGTCATCATCATCACCAACTCTGTCATTTCTATGGTACTTTATACTTTTCAAAAGATTTTCACATATATTATCTCATTCTGTATTCCATGTTCCTACTCTTCATCTTCCAGCAACCAGCCACAAGTATGCAGGAAATGTAAGCTGTTGAAAAGAAGGAAAGAAAGAAAGAAAGAAAGAAAGAAAGAAAGAAAGAAAGAAAGAAAAAGAAAGAAAGAAAGAAAGAAAGAGGAAGGGAGGGAAAGGGAGAGGAAAGGAAGGGAAAGTAAGGGGAGGGGAGGGGTAGGGTGGGGAGGGGAGGGGAGGGGAGGGAAGTGGAAGGAAGGGGAGGGAAGGGGAGGGAAGGGAAATGAAGGGAAGGGGAGGGAAATGAAGGGAAGGGAAAGGAAGGGAAAGAAGGAAGGGAGGGAGGATGGGAGGGAGGGAGGGAGGGAAATAATGGGCTTGCAAAAATTTTCTATTTGTCCCTTGAAACCAGATTAGTTCAATATCTTTTTCCTACTACAGACCTTAAATATGAAGTCCCAACCATTTCTGATGGAATCTTTTGACTAAGAGTGCGCTCACTTATTCAACAACCGCTTACGGAGAATCGACTGTGTGCTGTCTAGCGTGGGGGAGACGTAGGAAGGTCATCATTCCATGGAAGAGGACCCGAATCAGAAGTGCCTTCTGAGTGGGTCGGCAGATCTTAAGACTATAGGAACCCCTGGACACATTTCAGCAGCACAGAATGTAGTCCAAATCACCTTTAGATAAATCACTTCACTTCCAGCACAGGCCGTGGGTTTCCCGATCCCCAGGCTGGAGACAAGAGCCCTGTCAAAGACGATGGCGGGCACTGAGCATGCAGGATCTGTGACTTAAGTTGTGGACAGTGAAAAGGAAGGGAGGGGGCGGATTTGAGAAGAAGTGAGGAGGGAGGCTTAATGGTACAGTCAGAGATCCTCAGGGGGAGTAGGATGACTGGAACTCTTTCTCGGCTTCACACTCAGGCAGTTGGATGGAAGCCACCATTTATCATTTTAATAAAATAAAGAAGGATGTTTGGGGAAACGATTACAACCTCAAACCTGAGCCTGAGTAGAGACTCCTACCCATGTGCGTAGATAATAGGATTGTCCTTAGAACAATCCTAGGGAATGGCATAGATGGCTTGTCATCAGGACTGTTGAGGGACGGCTGAAGCCAGGGTGTGGATGATAAGCTCACCCAGGGATCCTATACAGAACATACTATGGATATGGGGGTAAGGGATATCGACTCAGCATCCGACAACCAAGGGTTTATGTTTACATATCTCCTCTGATGTTTGTTTGCTGCAGAACCGTAAGCAGTCATTTGACATTCCTGAGATTCAGTGTTCCTATCTACAGGATATATAATAATATCGTATACTAATAGGGTTCTGAGCGAAATACACAAATTGATCCATGTAACATATCAGCGCATAGTAAGTGGTCCACGGATGTTAACCGTTATTATTATTGTTGTTGTTATTGCCTTATTATTATAATCACGGTGATCAGAGAACAGAGTGGAGTCTATGACATCAATAGTTGAAGCACAAGTAGTGACCACACGTTGAAGTTCAATACCAACCTGGATTTTATTAAATGCAAACTAGCTAGAATATATAATCAATCCTTCTGACAGATTCTATTCTTTCTAGTTCTGTAAACGTGATTAACCTCGGTGTGCTCCAGTTTTCCTCATCTATAAATTTTGGACGATAACAGCTTTCCATTGGGGCAATCGTTAATAGTAAATTAAATAACGCACATAGGTGAGTATTAAATTAGATAACACATGTAGAGTGCGGAACTCAGAATGAACATTCAGAATTATTAGGTCCTCTTCTTTCCAATAGCTAAACTCCAAGCATTGATCAGAGCTGACACAGGATGCCTGGGTGGCTCCGTGGGTGAAGCGTCTGACTTTGAGTCAGGTCATGATCTCGTGGTTCATCAGTTCGAGCCTGGCGTCGGGCTCTGTGCTGACAGCTCAGAACCTGGAACCTGCTCCAGATTCTGCGTCTCCCTCTCTCTCTGCATCCCTCCCCCTCCTCGCACTCTGTCTCTCTCTCTCTCTCTCTGTCTCAAAAATAAATTAAAAAAAAATTTTACAAAGAAAAACAAAACCCGACACTGTGTGTGAAAGCATATTGTAACCTAGACATATGTGAGCGGGCTCTCTGGGCTGCAGAAAGACGATCAGACATTGTTAGGCAGATTTATACTTCTTTGGTTTAAAATTTCCCGGAGGTGTGAACTCCATTCTTCCAGGGGGAGTTAATTCAGCCACCCTCTTTCTGCCAACAAATGGTTGTTCTTCCAAGAAAAAGGAAACTTCTTTACTGTCTCCTTTTGGAAATGGCCAGAGGAGTCCCATATAATGCAAGATTTCAAATCTGGCACGAGGAGGTATTGGAAAGACTTGATGAAATATGCCGCTATTTGTCTCAACAAATGTTACCAGGTGAGTGGCAAAGGAGTTTGGCACACCTGTGCCAAGGGACTGCAGAAAAAGCAGCTGCCTTATTGAATATGCTGAGTAAGAGGAAGCAAGGCTGTATCCTGGGAAATAGATTGTTTGTGGAATAATAAAAGGTGTTTTTGTTGCGAAAGCAATTATACGAAACCCATTCCTTCAGAGAAATCCTCAACTTCTTTTCAACAACGCCAGAAAGTTGGAGTAAGTGGAACAAAAGGAAGACAACGGGAGGGGGAAAAAAAAAAGGCACTTCGAAAGCACGCAATCGTTCACTCAGAAATACGAAGCCCTCGGCAACGTCCGGAGTTCGAGTGATCTGACGGGCGCGTCTCGAAAATAGCCACGGGTGAATCGTCTCACTGCCCCACGGTCTGCATTTCCAACGAGCTGGGCCTGAAGACCGAGAGGTTTATGAAATGGTGGGTCTTCACAGAACAATCATTCAAAAAACTGCCCATGTGACCGACACATACTGATGGCAACTGTTTGCCAGCCGTGGCCACAGGTTACAAACGAGACGGCGTGCTTGTCTTCAAGGATCGCAATCTACCAGGAGAGACAGACGTGCAAACAGTCCTGAATTAAATAAAATTTAATTAAACATGCCTCCATGCTTATGTGGTTTATCTCAGTGTTTTCCTCCTGGCCCATACAGATCAGGCTCCCAACACAAGTCTATCTGATTAAGTCTTCAGCAAATGTTTCACGTTCTCCTGTGTGAAACGTATTAAAGGAGATCTTGGCAATGCCTTTTCTTTATTGTAAGGGTTAGCAAACACTCGCCGTAAAAAGGCCAGATAGTGCGTATTTTAGGATTTGGGGGCCAGATGGTCTCTGTTGCAACTCTTCAACTCCAAAGTGAACGCAGCCAGAGACTATATATATATATACTTATGGGTGTGGCCACATTCCTGTGGTATTTTCCAAAAATAAATAGCAAACCAGGTTTGGCCAATTGGCCACAGTCTCTTGACCTTGCTACGCTTAGGGATTGCCCTGAGGCTTACTGTGCTAAAACGGAGTCTTTTACAAGAAGGCATTGGCTAGCTTTCCGCCTCAGTATCATTATCCACATTCCCCTATTTTACAGGCTTTGGTCGGAGAGGGGGACGCCGGGCAACAAGAGGTCACCAGTGTTGCTTCCCTCCTGCTCACTACTTGAGTGTAGAAGAAATTCGTACTGGCATTGCAATGATCACAAGACCTAACGAAGCACATCGTACCTCCTACAACATAAGGATGGTTAACAGAATAAAGTAACCTGTTGGAAACTTTTCTGCAGAACGACCTGGTGAGTAGTGGAGAATCGAAGCAAGCCAAACAAGCAAATCACAACAAAAAGGGAAGCCTAAAGGAAGAACAGACAGAAAGAAAAGCAAAGAAATACTTCGGGTGAAAATCACTCTTACCTTGTATAGGTCGTAGATATGGCCCTTGATCAAAGGCAACCGTGCGGCCATCTTTCTTGGAAAATGAGGTCTAGGAGCTCTGGGATGAGCCTTGCTGCTTTAAAGATCCTTGGATATGCTTCCGTATCTTGGCTTGTGTAGGTAACGCTGCAATAAACATAAGGGTGCACGTGTCTTTTTGAATTAGTGTTTGCATTTTCTTTAGGTAAATACCTGAAAGTGGAGTGCTTAGATCATACGATGTTTCTATTTTCAATATTCTGCGGAACCTCCATAGTGTTTCCCATGGCGGCTTCATCCATCTACATTCCCACTAACAGTGCGCAAGAGCTCCTTCTTCTCTGCCTCTTGGCCAGTACTTGCTATTTTTTGTCTCTTGGATTCTAGCCGGTCTGACAGGTGTAAGGTGATATCTCACCGTGGTTTCGATTTACGTTTCCCCGATAATGACTGATGTTGAGCATCCCTTCATGTGTCTGTTGGCCATCTTCATGTCTTCTTTGGAAGAATGCTTATGTAACCCTCTACCCATTTTTAATCAGATTATTTGTTGAAGAAATCCAAGTGTCCATCCATAACGGATGGACAAAGGAGATGCGGTATATATACACAATGGACTATTACTCAGCCATGTGAAAGAATGAGATCTTGCCATTTGCAACAACATGGATGGACCCAGGGAGTACAGTGCTAAGTGAAATAAGTCAGACAGAGAAAGAAATATCACAAGCTTTCACTCATAGGTGGAATTTAAGGAACAACATGAAGAAAAAGACAGACAACCCAAACAACAGACTTAAATAGAGAGAACAAACTGGTGGTCGCCGGAGGGGAGGAGGGTAGCGGAGTAGGTGAACTAGATAAAGAGGATAAAGTACACTGACCATGATGAGCACTGAGGAATGCATAGAATTGCCGAATCACTATACTGTACGTCTGAAACTAATATAACACTGTCAATTAATTAATTGCTTTAAAAATAACTTTTAAAGTACCTTGGATGTGGACAGAACAACAAGGATGCATCCCCCGCTTCAAAAAATGTATCTTTCGTTGCTCTGGGTTCTACAGCCCTGGAGACTGAAGTATGGAATGCTTACTGCATAATGCCGGCCACGGCCAGCCCAATTAAAGGCTTGTCATGACAGGAAGGGGGAAAGCCTGGTGAGTTAGCCTCAGAAGTCCCAGAAGCCAGCTTGGACCAAATTCTTTGGCAAGAGGTGGCAGGGACAATTCTCAGGGCCATCCCAACGCCGAGTTCGGGACCAGTAAAGACAACAGAAGAACGGAGCCATCTGGGGAAGGTTCCTTCAGCAGAATGAAGTTCATTCATTCAAAGGAAGTGCACACGTGATAAGAAAGACAGCCTAGAAGCCCACTCTTACATGTTTTATTAGAATAAAGTCCCATTTCCTCCTCCTCTTCAACTTCACTCTCCCCTTGGCTCTTTACAGGAAGGAAAGCGCTGAATTCTACAAGGAACCTCAGATCAAAAGGATCAGATTAAAAGGCCCCCTTTTTGGAAGCAGAGGAACACAACTGCATTTAAACACACACACACACACACACACACACACACACACACACCCCATCCTGGACACTGGAAGACATGTTTCCATGTTACTCAGACCTCCTCCAGCATCAGGCCGCTGCTTTTGAAAGCGCGTGGAGAACAATAGGAGTCCAGGAACCCGGAATGTCTACTCCAAAGAAGATACCTTGAACCATCCTGACAAACCGACCCCCTGCCTCTACCATCACCTCGGTGGCTCTCTGACTGGATCGTATTTTATTAATAGGTCTCCCTCACGTGGACAGCCCCCCTCCCCTCAGAGTCAGAAGTATGGACAGCGAGAAATGTATTTCTCCAGGAACATTTCATTCATTTCGCAGGTGCTTGCCAGGCGTGGTTCCTCACCAAATCGATTGCTAATTGTGGGAAAGGCTTGGGGTAGAAGGCACGGGGAGGCCTCCAAAAGAACCAAGTCGTCGGAAAAATCAATTTCCACAGCTGCACCTTTGCAACAGCTCTCCGGTGAATAAACATTCACCTCCATTGTATTCAAGGTGAGCATTCTTTTCTTGCGGAATATCTCCTTGTGAGTTTCTCTGGACTTCAAGGATAGAGCCTCTTAACTTTGAGAATTTGCACACACTGTAATTTTTTTTTTCAGCCTAAGGAAAAACCCGAACCCAAACCAGAGGGCTACTCAGTTTTGACAGGTGCACAAGTCTAGGTGTTTCTCATCCTGTCCCATCCGCGTCCCCCACCACGGCCCAACTCCCAGCGTTACACATGACTACGTGAAGATCCTTTTTCTTGGGTAGGTCTGGTACCTCTTTATTTTTATCTTATGTCGAAAAAGAACGCAAGGAAAATTGCGCCTCTCATTTTCAAATAATGCTACAAGGTTTCTGTGCATGCTTCCAACGGGAGCCAATCACGGCCTGTTAACAACAAGAAAACCAGTGATCTGGGGATGTTTAATGCCGCATGGGCTCTGGAAAAAGGAGGACTCTCATTTCGCATACTTTGTCTCCGCCATGGAGCTGGCTGACATAATGGACTTTTACAAGGAGCTCTGAAGCAATTGGCAATTAAGTGGTTTGAAGGGGTGCTTCTGGGCTGCTGTGAAAGGCTTCAGGTGTGAAACGCTTGTTTTCAAGAGCCCTGAACAAAATGTATGGTTGCTTTCAGCGCCCCCTGTGTCCTTCCCTAGGAAGGGGGGGAGCCGGGGGAAGCAAGGACACTCAAGAGCAATTTGCTATTCAGCATCTGAATGCTGGACGCTTTCTTCCCCCCACAATCCTTGTGCGGCTGGTGAGGGGGGCAGATTGAGATGGCACAAACAGCTCTCGGCACAATGGTAGATCAAGAGAGAGGCAGGGAAAATGAGGCCAGGGAGAATGGATGCCTGAATGAAGGGAAGGCGGCTTGATTGTTAATTGTGGGTAAATGTGTTGCCAGAGTGAAAAGGGTTCATGGGCTACTTTAAAGCTATACCCAAGCAATAAGTATAGAGAGTGGGGAAATAAGGAGATGGTCTTGACCCTTTTAAGGACTATAGTCGTACATCTGGCCCACTTGAAAAAGTAAATTGAGAACTGTTCAAAACGGTAGGCAAATGCATATGTGTGTTCGAATCCCATTGCCTGCGAGGGGGAAAAAAAAAATCTGGGAAGCCCCGTTCACGTGCGAGGTGCATTTTCAAGTATAGCTGATTCTTTCTGAGGATGAGTCAATAGGACAAAGATAATATGCAATAAGGATGCTGTCAACTAGATAAATATTTAAAATATGACTTTTCCTCAAGAATACAGCCTTCTGTTGCAGGATAAAATACATTTGCACTGAAGCTAGCACAAGGGTAAAGGAAACTTCAAACAGTCCTCGTGAAGGATATTGTTCCCTTAGTTCTGTTTCATGTCACTTTTCCTAGTCTGACCTTTACTTCCAACATATTGATTTTTTCCTAACCCAGCCTTGCTTTGCAGAAAAAAGGGGTATTGAGTCTTTGAGCTGCTTACATATCACTATTGTACATGCATCCTTAAAGGTGAAGGAGCCCCTTTCAGCAGATGACGGGCTGCCTGACAATGTGATTAGGATTGTCTGAGTACTTTTCATTTTAAATGTAGGAGGCCACATGTATCAATCTGGGAAAAAGGACCGAAGCGGACTCGAATCGAGTTGTCTTTTAAATGTTTCTCAAAGAGTTCTGGTTTTCCTCTGAGCAACAGCTTCTCAAATAGAGTGTGTACTGTGTAAAACTTTGCCAACGGAGATTGGAGCTCTCTGATTTTCTGACGCTTTCTTTCCTAAACGTACAGGTTTTATCTAAAACATAATTAATATCTAAGTTCTCCCGGAGAGGCTCTTTTTTTTTTTGCCCCCCAATGTCGCGGTTTCCAGTGGGGGCATTTGTAACATATAATGATCTAAACACGTGTCGTGCTATTGAGGCTGAGATTTTTCTCATCCCATTACGCCATATAATCAAAAATACAAAAGGACGGTAAGCACTGAAATGTTGGTTCTCCCCCGCTCACCTCACCCCAAGAAGGCTTTCGAAATCATTTGCGATGTTGCAGAATTTTGGAAGTTACTTGGCAATGGCTACCCAGTCCTTTCTGTGACCAGATAAGAGCCATGCGAAGAGGAGGGAGATGATTCCTCTTTCCTTTGTCCCGTTCCATTCTGGAATGGTGCTGTGAACATGTCAGTACCAGGGCCACCTTGTACAGCAAATGGATTATAAATGGCACCCTTAGGGTTGTGCAATGCACGTTCTTATCTGAGGCCTTGTAAAAAGCCCAAGTCGAGGATTCAACACAGCATCCTTTCATCCCAGGTATCATCCCTAAGAACTTAGATGAATTGCATGTTCGTGTCTAAATTGTCAAAACACGTCTTGCTCTCTACTTCTGCTGCTGTGCAGGGTCCCATCTAGTGTCAGAGAAGAAGAAAAAGCTAAAACCCTTCACACCAACTCCAGACTCCAGCACAGAAGATGGCTCATTGGAACCAAAAGTCTGTTAGCTCCCACCTACGCCATGGGTCCAATCCCTCGTGAGATTGTGGAGGTCTTGTGTATGTCTAGCTCCACAACCTCCAAAAATCTACAAAGAGGACGAACGCAAACTTGACTCCAATGTTCCTTTCCCAGCAGATGATGAGGCTTCTTCATTTTCTCTGAAATACTTAAGGTATCAATGTTCTGAAGGTACCTAATCTATTAGCGAGATGTCTCCTTGAGCCTATTTGCCTCACTGATTTAGCATATGTCGAAATGCTGCACAACATTTCTAGAATCAGCATGTTTTCAGGCTCATCCCTAAGGACCAATTTCTTCACCTACGAGTTGGCCTCATGGCAATTGTTAGCATTAGCTTTCCTTCAAGGAGATAAAGTTCATGCTATACGCTGAGGTTAGAGTGGCATCCCATTGCAAGCAGAGGTCTCCAGGGTGAACGAGATAAATTCACAATCACCATCCTCAGAACTCCCCAGTCCAATGCAAAGCAAGAGTTAGATTGGGTTCACTTCTGGCTCTCCCACAACAGTGCTGTTGGTCTTGAGCAAGCATTTTTTTTTAAAAAGTTTATTTTATTTATCTTGAGAAAGAGAGAGATAGAGTGGTGGGAGGGGCAGAGAGAGAAAGAGAGGGAGAGAAAAAATGCCAAGCAGGCTCCACGCTGTCAGCACAGAGCCCGACGCGGGTTCCGAACTCATGAACCGCAAGATCACAACCTGTGCCAAAATCAAGAGTTGGTCGCCTCACAGACTGAGTCACCTAAGTGCCTCTTGAACTAGTATTTCCTCTCCTTAAGTCTCAATATTCTCCTTTATAAAATGGAAACAATAGAACCTGACACATAAAAAGAATAAAGATAAAATGAATTGTCAACTTACACAACAATGTCTCACACATACTAAAATCTCGAGAAAGGTCACCAATCAATAGTATTATTATCAAATCGAGCTATTAGTATCTATGCGGAAGCTTCTAATTGTCATCAGAAACACACAGCTGGAAGTCATCCACAAACTCCCCTCCTCCGGCAACACAAAGTGTCCTGAGGCATTGAATCAACAGAGCGCCAAGTTCAAAAGGCAGTGCTGTCTTGTACCTTTCATAAAACTGATAGATCGGGCTCCACCACTGGTGATGTCTCAGATTTCCCAAGGGGCGTCATCACTGTTGCTGGTTCACAGTGGGTAGGACTCCGTGCCTCTTTCTATCTTCTTGGCCACAGAAACTCTTAAAAGATTGAGAAACATCTTCATATTCCAAGGCCATCAGCTGTAGAGACACCTTATCATCACAAAACTGCTCTGTCATTTTGTAAGCAATACACTTTATGTTTAAGTCCTGCTATTTCTTTTGTGTACACATTTAGTATTGAATATGAATAACTCTCTATGGTATTTTACCCCACTCTCAATTCCTTCGACTCTAGCAGGAAAATAGTGCCCGCCTTCCCCCACATACCAGGTCTCCTTGTTTGGTCTGTTTTTCCCAAATGGGTGATTTCTCAACTCATCATTTGTTTCTTCTGTTGTAGGAAATAATTCTTAGTTTTTCTTCCCTAGGATATCTCAAAATGTGTTTCTGAAAATGGGTTGAGTAAGACTAGTCTCAATAGTCAATGCAGGGGGTTAAAAAATGTATCCCATTGTCTGATAAATTTGGAAAATAGGGATTAAGCAAAATGAGTAGATTTTTCTCCTTCAGTGACTTTCAGTCTTTAGTTTGCTCATCGTAAATGTGTTCTACAAGTATATAATACATTTGCAACATTTCCCAAATTATTTTAGCATGGAGTACCTTTATTCTCCTCGCTGTCCTAAAGGTCTAGTATTTAATTAACACACTTTCTAAAAATAGTTTTAATATCATCCAATACATGGCATCTGCCTTGTTCAGCCTCTTCTCTCCTTCCTCTTCTTGTTTTTAAAGTTTATTTATTTATTTTGGGGGAGGGGAGAAAGAGAGAGAGACAGAGAGAGCAGGAGAGAGAGAGAATCCCAAGCAGGCTCCACGCTGTCAGCACAGAGCCCAATGTAGGGCTTGAACTCAAGAACGACGAGACCGTGACTTGAGCTGAAATTAAGAGTTGGATGCTTAACCGACTGAGCCACCCAGGCACCTCTCTCCCCTCCTTCTTCTGAGAAAGGTCCACTCTTTCTCCATCCCAAATGCACATCTCTCTATACCTCTTTACACCTTTCATGAACTTGTTCTCTTTGTGATCTATGATAACATGATTTCTTCTTTTTCTTTTTTTGAGAGAGAGAGTACAAGAGCAGGGGAGGGTCAGAGAAAGAGAGGGAGAGAGAGAGAATCCTAAGCAGGCTCCATGCCTAGCATGGAGCCTGATGCAAGGCTTGATCCTACAACTATGAGATCATAACCTGAGCCAGAATCATGAGTCAGATGCTTAACTGACTGAGACACCCAGGTGTGCCTAATATGACTTCTTCTTCCTAAGAACATATGAACATCTGCAACACAACCAACACCTTTCTCACCAGTGTTGCTTTTGGTCAGATAATACAATTTACTTTGATGATTTTCATTAAAAATCTTTGATGATTTTATCCAAATCATTTTATTGATCAAAATATTGCAGGTTTCCTCTGGGCGAAAGTATTTCTAATTACATTAAATCATTTTTACTGTCACCTGGGGAACCACATTTTCATCATCTGAGAATCAATTTGAAATCTGGAAAAGATGGGAAAGCAATTTTGTATGCAAAAATAGTGAATACCCCAGGCGACACTGGACGTCAAAGAACCTCTAAGCAGGTTTCCTATGAATGGGTTTAGAACTCCATGAGTTCCTACAGTTGTGTGCAAAGTAGTGTGTGAGTGTGTGTGTGTGTGTGTGTGTGTGTGTGTTTACCTTGTTCATTTTCCTGAGTAGGGGATCAGTATCTTTCAATAGATTCCCAAAGACATCCATGACTCCAAGAGTTAAGTCATCTAATTCAAATCTCTTATTTTCCAGAGGAGGAAAAGTGTGTCCCAAAATACCTTCTCTGAGGACACGACAAGTGAGTTTTAGAAGTAGAATCTAGATCTATGTTGTTTCCTTAATTCCTCTGTATTGTAAGTCAGTGAATTAACAGAACACAAAAAAAAAGCATTAATGTTGGTGGGGCATAGGACCCACCTTGTTCCATGTGGGAAAGGCCAACCCACAAGGACTTCAACTCCAGGTGAAACCAAGAAGTCATAAGGCTGATGTTTTTCTTTCCTCCCTTTTAATTCGTCTTCTTTTTTTTTTTTCTCTGCCAAAAACTTGTGGCAGATAGGTTTTAATCTACTTATGGTGAACAGCAGATGTTGTAGAAGCATCCTTGATGGTGCCTGGTTGTCAACAAGCTGTTGAAAGCACCATGTTTCTCTCATGGGATGTAAAGGATGGGCTGTATCGTCTTGGGAAACATTCTAAGTGTTGTGAGGACAAAATGCAATTTGAGTTTGCCTCAAGCAAACCCAAACCAGTTGAGAAATTATGAAAGACAAGTACTAACTTCATGAGGGAAAAGCAAAGTTCATTTTGGTCCTAAGTACGTTCCCAATGGTCAGCCCGGGGCTTGGCACATAAGTAGTTATTCTATGGATGAATGATGCTGCATGAATGTTGGCAATTCCTGCCTATTGGCAATTTCTGAATCCAGTTTCCTCCCCACACATTCTAGTGAGGAATCGTCCCGTATCATCTTCCCCAAGGATAGGAAAGATGTGCCTGAGGTAGTTAAAATACAAAGTGAAGTTTGGCTTTGTGAGTTGTCGATGATTATTGAACACCAGTAAAAAGAATGCAAGAACGGAGAGTGTTAGCTTCAATCAGCTTTCGCTCATTCACTCCATTAGCCTGGACCCCCTCATTTTAAACAAGATTTAAGGGAGTTTGCTGACGTGATTAGAAACCTGATTAGCCAGCACTTGAAATGTGTCGCTGGAGAGCTCTGAAGATGAAAGGAATCTTACAGGGAAAGCAAACAGAAGGCAATTTCATCCAGGGTGTTTCAGAACAAGGCCAGAGAGCAGTATGGGAAATCTGCATTCCGCCATGTCGTCAGGTAGAATGGATGACACTTTCCGTGTTGGTCCTACTTTAGACCCATTTATCCGCCTCTGCCTCCTCACGCTTTTCCGCTCTCCTTCACTCCTGTGCCACCTTCCACTCTAGACCTTGATCCCCTCTAACTTACCCTAGGGGAAACCAAAACTGTAAATCCATTCTGGAAATTCTATTTGTTTAGGAAAATTGCACAAAATGCCAAAGCTAAACCATTGCCCTGAGTTGAAGCAGAAACCTCTGTGCAGAGAATTCCTCCAAGGATGTTAAAGCACTTTCCAGGTAGATTCCTTATTTCAATGGCACACCTGTTTTTCTACCACAAAATAGCTCATGTGTCTTTTATTTGTCTTTGTGTAGGTAATCGCAAGCGTTTACAAACACCCCTTAAAATATAATTACTGTAGATTTGCTGAGAAGTTCCACAAGCTCTATGCAAAAATTTTTGAATTGCGCCACGTACGCGGAGCTTTGTTCGTTTTCAATAATTATCGCTTGCCCCCACTGGAACTCGGTGACAAAACTGGAAATGTTAGAAATTACGTAAAAAAAAACCACAAAATCTTCTGAATTTACAATGACTTTTTTCCACTTCCAACCCTCAACCCCAAATCTTTTTATCAGCGTTTCCTCATAGAAAGCTGGAGCCAACCATGGCCCAAAGAGATTCCAGAAATGCAGCCTAGGCCATTGCTACCCAGCTGATGGGTCTTGGTGTCCGTGTCAAGCTGCCGTTTACCCATCCTGTCAGCGACATCTCATTTCTCTCATTATGATCTTTGGAAGCTCTCTGTCAACACCTACCTATCAAATCAAAGTAGACAGTTATTTACCACTGGTTTCACACGCATCGTACAACAGGTAATGTATCTATGAGTCAGTCTCCTCACATGTTAAATGGGCATTATAAGAATATCTGCTACATAGGGTACCTGGCCGGGGGGAGGGGGGGTGGGGGGTGGGGCTTCCGGAAGTCATTCATATAAAGTGCTTAGCCCAAAAGTAGACACTCAATACCCGTAAGCTATTTATATTATTAAGGTCCCATCGTGGCTGACAATTTCAGCCTCTCCTCCACAGCATCCAGGACTCAGCAAAAGCAAGTCTCCCATTTTAATATTCATGCAAATAGAGTTTTCCATTTACATTCTGAATATGAGATTATGAAATGGAAAACCCATTCAGAAGACCGCATTACCAGAACCAACATTTTGAAACACCAACTCAACTATCAAAGTACTTTCACACTCGAGTTTCAGTCAAAAGGAGGAAGATGCCACCACTCCCCCAGGCCTTTGAGCTCCCGCATTAGGACTTTGAAGCCCAGTACAAAGGCTTGGCAGAGGGCGACCGCATATACCTTCACACATGTGGCCACACAGGAACAGACACTTTACATATCACTTACTGCTGCATATTCTTATCCCTCAAGGCCATTAAATGTGTCAGGGAATTCTTTTTTATTATCCTTTTATTTAAATGCATAATCAGAATAGTTACCAGGGAAGAGCTGGTGAGAGAGAGAGAGAAAAAAAAAAAATAGTTCTAGAGAGTGGAGCCTTCTATTGATCTAAGAGCTGCTTCATAAGCTCTGAAAGTTTTATCCTCAGTGCAAAAGTGCCTGAGTCTATTATTTGCAAATTAATAAGCTGTGAAAAGCAATGCGACGCTGGGGGAAAAAATGTAGTGGTATAGATCCTACATTTACATAGTTATAGGTAATCTTGGTTCTCCAACAGCAACAAAATTTTTTTTCTGAGTTACTTTAGAAGGGTCCTAACACAGTTTTCCTTCCGTTTTCTCCCTTTTCTTTTCTTTCTTATTTTTTTTAACGTTTATTTATTTTTGAGACAGAGAGAGACAGAGCATGAACGGGGGAGGGACAGAGAGAGAGGGAGACACAGAACCGGAAGCAGGATCCAGGCTCTGAGCTGTCAGCCCAGAGCCCGACGCGGGGCTCGAACTCACGGACCGCGAGATTGTGACCTGAGCCCAAGTCGGACGCTCAACCGACTGAGCCACCCAGGCGCCCCCCTTTTCCTTCTATAGTTTTTCCAAAGCCCAACCTCCTCCACCCTATTGACTAACTGTTGCAATGTTTTCTTCTGCCCTCATAAACTCTTTGGCACAGCTCCAAAGGAAAGTGAGTATCAAATATTAACAGAAAATGTGTAGAAAAAAACTGGATTATAACATACATTTTCAAAAAATGCTAATTGCAACTGGAAGCAGTGAGATGCCATATATCTGCCCACCAGATGGCCAGAAAAAAATGTTAAAGGTCAATAACAGCCACTGTTTCTAGGTAGACAGGAAATAAACACTTGCACACATAAGAGGTGACAACTCAAGAACCTAGAACTGGGCACGAGTACTTCACAGGCCATCGTCCCTCTGCCAGTACAACACCCCAGGTCTGGTCATCGAAAACACTATATGGACCTCTTCCTCTTCTTCTATCAAGTGATTTTTCCCACCACCAATAGTGCGAGGACAATGAGAACCATTGGATGAGTAGGGAATAGAAGGAAGGAGAATGAAAGCTATAGCAGAGGATAGGATGCTGGCCATAACTTTGGGGAACCGTCTTGCAAACCTGTCCTACTCTGTAAAATGTGACTCCTTTGCTTTTAGATTATGACAGGTTCTGGGGGTCCTGGGTGTGGGGTGTCCCAGGATGGCAGAGGCGAGAAAAATCATTTACTCAGGAAGTAAGTGTATTCAACCAACAAAAAAATCTAACACAATATTTGAACAAGTGGTGTAACTGTATCAGTGACTAACACTGAAACAGAACCTTGGTTTCCTCACCTTTTTTTGGAATCTTTTATGTCCCTGCCCTTCCTCAGAATATACTGGCTCAAGTAAACGAGTCAAGGGATCATGAAGTCAAAAAAGGTAGGAAAAAAGAAAAACAATAATATTGACGTCAATTGTCCATCAATGCCCCAACCCCTACCATCTTCTTGGAGAACATGTCCTACGCACTTCCCTGATTTCCCAAAAGGACCTTGTGCACAACTGACCCAAGGAAGAACCAATCCCTAGGCCAAGTGAACCAATCACCTTTGCTCCATCAAGAGGTGAAGCTAAGCACACAGAGCCTACGTGAGTTGAATACAAGTGAGCACTTGCCACCAATGGCCAACCTTTGAATATCACTTGCTGCACGCCAGGTCTTTATAGAAATTATCTCATTCAAACCTAGGAATTAGGTACTATTAACATCCCCCTTTTACAAGGAAGCAAAGCGAGGCTTATAGAAGTTAAGGAACTTCACTCAAGGTCACACAGCTGCTAAGTGACAGAAGGAAGCCTGAAACACAGGTGGCTTGCCTCTAGAGCCTAGGCTCTTAACCACTAAACCAGCCTGGACAGAAGTGGTGCTTGGATGGGAAAAAAAGATGTGGTCACCCAAAGCTCCATGCCAACCACTCTTAGGGGGAGCGGATGGGCCTGTCTATACAGAGAAACAAGAGAATGGAGCAGAGACTGGGGAACGTAGGCCCAAAAGGTGCTGCAGCACCTCGGGAGAGCATCGAGGGGCCCAGTGCACCACACTCCAGTCCTCATGGGGCCAAAAATAGAACTATTATCTACTCATAGATTGCTTAGAGAAATTCTGCAATCTCTTTCCCTCTGCTTAAGCCGGCATGGTTGGTTTCGTTTTCAAAGATGACACTAGATCCAAGACTGACCAGCTTCAGAAAGCGAATTTGATCCCGGATCTGCAGAACACTGCCTCTGGTGGATTTTGTCAGAAGCCCCATCGTGCCTCCAACTTTTCCCAGGAAATCTGAAAGAACGTCTGACTCTCTCCATATACCGCCAGAGCGTCATCTTTCCCAGATGGCTTGAAACAAAATGAAAGAAAAGAAGTAAGGAAAAAGGCAGACTAGAGGGAGGATTGGAGGGCGAAATGGAGGAGGAAGAAAAGGAAGGAAGGAAGGAAGGAAGGAAGGAAGGAAGGAAGGCATCCGAAGTGCTTTACTTACTCTGATGCCAAATGTGAGATAAAAACAAAACCATTGCAACAGAGCTCCATTCCAGTTCCTGGAGCCTTCTGCTGTTAGTTTCTAGAGAGGCTGCAAGATGCTGCTTTGCAGCCGTGTCCCGTGCTTAATTAGCATTTTTGGATCCATTGCAATTCAGCTGGACGGGCATCCCGTTACAACTGATAGTCGCCTGAAAATGGCTCTCACAGCTGGGCCACAGAGCCCTCACCCAGGGAGCCTGGAATTGGGCTGCTCAGCAGCCTTGTTCAGCCATAATTAATATTTCTGGAACTGCCACTTGGAGGCCCCTGTAACTGTGCCGCACCCGTGGCAAGCCGGTTGGAAGAGGTTTTATTGTTGGAAAATGAGTGACCCAGCCGTGCAGCCCCTGGGCCTGGGTGACAAGAGCCTTTAAAGGCACCGATCCTCCACGACCTGTAATGTGAGAGTGACGGAGAAGAGAAGGCTCAGAAAGGAGAGGAGGGGCCTTGCTTTCAGCTCCTGGCTCCAACCATCACGGCCTAAGGCTGCCGAAGGCGTGAGGGTAAGATGGCCGCTGGCATTTCCCCCGGGTCTTTGCCTTTCCTCCCTGGCCATATCCACACACTGAGCACCAGCTTTCCCTCTCCTACGCTGGAGCTCCCGTCGAGAGAACACAGAATAGTGTACAAGTAGAAGGACCTTGCAAACTATTTTGCTTAGCAACCTTGACTTACAGAAAAACACAGATGGAGGGCCAGAGAAGCCCAATAGTTGAGTTTAGGCTAGTGGGTGGCCATCCAGGTGGACTTGAAAGGGGAGGTTCTCTTAAACTTTAGTCCCTCACATAGTCTTCCGTCATGCAGTGTTGGGGTCACAGAGGAGACGGATGTGTGTGACAGCTTTGCAGGGACTCAGGCTGGAGAGGGAATCCCTTCTGTACCATTTAGGAAATCTTTGGGGGAAGGGGACTAATATATATATAGATATAGTATATATATAGATAGAGTATATATACTGATACTATATATATGTATATAGTATATATATAAGTATATAATATATTACTATAATATATTGTAATATATTATACTATACTAATTATAATATATATATTACACTATACTAATTATAATATATATTATACTATACTAATTATAATATGCAATATAATATATATATTATACATACATATATACGATATATATAATATACATATGATGTGTATATGTATGTATAATGTATATTATACATATATTTGATATATACATTATACAAACATATATATCCCATATATATAATATATGTGATATATATACGTACATGATATATATATGTATATATGAGAGAGAGAGAGAGAGAGAGAGAGAGAGATCCATAATTGAGAGCTGTCATAATTACTTGCTGCTATTCTTATATGCATCATTACTGTTACTACCTCCAGTGCTTGTGAGCTGTGTGACCTTGGCTGAATTATGAAACCTCTTCGGGCTTCAGTCCCACAACTGTAAAACAAATACAAGAGAGTCGCTATCCTCCCAAAGTCACTGTGCAGCAGGTATCCCTTACGCAACCCAAACGAGCCATAACAGTGCCGGACACAGAGCGAGCTCTCCGTAAATGTCTGCTACTTTGGTATCCTTGTTAATATCGTTTCCGAAGCAAAGTTGCCTATAATAGAATTCTGACCTCATCACTTGCATATTTAAAATGTGTCAGGGGCGCCTGGGTGGCTCAGTCGGTTAAGCGTCCGACTTCGGCTCAGGTCATGATCTCGCGGTCCGTGGGTTCGAGCCCCGCGTCGGGCTCTGTGCTGACAGCTCAGAGCCTGGAGCCTGTTTCGGATTCTGTGTCTCCCTCTCTCTGACCCTCCCCCGTTCATGCTCTGTCTCTCTCTGTCTCAAAAATAAATAAAAACGTTAAAAAAAATAAAAAATAAATAAAAAATAAATAAAATGTGTCAAAACCCCCTTCCCTTCAGACTCAAGTCTGAGTGCCTGAAGGAGACACCTGTGGTTCTTCATGACTCGGTTTTCATGCCCATTGGCAGCCTCATATTTTGGCCGTCTTTTGGGGGACTCTTGGTGCCTCACTCACCTGCTGCTCGTAGCCAGTCTCTGCTTCACTCCAGTGCCCTCACATGTAGGTCCCTCTGTCCGAAATTCTTTTTCTCGCTTTCTTTCCTCAGTGAACACCGATTTGCCTGTTAAAACTGCTTGCTTGTCACCAGCTTCCAACCTGAGGATGCGTCCACACCCTTTCTAAGCTCTGCCCCCAAGATATGGCCCTGTCACAGCCCTTGTGTGCCATTGAGAACCCTGGCTTACCTGCCAGCCGCCTGCCTAAGCTAGGACTGGAATGTGACATTTATCTTTGCTTCCCCAGTCCCCAGCACAGCCTAGTTCTCAATAAACATCTGTAGACTGAGTAACTCAAATTGAAAAATAGAAATGAGAATATTATATTATGCGATAGCATATACATTGAGCACAAAGCCTTGTACAGTTAAGGACTTGACAAACGTATCTTAAATGAGAGAGTGAATAAATACGTGAATAATGAGAGAATATTTAGTACCTGTAACAATGACATTTTCATCTTCTGCAAGCCAGCATTTCAAATTAAAAAAAAAAAAAAATACTACCCAACTGCAAAATTAGAGTAGTGGTCAACAATGAAAATTTTTCAACTCTTGGGGCACCTCGGTGGCTCAGTCAGTTGATTGTCTAACTTTGGCTCAGGTCATGATCTCACGGTTCGTGGGTTCAAGCCCCGTGTCGGACTCTGTGCTGACGGCTGAGAGCCTGACGCTTGCTTTGGATTCTGTGTCTCCCTCTCTCTCTGTTCCTCCCTCCACTTACGCTCTGTCTCTAGATCTCTCAAAAAAAAAAAAAAAAAATTAAAAAGAAATCTTCAGCTCTTAGCCCAACAATGTCACTGGGGCAAGCTTGGTGAGTCCCTGAGCTAATGAAACAATGATTGAGTTAATTTAGTTTAAGGGAAAAAAGCAAGTGATTTGGTGCATTATAAAAGGGAAACAATATGGAATTTTTACTTCTAGTGGCCATTATAGTCGGTTTAAAGGAAATCAGTGATTTGGTTAATCCTATGTGTGGCAAAGACTGACTAGGAAGCTCATTTCTCTTTCCTGGGCAACAGGTTGAACTATATATTTCAGGCTCCCCTGGGGTTACGTGGAGACGATGCCAGAGTTCTGAGAATGAAATGAGAGCCGAAGTGATGTGCATCACTTCCAGGCCTGATTTCACTTACCTGAGATCCCCGATCATGAATTTCCCTCTTCCATGGGGTTCTTGGAAGCCACGAGTTAACAATGGCAGAACTACAAGGTGAAAGAGATTTGGGTTTCCAAATAACTTACATGAGGAAGATTTTTTTCCCCTCTCCACCAACAACATTGGACTCTGATATGAGAAAGCAATCATCATTTACTGTATATTAGTCTATGGAGCCTTCAAAAATATACTTTTTGGTACATGGTACTTTGAACTACAGAGCTTCCAAATTAAAAAAAAAAATCAATTTTATTTCATTGGTTAGGGGCGCCTGAGTGGCTCAGTCGGTTAAGCGTCTGACTTCAGCTCAGGTCATGATCTCACGGTCTGTGAGTTCGAGCCCCGTGTCAGGCTCTGTGCTGACGGCTCGGAGGCTGGAGCCTGCCTCAGATTCTGTGTCTCCCTCTCTCTCTGCCCCTCCCCTGCTCATGCTCGCTCACTCTCTCTCTCTCTCAAAAATAAAAATGTAAAAAAAAAAAAATTATTTCATTGGTTAAACAGTAAGGGATATAACTGGCTAGATGGCTAGAAATCCACGTTAGGTGTGAAACTTTAGGCGCTGTAACTTGAAAGGCAGATCACGTTTTTACTGAGTTTATGGTGCTAACAGAAGAAGCCAGAAAACACAATGTTAATGTTCTTTGCTGCTTGGTATGGCCACATTTGGCAAGGTAGTTGATGGAAAACGTGAATTCTGGAAAGTGTTGATGCTTTGCAAGCGTAAGTGAAGAGGGGTAGAATCCAAATATAAGGCGACTTGTGGGGTCAGGAAGGCCAATTGTTTCCAGACCCTGAAGTCTAAATTCTGGGATTAAGAAAGGCTGATAGGGACGGGGTCCCAGTGAGATTTCCCAGGTGACAGTGTCTCAGCCATGAAGGACGTATCTGATGAAGAGTGTGTTCTTCCCAATCAGGGCAACCGCCAGTAAATTAAGAAAGACATTTGAAATCTAGTGTCAAGAAAGAAAACCCTCGAGAGGCGCAATTTAGAAGGAACGTCAGATGTGGTTGCCGATGCACGGAACACATGCATCAGCACCTACTAAGTTTTTGCAGGAAATGTCTCACCAAGGAAACCCCAAGCCTGGCTTAGGAAAAACCCGTTTCAGATATGGCCGACGAGAACAGACCAGGAGAAAATTCTCATAGGGCAGATCAGGACCACAGAGATCAGTACATAAGGGAGTGCCTCACAGACAGCTGGATCAGGCAGAGGCAAGGAAGCCTCCTGCCCCGGGGTAGGGGGTTCTCACAATGTCTTCCCAGTGGGATTTCAGAGGTGCTCTAGACTGGTGGTTTGTAACCATCCTTTCTCTGCTCTGTATTTTATAACGGATGCATGGGGGAAGGGAGCAGGTCACATTTCTTTTTAATGCCTATGTCTCTGGACCATGGGAGTCTTTTCCAGACTTGACGGAGAGGGCTGCGTACCACAGGTTTATCTTGAACTTTGAACAGGATGCACAACAGGGTGAGACTTGGGATTGTCGCTCCTGGCAGGAGGGTGAGCTTGATCTACGTAGGGAAGGAAGAGAAACGTGGTCAACCGGGGATGCGTCGTCAAAGAGATGGGCTAGATGCTTACCCCAAAATGCAGGGGGGAGAGAGAGTGATGCTTCAAGACACTTTTTGTAAAACGATGTCACCTACCCCTCCCTGCTGATGTCCCGCATTTTCTTTACATGAGCGCTGCACTCCTTAGCACTCTAGACAATCCGGACTCCTTAGTGACCCCTAGAAATGCACACCCGCCTCTGAGTAATGATCACGGCACCTCCTAAGAGTTATGCCCCCAGGCATCTAGCTTCCCATGTGAATTCTATTCACCTTTCAAGGCCAATTCATCTGCAATGGTATCTTGCAAGCATTCCCAATGCCCCCTACCTTCTTTGCCTTCATTCAGGCTTCATAGCAAGACCCGTCTTTCTAAATTATTCCAGAAAACACTTTCTCCATTTTGTGTAATCTCCTTTGTTAGGTACTAATATCCTCACATCGGAGCGGTGTTACTTTTGGTTCTGTTACCCACGCCATGCCCGGCACAGTGCATTGCACAGGGAACGGTGTTCTGAAGGAAATCAATTCGTTGAATTGGCCCCATCAACACAGACGCAACAGGGATCACGCGTGCTCTCCCATGAACACACGGTCAGAGTTCTCCCCTCCCCGCCTTCTCCCCAAGCTCCACTCGTAAAACGTTTGCGTTTAGCCTTCCAGGACCATGTTTCGAAAAAAGTCAATTTCAGCCTCACAAACTCTCAGGAGCCAAAATGGCCTGGTAAGTGGGTGAGCAGATGATTAATTGTATCACAAAGGCTGCCCGATACCGAGAGTTCCACGCATTGGGTGAAATATCCCCGTCTCTAATGAACACAAAACTACTTTCAGGGGAGACCTCAACCTCCTCCCTCACCACCCGAATCTTGCTTTTGCGCAATAGAGCCGTCGGCGCTGAACAGAGAGAATGAAAGGCGGATGACAGGGCCTTTTAAAACTTGCACCACCTTGCTGGACACATCAAGGGTCTGAAGAGTGATGAAATGATGTGCGCAAAGAGCCTGCTTGAGGAAAGGGTCCAAAATTCTGAAAAATGACTTGTTGCCCGGTGGAAAGGTCCTATAATTCACGAACACATTTCAGCAGCTAATGCAGTCGGTGATACTCTATAATCCTTACACATTCCAGAGCCCCGGCTCTCTGGAGGTCACACCTAAGGGATACACTTCAGAAAAGTTACATAAACAACTGTGAACCTTAGGCAGGGGAAATGTACACTTTGAACATGTTGAAACTCTCCATATTAAGTCAGTTTAGCACTTTGATTAAAGAGTTTAATCAATCACCATCCTAAGCTGTTTATTAATCACTTTATCAAGGAGTTGATGCATTGCCGGTTTTAATAGAATCCATTTATTTTGATTTCTACCTACTTCATCTTTCCAAAGGGCTTTGCGAATCAGCTGTGATAAAAAAGGAGAGGGAGAGGGAGAAGGAGAGAAAAAAAGCTAGGGGGAGAGGGGGGTAGCATTGAAAACCTGGCAAGAAATCTCTAACTGCACCTCAACGTACTTTATTATCACCGCCCTACAAGGACTCGGCCAATTTATTACGGGTAAAAAAAACGCTCTGGGAAGTGAATGTTTGGGTGAGCCACACGGTTTAGCTCAGATAAACACAGGCCATTCGTTTGCTTTCACACCTGACACCCTCATGATATACGATCCTAATAAGATTAATCTCCACCCCCCCACCCCCCACCCCCCACCCCTTCCGGCCCCTCTTTGTTCCAACCTATTTGAGATCTTCCACTTTTCTTCGTGGACATTTTCCCCACCTTGGGTTACAATTTGTGGTTCGAGCTAAAGCCCTGGCTTCCTCACTACAAGGAAAACAAGATTTGTGGGAAGAAAACATTTGTTATGTGGCTTAAATTTTACTCGGAGGCTTTGCCGTCCCTTACGCCTTCAACATGAAAGGAGCGAGTCTCGGGAGACGTCTATGCAGCCAGACACATCAGGTCTGAGGCGTGGATCCTCCAGATGGAGTAGGCCTTACTAGGCATGCAGTATTTCAAATAGCTCTTCTTCTCCACCAACGCCAGGAATTTAGGCGGGATCGTGGTGATCTGCATTGCTTTGTATTCTATTCTTCTTGGTTCAATTCACGGCAAACGCAGCACAGATGACCATCTTAACCATATATTTCCGTTTTCCCCAGTTTCCAAATCCCGTAGACAGCTTCCTTCTCAGTAATTTTTCACCAGGGGGAAAATAACGTCACAGGGGGAACATTACCTTTCAATATCGGTATCAGAGGCCGGGAGAAATGAGTTGACATTTAGGGCACCTTCGTGTGTTAGGTGCCTGTGTTTCGTATATACTGTCCCGTGCCGTTTTGGTAACAGCCCTAAGCATTATAATCCTTGCATGAGACACACTGGGAAAAGGGACGGGTTCAATTCGAGATGTGACGTAATAGAGGATAAAGGATGCTGATTTGATGGAAAATTCCACGCATCACTCTCTCATAGAGGCACTTATTAACTGTGGCGACCCTGTAGACTGTGTAAACATTTTTATTAATTTTTTTTAATGTTTATTATTTTTGAGAGAGAGAGAGAGAGACATAGACAGAGACCAAGCAGGAAAGGGGCAGAGAGAGAGAGGGAGGCACAGAATCGGAAGCAGGCTCCGCCCGATGCGGGCTCGAACTCACAGACCGCGAGATCATGACCTGAGCCGTAGGCGGCCGCCCAACCAACTGAGCCACCCAGGCGCCCAAGTGTGTAAACACGTTTATACCATCTTTCACTGCCGTCGGAAACTATGGGAACGTTGTGTTCTCCTGACATTTATTGAGCAGATTTTAGGTGGCAGGGGTACACAGATGGGACAGCCGCTCTCCGGGGGCTACATTCCAGCTGCGGAGAAAGAGAAGGAGGGAGAAGGAGAGAGAGGCAGTGCCATGTGGCACGGAAAAGGAAAAAGCAATGCGCAGGGCATTATGGGGCCAGAGCATGGGAAGCCAAGCCTTCTGGAGGTTGAGAGCACAAAGCCGGAGAGAAATCAGGGGTTTTCTGGTGGAGAGTATTGCCGAGGCAAGAAGTCAAATCCCCATCTTAAGGATTTGTTTGGGTTTTGTTTCGTTGGGTGTTGTTGTTGTTGTTGTTGTTGTTGTTTTGGGGTTTTTTTTTTTGTGCACGTGTTTTTTTCTTTTTCTTTTTTTTTTTTTACCTTGTAGTCCTGGAGAGAGAGCTGGGAGCTGGATGGAGAGCAGTGTGGAAGGAGAGCCACGCGGATTAGAAGCACAGCTCTGGGAGAGACGTGCAGGGAAGAAGGCGGCCTGGGGTGTACAGGGATTGTGAGCCTGGGGTAAAGGGAAGGGTAGGGAACAGAGCTCGAGGATCAGAAAGGCTTTCCTCTTGGCAAGTTCTGGGTCTGAATGCTATGTGTAGGATGTAGCCCTTTATCCTGTAGTCCAGGAGAAACTACTGACAGGTGGTAAACAAGGAGACGTGGTCAGACCTGCATTTAGGACCATCACTCTAACGAGGGGATAAAAGGCAGAAGAGCTGGAGGTGGACAGACCGGACAGAGAGACTCATAAAGCCTCTGGCAACAGTCCACGGGAGGAATGGCGAAGAATTACAAAGAGGCCCCAGATCCAAGGCAGAGCTGCAGAGTGAGATCAGCAGAAACCAACCGTGGACGGGATGCGGGAATCCACACAGGAACAGCTGGCTTGAACTCCTGAGGTCGCGGTGGGATGAGGGGAAAGGAGGCTTAGGAGAAAGAATATGAGCTCAGTTCTCCGCTGAGCGTGCGCTGTCTGTGGACAGACAGATTGGTTGAGCCAATTAGCGGAACGGATATTTCAGTCTCCAGACGGGGCGCCAGTCTTGGGTTGCAAGTGGAGGCCCAGTCACACGCTGGAGGTTTCTGAGGTCCTGAGATGAGAGGGCGTGTCGCCCCACGCAAGAAGGGGCCAAGAGCCACCCCTCAGAGGAGGCTGATTAACAGCGTCCAGGATGGCAGAGTTCTGGCCAGAGGACAACTAAGGTGAGTCTCCAGGTTTGGGCAGGAAAGAAGTCATTAGGTGTTAGAAGGCAAGCCATAGAGCATCGGGAGGTGGGTAGCAGAGAGCTTGAAGGAAGTTCATTGGAGAAGGGGGAGAAAAGAATTTGACAGCAGCTGAAAAGGGGCCCAGGGCCCACGGAGATCTAAAATGTACTTATTTTTGACCAGGCTAATGCTTAAGAGAGTCTTTGGGAAGAAGAGTAGGAGCCAGGAAGTGGTTTCCCACACACTTCGTCCTAGAAGAGACAGAAAGGGTCGAGGTCCAAGGCCCACGTTTGACCTTGGGTTTTAAAAGACCGGCTCCCTATGGCTGTCTCTGAGACAGAACAAAGGTGGATGAGGCTATAGATGTGTTTGTAGGCAGGACAGGAGTTCAAAAATGGTTGACACGGGAGGTCTGATTGTCCTCCGTGAAGCTGGGGACCCAGTGATACTAGGAAAGGTCTGTGCTGGTCGATATGGGGGAGGGGTCGTAATTGGTCCAAAACAAGTGGAAGAATTGGTGGAAAGTGCTGAGAGGCTGGCTGAGTGGTTGTTCACAACCTTAGGCATGTGGCTATAGGTGCAGCGAGGGCAGAACTTAGCACGACGTGAGGTCGGCAGTTGGCCGGGAGGCTTGGTTTGAAGGTCAGCGTTGCTGAAAAATGAAAGGGGCTGGTGAACGAATGATTTAGACAGCTATCATGGGGTCCTAGCTGGGCTGGGAAGGAAGAGAACCCAACAGTGGCTAACGGACCGAAGAAATTAGAAGGTTAGAGGGTCAGAGCATTCCACTGCTGATTTATTCCTTGAAATTCCCTGTGGTTGGTTGTGCCTACTCTGGTTTTCCAAAGGAGAAACTGAGCGACAATGAGCTACCTCTAAAAGAGCGTGGCATTAAGTTGTGACAATCCTGAGTTTAGGGATCACGGCATTTGCGTTTTCGTATGCCTCGTAAAACAAATAGGTGTTAAATAAATATGAATGAGGCGAAACCTAGGCCCGTGTCTTTGGCAGCCTTGTCTGTGAGTTCACGCAGGTCACTATGGCAGATCGAGGCGAGGAGAAATCTACACTGAGGTATGAAAACGCTATGATAATTAATTGTATTACTGAAATGTCATGTGAATCAATTATTTTGTAGTAATACCTTAGATTTGACCTCTGCTTCTCTCTAGGACTCGGTGAGGCAATTTACCCTCGCGAGCCTTTCCAGAACCCACAGAAGGAAGGGGGCAAATGTGTTTTTGTGGTCCCACAGGGCACCAAGATGGCTACCACAACCCACATTGCTTTGGTGCCCTGATTAGTGGGGACAGCAGTGATTGGGTCTTCCTGATCTTTGTCTCCCAGTAGCTCCCTCTGGCTACTCTGTGCACAGAGATGTTCAATAAGTCTTTCTCCAACAAATGAACCAAGGAGTATGAAATGAAATACATAAATCGGGTGATTTATGAGAGCCATTCTAGCTCAGGGGTCTAGCACTGGCAGGCTGTCGTGGAGTTCTCAAATGGCTCCGTAATGGATCACACAGGTCACATTGGTCCATCTTAACCCGTGGATCACCGAGAAAACCCAAACACCCTCAGGGGTGTCCCAGAACAGTGGGGTCAGGCTGCTTAATGGCTAGAGCCTGATGTCAAAACCAGAACGCGTAGGCTTGAACCCGAGTTCTGTCACTTAAAAGCTACATGACCTTGAACGTGGCCTTGGACAAGTAAGCGACATGGGCCTTAGTGTCCTCATTTTTAATTGTGGATGGTAAGGCTATCTGCTTCACAGAGTTGCTGTGATGGTTCGACGGCCGAAATCATGTAAATCTTTCAGAATCGGGCCTGGTAATCGTAAGCTGCCAATAAAGCCAACAACGACTCTCATTGCTATTTCCAGGGCAAGTCTGGAATTAGAAGGGCACTTTAGCAAACTTAAAATTGTGGGAGGCTCCAAAGACCATTTGGGGCGAGGAGGCACAGGACGCAGGCAAATCTGTTTGGAGACAGTCTCCAAAGACATACGGAAAGGACTTCTCTTTGGGGGCACCCGGAACTGACAGAGGAGAGACAGATGGGAGAGAAGTCAGGGAAACAGGCAGAGAAGGACAAGAATAGTCAAGGATGACTCCTAACCGGTTGTTACTACGTTTTATGTTTCGGGATCCGGTGCTGTAAGGAGAACCTGCTCCAGCACACAGAACGTTTAAGCAGAAACCTTGCCAGTCTAGGTAAAGAGACTGTGACTTGACACACGACTTTGGGTCCCCCCCCCCCCCGCCCCGCCGACCACCACCTATTTGGAGCCAGTGTTCCAAAACCTGAGAAGTGGAGAAAAGAGAGACCCGAAGAGAAACCCTAGGGCACTGCCCCAGCTTAGGATGCAGGAAGAGGGTGACAATGGAGAACCAACAGGCAGATGGCACGTGTTTTTAATGTTTTATTTATTTATTTATTTATTTATTTATTTATTTATTTTTAATTTTTTTTAACGTTTTTTATTTATTTTTGAGACAGGGAGAGACAGAGCACGGACAGGGGAGGGTCAGAGAGAGGGAGACACAGAATCTGAAACAGGCTCCAGGCTCTGAGCTGTCAGCACAGAGCCCGACGCAGGGCTCGAACTCACAGACCGCAAGATCATGACCTGAGCCGAAGTCGGCCGCTTAACCGACTGAGCCACCCAGGCGCCCCTGTTTTATTTATTTTTGAGACAGAGAGAGACAGAGCATGAATGGGGGGAGGGTCCGAGAGAGAGGGAGACACAGAATCCAAAGCAGGCTCCGGGCTCCGAGCTGTCAGCACAGAGCCCGATGCGGGGCTCGAACCTACGGACCGTGAGATCGTGACCTGAGCTGAAGTCGGACGCTCAACCGACTGAGCCACCCAGGCACCCCCTGGGCAGGGATGTTTTGAAACGGAGGATCAGAGGGCACGAGTCAAATGCTGAAGTCGTTTTAAAAAGGGTAACTCACTGGTCCTCAGTCATCCATTGTGTTATGAGTACTAACCAAATTCGACCTCGGCTAATGGTGATTTGATTCCCTCCAGGTACCACCCGATCCAAGCTTCATACCTACTACCCTAGGGCTAGGTGCAGGGGAGAACGCGAGGGCTTTTTCCTCTGATAGCTCAAAAACGCGGCTTCGTTTTCGTATTTTCACGTTTTCGTATTCACGAAAGAGAATATGAAATCTCTGTCAGAATTCAGCAGCAGACTTCGTGGAATGTTGTTTCCTTCACTCATAAACGCGGGGTCATCGCTTGCCAAGTGCCCCACTCCTTGCCGGCCCCGTGGGAAGCTGGGGGGGGGGGGTGGTGGGAAATACAGCAGCGAGGAGGGACACGATGTCTGCAGTCAGGAAACTTAAAGCGGGGGGCAGGAGAGACCGTCGGGAAGCACATTATCTAATTAATTACATCCGGTGGATTCCACGCAGAAGCAGTGCTGGGTGTCAGAAGTAGAGAGGACAGGGGTCTAGCTCTGTCTGGAGGGCCCAGGCCACCTTTCCTGCGGCAGAGACGTTCAGGCCGAGATTTGAAAAATGCCGTGAAGCAGCACTGTAGGAAGAAGTCGAGGGGAAAAGGCCTTGATACAAGGAGGAATGTTTCTCCTTCAAAAGTTGGAAATAAGGTCCACGCGGCTGTCGCTGCCGCGGAGGAAGATAGAAAAGACAGACAAAGCGGAAGAGACCGGCAGAGGCCGCGCCAGGCAGAGTTTTGAGGCCCCAGTTAAGATGCAGCCTTCAGTGGGACAGCCGCGGGAAACCACTGGCAAATTTTAAACCTAGATGGCTTTTGACTGCAGGGTGAACGGTGAATTAAAAGGTTGTTACAGTTAGGCTGCTACGATGCTCCTGGTAAGAGATGGCAGTTGCTGGAGATACACAAATGTGAGAGGTGTTCAGTCCAATCAAACAGGAGTTGTGACGAGGCACGGAGGGCCAGCAAATGGAGAGAGCAAAGCGGAAGCTCAGAGTCCTGGTTTAAAGTGAAGTTTCTCCCCGCCCCCTCTTCCCTTTGGAAATATCTTCCATTACGCCTACAGGAAAATCTCGAATCCCTAGCATGGGCCTTCCACCCGTTCTGTGTGCCAGCTCTTGACAGAATCCTCAACCTGATTTTCTATCTTTCTCGTCTACTCTGCTTATCCACCGCTGTGGCCTCCTTGCTGTCCATGAAGCACAAGAAATAAGTTCCCGTCTCTGGTTCTTCACCCCATTCCTGACGGGTCTCCAGCCATATCTTCCTCCTATGCATTCCCCTTCCGTCAGAACCCAGAACACAAATCTGGTCATGTTGTTTCCCGAATAAGCGCCAGAGATCTGCTGTAACCCTAACCCTAACCCTACAGTCAACAGTAATTCATTAGAAACTTTTTTTTTAATTTTTTTAACGTTTATTTATTTTTGAGACAGAGAGAGACAGACCATGAACGGGGGAGGGGCAGAGAGAGAGAGGGAGACACAGAATCGGAAGCAGGCTCCAGGCTCTGAGCCATCAGCCCAGAGCCCGACGCGGGGCTCGAACTCACGGACCCCGAGATCGTGACCTGAGCCGAAATCGGCCACTTAACCAACTGAGCCACCCAGGCGCCCCTCATTAGAAACTTTTAAGAGGGTACAGCTCATGTTGTGTCCTTCACGTAATAAATTAAATCTCTAAAAAGAGAACGAAGAAGTTTGGCGAGGAAGCGTGTGTCAAAATCTAACACAGAAACATGGGTGAAAATAAAGATATTAAAACTCTTTGTAGAGATCCCTCATTGGTACCAAATTGACACGGGATGAAGTCCAAGTCCCCATTTAAGATTTCTCAAAGCTACTGACTGATAAAAACTATCAGTCGACAGGATTATATTAGTGCCTTTAAAGGTTTGGGGGACACACAGAGAGATGCTGGACAAGATTTCTCAGTATTTTCAAGGTTTGTGCTCTAAGTTGAAGCCAGGTTGTCATTTTATCACGTAATGTGTCCGTGTTTGTTTAAATAAAATAAAAAAAAACATTTTTTTTAGTGTTTATTTATTTTGAGAGAGAGCAAGCAGGGCAGGGTGCGGGGGAGAGAGAGGGAGACAGAGGATCCGAAGCAGGCTCCGCGAGGTCAGCGCAGAGCCTGACGTGGGGCTCAAACTCACAGACCTTTTCTGCACGTGCGGTTCGGGGGTGTTGAGTACATCTGTCTCCGGAACGCTTTTCATCTTGCAAAGCAAACTCTGTCCCCGTTGAACCACGATTCCCCACCCCTCCCCCACAAGCCCTGGCGACCACGCTTCCCCTTTCTGTCTCCATGAATGTGACACCTCTAGGTACCTCAAATAAATGGAACTGTGCGGTATTCGTCGCTATCTTATTTCACTTGGCATAATGTCTTCAGGGTTCATCCAAGTTATAGTATGTGTTTGATTTTCCTTCCTTTTTAAAGCTGAATAGTATCTTATGATATGTATAAACTACATTCTGATGTTCCATCAGGCCATCGGCGGGCATTTGGATTGCTTCCACCTCGTGGCTCTGTAAATATTGCCGCGGTGAGCACGAGCGTATAAATGTCCGTTCAAGTCACTTCTTCCAATGCTTCTGGATGTGTATCCGGGAATGAACTTGCTGGGTTATATTGTAATTCAATTTTTAATTAAAAAAACAAAAACAAAAACAAAAAACAACCGCCATACTGTTTTTCGCAATGGCGCGCCATTTTACTTTCCTGCCAACGGTGCACCAGGATGCCGATTTAGGCACCTCCTCTCCAACGCTTGCTACTTTTTGTGGGCTTTGTTTATTTTTTACAGTAGTTGCCCTGATGAAGATGAGTTGATATCTCCTGGTGTGTTTGATTTTCAGTCCCTTGACGCTTGGTGACGGCGAGTGTCTTTTCACGTATGGGGACACTTTTATGTTGCCCATTGAAATGATGCTCTAAGAATTACCAGCATCCCCCCATTTTCTCTGAGATTGAGACGTATGGCCCTGAGCAGGCACGCCAAGCTCTCCAGCTTTGAGGGGTAACTTAACCTTTTCTGTTCCTTCACAGGTACCACGTTTCCTGGGATTCCAGATGGAGTTCCTTTCGTATTTCACGCTTTCCACTTCCTCACCCGTTGCACTTTGTACCCAGTTTTCTTGGCCTGGGATGCTTTTCTCTTTCTTTTCCACTGGTCGAAATCTTATCCTGTCTTCAGGGCTGATTGCAGATCCTCTCCACCCCCCCCCCCCCCGGTCCTGATCCAACTTCTTTAAATGACCCTCACTTCTATTTTCCATAGCATTTATTCTATTTGACTGAGATCGGGACTGAGTCGTGGTCCCCGGCAGATTGTGACCTCTTTGAAGACTGGCTTCATCGTGCTTGCAACCTCAGCAGTGAGCCCCTGGCCTGATGCGTATTTGGAGCTCCCAGATATGTCTTCCTCTGGTGACTAGAGGGAGAGAGCTTTGCTGCCAGGAAGAGCATAAGTCTGACTCTGTATTAGAAAGTCGAATTTACGTTTTCACAGAAGTAACAGGGCTTTGCAAAAGTTTAAGGAACCACACACAGCTGGACCTTTGAATTTTTCAGAGGCTAGAAATCTCCCCCAATGGGACCCAGCTTCACATAAGAAATTTTCTTTAAAAAAATTTTTTTAATGTTTATTTATTTTTGGGAGAGAGAGAGAGAGAGAGAGAGAGAGAGAGAGCGCGCATGAGTGGGGGAGGGGCAGAGAAAGAGGGAGACACAGAATCCAAAGCAGGCTCCAGGCTTCAAGCTGTCGGCACAGAGCCCGACACGGGGCTCGAACTCACGAATGGTGAGATCATGACCTGAGCGGAAGTCTGACGCTCAACTGACTGAGCCACCCATGTGCACCCACATAAGAAATTTTCAATAGCTCGATCAAAGCTGGGGACTGAAGAGCAAAGGAACAGTGGCTTACAGAAAAAGAGCTTACAGCTTGCCTAGTAGTGTCTTAGTCGATCAAACTTTAAAATCAATATGCTGCTGAAGTGTCAGCTAGAAACCATCGCGGAACAGGCGGATGTTGTCAGAGGGATCTAAGAATAATGGCAGAGCACTGTCCCCATCCTGTGCCTCATCACTGTCCCTAGGGATCTGTATGATACAAAATCTTTGGAAACTCGGCAGTTCAGCAGTTGTTTATGGGAAAAAAAAAACCCAAATCCTGTTTTTTTACAAGTTTTATTTAAAAGTAAAGGATAATTATGGGAAACAAAAAGATGGCTGAGATACCAGAAACTATATGGAAGTGACCACAACAAACAGTTAAGGGTGATCCGTTTGTGTTCTGGGAATACCTTCTGACCTGATTGAGACAGTGGTCAATATATATTTTCATATATTTCTTTATTAAGGAAACAACGTACTGTCTCCTGTTGATGAGCAGCTGCAAACCTCATTTTTAAGAGCTGCATAAGTTCCCTTACAGTTTATTAAACATTCTTCTGTTGTCGGACACGGGAATTGTTTCCAATATTGAACGAAACACCTTGTACGTGAATCCTCTAGAAATGGTTTCTGTTTTTTCCTTAAATACTGTGAAGCGAAGAGAATTAATGCCCACCCAACAGCACTATTTTGAGGATGATAAGATAGCATTTGTAAAAAGTAGCTGCCGTGCACTTTTGTGCATCCTGAAATTTGAGGATAAATAATATAATTTTGTTTTAATATTGATATAATAAGAGAAAAGTGAGTAATAATGGGTTGAAATAAGGGATCAAAGTGCATTACACCAAGTAGACATGACCAAATTGTCATAGATCTTGTTTCCTTCCTGCAAATGTTGGTTTACATCCTTCTCTTTCTGAAATACTGGAAGGATATGAGAATCGTAACTCTATGAATTAAATTGGGCGTATGTAGATGCCCACACCTGTTTATTGTTGATTATATAAAACTATACTGTCGGTCTTTCGATTTAGACATTTCTAAACCATTCTCCATACTGCACACTAATAATGTGACATATTATTCACAATCTGAAGAAAACAAATCCAAGTGACGGTCAGCTGGTTTATGAAACGCAGAAAAAAATTGAATAATTCAAGTACCGTCCTTTAGTTAAATTAAAAAACGAGTTATCACAAATGTTCTGATGACTCAGATTTCATAAATTTAATAAGTTATCTTTACATCATGATTTTTAACAAATAATTTTATTGCTTCATAAAATTGCCTTATTCAAACCTCCGTCTGACTGTGGATGTGTCTTCCCGCCAGGGTCTGCAAATAGGGTGTGTGTGTGTTTTTTTTTTTAAAGGTATTTCAGCCCTTTTATTCATGGTTCGGAGGACCGAATTTTTAAATTTCTCCCTTCTCCACGGACTCTATCAATCCACCATTATTTTCCTCTGTACCACACGGTGGATGAAACATGGAAATCAACCATTAGGCGGCTAGCACACCAGGGATAGGAAATGTCTAGTGGGAAGGAGTCTTGTCTGTTTAATTGAAATTTAACAACAACTGAAACACAACATCCGGGCGACCCTCAATGTTCGCTGCTGCTCCCCAACGCTGAGAGGTGAGGGGCAGTTCTGAAAATAGAGTCACTCAGAAATTGCTTAGCCAAAGAAAGTGCTTTGAGAGGCTTCTGCTTTCAGGTTGAGGTTATCAGAATGGGAATTACCTTTACTGGAACTAAATCACATTGTTTTCTTCACCAGGGCCTCCATTTAGCTGTTTAATCTGAGAGAAATGACAGATTTAAGAGCAGAGGGAAAAACTCTTGGTTCATCAGGTTTGGAGGAGTTTGAGAGATATTTTGTCTCTGTTTCAGTGTTTCCATCTGATAATCGGTTGTGTAGACTATAATTTCAGAGTAATTTGAAGCATGGAAAATAGAAAGTCTTACAAATAGGTGCGCCTTGGAGGGGCATATAGATGCTAGTGGGCTAAGGTATTTGTTTAGAAATAATATGCTTTTTTTTTTTGTCGGGTTTAATAACTTGCCCAAAATATACGTGTACATATTTTCTTAGACAGTTTTCCAAAGGAAAAGGTCATGCAATTTCGATGACTGGCCGCATAATGTACTCCATTTGGTCAAGACAGGAAACTAGCTGAGGTAGGAAAATAAATAGTTTAGAAAACCATGCATGCTTTCTACCTGAAAGTAATACGAACACAAATCTTCATTTTGCTGAACTTTATTATAGCTCTATAAACTGCGAATGTAAATGGGACACACACAATTCAAAAAGAAATGGGACAACTCAAATATGCTGACTTTAATACAGAAATAGCCATAATGCTTAACCAACAGTGAATCCATGCCTATGCTTAGAAAATCTCATAACAGGGGCACCTGGGGGGCTCAGTCGGTTGAGCATCCGACTTCAGCTCAGGTCATGATCTTGGACGTCGTGGGTTCGAGCCCCGCGTTGGGCTCTGTGCAGACAGCTCAGAGCCTGGAGCCTGCTTCAGACTCTGTGTCTCCCTCGCTCTCTGCCCCTCCCCCACTTGTGTTCTCTTCCTCTCTCTCTCTCTCTCTCTCTCTCTCTCTTTCTCTCTCTGTCTCTCTCTCAAAAATAAACATTAAAAAAAAAAAAAAAGAAAACCTGATGACATATTTTAAAAGTATACAATGCCAAAAAATTATCGTCACCTCCCAGAGTGACACGTTGTGGGTGCACACCTACTACGAATTGAGTTAGCGCAACACTAAAAAGCATATCGTTTTAACTGATGTCTCTGACTCTGGGACATAAAGTCTAGGAATTGACATACAGGAAAAGTCTAATGGGAGAAACGCACAGTTTGTAAAGACAGAACAGCCAGGAAATACCCGGAGAAAACATTACACTCAAGAAATAAATTTTTAGCGATGCCTGGATGGGTCGGTCAGCAGAGCGTGCAAGTCTTGATCTCAGGGTCCCGAGTTCGAGCCCCAAGTTGGGCATGGGGGCCACTTAATTAAAATAAATACATAAATAACATTTTTAAATCAGAGACAAAAAAGAAGAGTAAGGTTTAAAAAAAAGCTATTCACAGTGCTTCTAATCCACGACACGAGGGTGAATCAGCATTAGATGAATTAGAACCTTCTGGCTGAATGGGCTCCAGAGCTGTTTTACCTTTGCATTCAATTTCCATTTCATCGGATCTTCTGGGAGCTGAGGGACATGATGGTCACGGCTGTGCCCCAGCCCCCTCCCAATGTCTGTCGAGCACTTTCTACACTCCTTGAAAGAGGAGACGATGCTCACACGTGTCTCTGTGCTTTTCCTGCACAGGACTCCACAGCCTTTGTATGAAACAGGCCTTCGATACACCGTTAGGCAAAGTGCCATTGATTTTTAACGTAGGCAGCACTGGAAAGCGACCGATTGGGGGCACAGCTTGGCAATGCCTAATTCTTTCCGTGCTGCCTGAGATAGGCATGCCAGAGACAGGGTGAGATGGCAAGGATAGGGCTGCAGAGGAATGTACGTACCCGTTTCACTCTCCTCATCCACGGTGTTAACATTTGCTGTGTTGACTCCAACGCTGTTCTAGGCACTTGGGGACGCACCGTTAACACAAAACTTACAAGAAAAGAGTGTGTGAGGGGTGGCTTGTGTAATCCAGCGGAGGCACAATAAACCCAATTAATTAATTAATTAAAAGATTATGCCTCTATTGGAAGAGGATAAGTGCTTTGAAGGTAAGAGGGAAGGGGAGAGATTGGTTAGTGGCGACTGAGGTAATACGTGTAAGAAGGGCTAAAGGTCATGAGGACGCCACGTCCAAAAAGCCTTGATGCAAGGGTTGGGTCTGGTGTCTTCAAGAAATAGTACAGGGGCACTTGGGTGGCTCAGTTGGCTGAGCGTCCGACTCTTGATTTCGGCCCAGGTCATGATCTCACAGTATGTGGGATGGAGTTGCTGATAGCATGGAGCCTGCTTGGGTTTCTCTCTCTTCCTCTCTCTCTGCCCTTCCCTGCTCACGGGCTCTCTCTCTCTCTCTCTCAAAATAAATAAATCAACATTAAAAAAAAAGAAATATACATTGATGTTTCCCTTTAATTACTCAGATTAAAAGAAAGAGTATTGGGGCAGCTGGGGGGGCTCAGTCGGTTAAGCATCCAACTTCGGTTCATGGTTGGGAGTTCAAGCCCCGCGTCGGGCTCCGTGCTGACAGCTCAGAGCCTGGAGCTTGCTTCGGATTCTGTGTCTCCCTCTCTCTACCCCTTCTCTGCTCATGCTCTGTCTCTCTCTCTCTCTGTCTCTCAAACATGAATAAACGTTAAAAAAAAATTTTTAAAGGGGCGCCTGGGTGGCTCAGTCTGTTGAACATCCAACTTCGGCTCAGGTCATGATCTCACAGTTTGTGGGTTCAAGCCCCACATAGGGCTCTGTGCTGACCACTTGCTCAGAACCTGGAGACTGCTTCAGATTCTGTGTCTCCTTCTCTGCCCCTCCCCTGCTCATGCTTTGTCTCACTCTGTTTCTCAAAAATAAATAAATGTAAAAAAATTTTTTTTATTTTTTTTTAAAAAGAAAGAGTATTAGTCCTTTGTGGGTTTCCAGTTTTTTCTTAAGCAAAGCAAGAAAATACAATAGTAGCATTTATTGAGACATATCTGAATTATTCCACCAGATGAGAATCAAGAAGGACCCACCATCAGATAAGCTAAAATAAGGATGGAATCCGGATTCCTGTCCGCTGAAGGTGCAACAGCCCTACCTGTGGGGATTTTCCATGGAAGAGATGGAAAGTCTGAACAGACTAGCAAAAGGTTAACTCCAAGGTGGAAGGCTGCAGAAGAATTGTCCTAAAAGAATGGAGGAGGCAGAGCTAATGGAGAAATATTCATACATAAGATGTAGAGAAGGAAGTTCCTATACGTCAGGAAATTTTGCATGTGGTAAAGGCAAATGACATGGGAAGAACTTTATGGATAACCTCCCTGTCTCCCAATATGCCTGATGATATTTTTTAATCATTCCACTTTATGGAAAAATTAAACCAAGGAAAGACTTAAAGAATTGGACGCACTTCTATTCAGGCGGAAACTGCACTTTCCGATTGGTTCTTGTTTGGATCACCTTCCACCTCTTCCTTTGCATATAGATACAGTTTCCCTTTGACAGCATTGGGAATGTAGAGAAAGTGACAAAAATCCGGAGAAAGATGAGATAATCTTAGGATGCTTCTCTGAGGAACATCCCTGCCAGCCGCCATCTTGATAAGGAAAATGGGGGCTCACTGGAACTCCTCAGTGTTGATGACCTTGTTGGTTTGTCCACTGCCTGGCATAAAAGTAAGTGACAACCTTTCACTGAGTTAATGGATATTAATAGATTCAAACGGGTTAGGGTGCAATAGTCATTCCCACACAGAAAAGTATTACAGAAACAAACAAAAAAGACAGACCCCTTAGCAGTCATATAGTTTGGGATTATTCAATAGAATGTTTTGGGAATTAAAAACAACATTTAACCCATGCCCTTCTATACATGGATACACATTTATGTAAATATATCCTATTAGGTAGGAAGAGTTCATGTTTAGCGTGATTCTCTTCATCCTTCTTCTACAATAGTTGATCTTTGGAGAGAAAGTTATTAGCACACATCCAAACTCTGGGTACAGAAATGTAGATACTGTATGTGCCCAGGGGTTTGTGAACCTTAAAACACTACAGGTTTGAGTTGCAATAATAGGATAGTTCGCATGGCCCTCTTCACCCACAGGAAAGGTGATTCAAAAATTTCTGAATTTTGTTGAGTCGGGTGGGTGAGTTCAGGGATTCCTGTAAGGCTCTCTGTCCCAGATCCCTCAGCAAGGTCAGGAGGCCCCCGAGTCCCCAGGGCAATGGACCAGACACTATGCATCAAAAAAAAAATATTAATGTAATTTTCTGGCCACCAAATAAATCTAGATGAGCTTTAGTAAAACATGACTCTTGTTTAGGTAGAAGTAAAATATACTGATGATGAGAATTCAGATATTTTAATTTCATACTACATTACTTGTATATAGCAGTTTGTCTTTACCTATGTTATATTATTTTCATAATATCACTATAAGGTAGGTAAATAAAGGTTTCCTCGCCAGAATAGAAGTATTGTTAGTGATTTTGCTTTTGTTTCTCTCCTCTCTTCCTCCCTCCCTCCCTCCCTCCCTTCTCCCTTTCTCCCTCTTTCCCTTCCTTCCTTCCTCCCTCTCTTCCTTCCTCCCTCCCTCCCTTCTTTCCTTCCTTCCTTTCCTTCCTTTTCTTCCTTTCCTTCCTCTCCTCCTTTTCTTTTTTTTTTGTCTCTCACTACCCCAATACCTGTGTAGCCAATTTAGATCAGCTTTGTTAAAATAACATGGTATGGTCTCTCTTTTCTTGACAAGATGTTGTACTTGGGACTCCCAGAGGAGGTATTCTAGGATTGACTTGGCCATGCCTTTGGGTGGGAGCACAGAACTGAGTTAATTTCCAATGCAACATGGAATCTGGTAACCCACATCACACGGGGACATCAAGATAATACAATTTATCAACTTCAGTTGTTTGGAATGAGGTAGCTTTCAAGGCAGGTGCTATGGAGAACTAAGTAGCTCATATACCTAGTGTTACTGAAATCACGATGACCCCAAGGATTGTGTGTTGATTTGGCCGCTTTCGAATGCACAGAACCGTTTACAGAAAGCAACCTCGAGCTCCGCACAGTGAACTACCAACTCAGGTATGAGCCAATCAGCAGGGTTATTATAGTAACAATAACCAAGAGGAAACCCCTGGAATCCCTTTCTTCATCAGAATGGTAAAGCAAAAGTATCACCATCAACGGAATTCCAGGAGCCTGTATTATCATCAAAGATTGGGAAAATGCAGGCAAATTCCTACCACGTCCCTTCCTAACTCCACCATTGGGCTCGTGCAAAAGACAGTGGGTCTTGGAGAATAACCGTAGGTTTTCATAAAATGTAGAAGGGAATCCAATTACAGAGGCTGTTCTAGATATAAATTATTTACTGGAGCAAATCAACATGTCTCCTAGAGTCTGACATACAGCTATTTATCTAGCACATTTTTTTCCTGTCTATACTGATTTGCAAGGACCACTAGCTGTTTGTTTTCACGTGTCAGGAACCACAGCACTCCTTGTCCAGGTTCATCTGTCAGGAATCTTCACTGTCTTGCCCCAGGGGTATATCAGGTCCCATGCTCTCTGACACAACCTAGTTCACAGAGGTCGTGATTGTAAGCACATCCCACAAAATGTCACACTTCTCCTCTTCATTGATGGCAGCATTGCTGATTGAATCTAATGAGCAGGTGGAAGCAAGTATTCTAGATAACTTATTCAGACACGTGCATACCAGAGAATACAAAAGACATATCTCGTGAACATTGGTGAGCCTGCCACCTTCGTGAAATTTCTGGACACCCAGTGATTTGGAGTACGATGGACTGTCCCTCCAGGCGAAAAACAGTTGCTATATTTCATGCTTACATGGCAGGTCTCTTTGGACTTTGGAGGCGAGGTAGGCCACCGTGAGTGTGCTAATAGGTTATTAAGTAACCTATAAAGTGGCCTGCTTTTAGAGAAAAATCTTTAAGGTGGCGAGTAGTCTATGAAAGTGAGAACAACCTACAAAGTGGCTGGTTTTAAGGAAAAAGTAACCACTTTGTCACCTACTCTATAATACAGTTCACCCTGTTAGTTCATCCTTGTGACTTACAAGAGTCTCCAGTAGTCTACGTATTTGAGGCAAATAGACATGTTTTATGGAGCATCTATAAGCCACAAGAGAGGAATCGCAGTGTAGACCCAGAGAGGTTAAAAAAAAAATACAAAGAAGAAGAAAAGAAAAGAAAAAAGCCATGCCTTCCTGGGAAGATAACTTTTTTTGGAGAAGTCCCACATTTTGTCCCTGGGTTCTGATAGTGTCGGAAAGCCTAATCATGAGACCTCATTGCTTATACAACCTGAGCTCTCTGTCATAAAACGGATGTTAGGGGCTTCACTAAACCATAAAGCTGGTTGTGCACAAGAGTTACTCCACCATCCAATGAGAATGGCACATAACCGATCATCTTTGAGCAGATTTTGAAGTCACGTATACATATCTGAGACTCGTGTATCACCTACACGTGTTTCATTGTCTCCTCTTGCTCAATCTAGAGCATTCACTGTGATCTCACTGGACATTCAGCATTACTGAGGAGGAAGACAAATTTTGACCTTGATTACAAATGTTCCTCCACAATACATTGGTACGGACTACAAGTATTTTTAGTACCATTTTCCTCCCTTCCTTAGCCACAGCGACTAATTTCCAAGACCCCCGGTGGATATCTAAAACTCCAGATGGTGTGGAACCCTGTATGTACTGTCTTTTCCCAGACATCCACACCGATGATAAAGTTTAATTAACAAATTGGGCACAGTATAAGATCATCAATAATAACTGTTAATAAAATAGAACTTCAATCATAACATACTGTTAAAAACATGTTATGTGAATATGGTTCCCTCTCTCTCCCTCTCAAAGCATCTATGGCCCTGTAGTCACTTTGTGCGATGATGTGAGATGACACAGTGCCTACATGAGGAGATGAAGGGAGGTGAATGATGGAGACATTGTGATGTAGCATTAGGCTATTATTGACCTTCTGACATATTGTCAGAAGGAAGATCATCTGCTGTGGACAGTGGCTGACTTCAGGGAATTGAAACCAGGGAAAGCAAAACCGTGGATAAGGGAGGGACGACTGTATGACAGCCACAAATAGGAAAGTTCCTGAAAGGTAGTAGTGAAGGAAAATCTTCACCATGCAGAGAATTTTAAGTTTATTTATTTTTGACAGAGATAGAGTGTGAGCATGAGCTGGGGAGGGCCAGAGACACAGGGAGACACAGAATCCGAAGCAAGCTCCAGGCTCCGAGCTGTCAGCACAGAGCCCGATGCGGGGCTTGAACCCACAAACTGTGAGATCATGACTTGGGCTGAAGTTGGACGCTCAACCGAGTGAGCGACCCAGGCGCCCCCGTGCAGAGAATTTTAAACAATGCATTTGGTGGTCCATTTTAGCTGGACTGAAAAATGGCCAAGGATATCGGTATACATTGATTCATCAACGTAACTAAACAAAGACTTGGAAGGAAAAAGACTGGCGATAAGGAGCTCTAGGAAAATGTTTACAGATGAAACTCTCCAGATAGACATAGAGACTGGATATTTTTGTCTTAGGTGAATGTTCGTCGAATAACATCCATTGTACTCTCTCATGTGTCCACTCATCAAACAGCAAAGATTACAAAGTCCATGGATTAGGGCCAACTTTTCACACCAGGAATGCGGATTAACTCTCAGGACATCCCACCTAGCATCGTTTCTGAGCAAGAAACACAGTTGTCAACAACAAAAATAGCTGTAGTGGATTTATGGACATAGAATTAACTAATTTTACCATATGTGTTAACCAACTAGAATTTAAATAAAAACTTGAAATAAAAAAAAAGAGTTAACTCCTCTTCCCATGTACCCCATGACTCAGAAACACCTGGCCTGATAAAAAGGTGGAGTAACCTACTGAAATTACAGGCTTATAATGTCAGTTGGGAGACAATATGATGAAAGATTGGGGATCTCATTTGTAAGATACAGTATGTTTTTTGGGCAGTAAGCCATATAAGATGTGGTTTCTCCCAAAGCCTAAATCCATGAGTTACAAAAATCACCAAGAGGAAATGGAAATAATTTCTCCCTCTATTAGCACTAAATAATCCACTCACAGAAATTGTGTTTTGAATTTTGCTGACTTAGAAGTATCCATTCCCCCAAAGAGGTATGCTTCCATTAGGAGATACAACATCATTTCCTTGCGTTGGAATTTACGGCTGCCACCTGGCCAGTGTGGATTTCTCACATCACTGCATCAATGGGCAACAAAGATTCTACTGGCTTCAGTAGACTGTCGAGGAGAAATTGGGTTGTTGTGAGGCAATGGGGGAAGGAAGTTATTGTCTGGACCCCAGGATATTCTGTGGCATGCCTCTTAGTACGTCCATGTCCAGCAGTAAAAGTTCACTGGTAACGACAGCAACCAATTAAATTCAGAACCACAGAGATTCAGTGCTGATGTAGGAGAAGCTGGACACGAAGTGGGTAGTGGAAAAAGGATACTACGAATGCCAGCTATAGCTTTGTGACCAATTACAGCAGCAAAGACTGTAGCAAACTGTTCCTTGCATGATTTTACATATACGTAAAATATATATAATATAAATATTAACAGTATCCATACAACATTAACATGGATCGACTAATTTTACCGTCCTCCACCCTCTTGTCCTTTTATGACTTTTGTCTCCCCATTTGTATTTAGTTTATAAATTATTCAAATGGGGGATTGAAAGCACCCCAGAAAAAGAATAAACATTTCTTCAGATATGAGTTCAGTAACTTCTTCCATGGGGTGGGTACCATGACTATTGGGAACTTGAGCCTCTGCTTTGAAGATAGAGGTTGGGAGTACCTTTGTTTGCATGAGGGACCAGACCAAGGCATGAAACCATTATTATTACATGGCAATACACACACCTGTAGGAGAGTGCACATGAATTCTGAGATTCCCAAAGGGTGAACATGCTAATTATCTGTCTCTGTCACTCGGCTACAAATCTGCTCTTTCGTATTCCACTTTGTGATTCTAGAGCTTCGACTGAGGATATGACATTTTATAGACTTTCCTGAAACTAACTGCCTCTGTTTCCGACAACCGGAATCTCTAGAAGGAGAATGGAAAGTGAGAGAAGAAGGAAAGAGACTTTTTCAGCAGAAGTAGGGTCATGAACCTTTCAGAGTTTTGAGCACCCTCTTCCTGGGTCAACTTCTAAGTTCTTTGGCTCTGCAGTTATCATTTCTGATATACTAAAGTATCACCTTTTTTTTCTCTTTCAACCCTCCAATACCTCCTGATATGAAACCAATCCCCTACATTAAATCACATCTGTTAGAATGCCTAGGGTGGTTTCTGTCTTTCTGATCCAATCCTGAGTCATAAAATAACCAATAAAACATGTTATTATTTGGATCTGGGGATTGCTTTTAGAAGTCTTCAATTTTTAAGTTACCTATAGAAGGTCTTTTCTCGACCCAGTCAATCACTCATAATAAATGCTTAAGTTCAAAGTCATAGACTCAAATTGGGTAGGTGATACAATTTAGAACACTTAAAGTAAGAAGATGTTCTTCCAATAGACCCAAACGGAACTTTTTATGGCATGTGGTTGGTTTTTAAGCTTTGGTCTGTGAACTCCCAGTAATCCCTAAGACATTTGCAAGGGGTCCATGGCTTCAAAACTATTTTCATGTTAGTAGTACAATATTATCTATTCTTTTCACAGTGTTAAGATTCAACCTGGTTGTGGAAAAGACACAGCAATAAAAGTGCTGATACCAGTGCTTGAAGCAAGACAAATGACGCTAGACTGTGTATATTGTGCTCTTTACCACCCCACACACTCCCTGGTAAAAAAGAAACATCAATTTCATTTAAGAAGGTCCTTGATAAGGCAGGAAAAATGACAGATGTTATTAAATTCTGCCCCTTGAGTACAGGTCTTTATGTTGCTTTTTAAATATTCTGTTTGACCAAATGGGAGCGTGCACAAAGTACTTCTTACGAATATCACACAGTTGTCTCCAAGAAAACCACTAGTGTTTGAGGTGTGACCTTAACTGGCCACTTCCCCCCCACCATGGAACGTTATTTTTAATTAAAAGAAATATGGATAGATAAAATATAGTTATTTAGTTTTAGATTATTTGGCAGAAAATACTTCAAAAATTAACTGGTTGAACGTATCCCTTCAAGAAAACCATTGACCATGTGTGTTAACAAAGGCCAACTCGAGCTCTCAAGCAAATATAAAAATCATGGAAACTTTGTGTCCACCTCTATAGCTATGGTAGCTTCCCAAAACTTAAAGACATTTCTGATATCAATGGTAATTTTAATGAGCATGTGTTTCTTTTTAAATATATATTGTATGATAAGTTGTGTCCACGTTTGGAATACCTACATAATGTAGCAAGGTAGCAGTTTACAAATGGCCAATACGTGATGATATAAAATCATGTGTGGCTGGGGCGCCTGGGTGGCTCAGTCGGTTCAGCCTCCGACTTCGGCTCAGGTCATGATCTCACAGTCCGTGAGTTCAAGCCCCACGTCGGGCTCTGTGCTGACAGCTCAGAGCCTAGAGCCTGCTTCGGATTCTGTGTCTCCCTCTGTCTCTGCCCCTCCCCTGCTCATGCTCTGTCTCTCTCTCTGCCTCAAAAATAAATAAAAACATTAAAGAAAAATAAAATCATGTGTGGCTAAAACATCCAATCAACATACAAGGCATAACAAATCACTTTAATGTAACAGAGTTTTGATCTTTAAGATTCCACTTTCAATTAATATTTTTAAAACTACCATTTGTTGAGTTTGGGTGTAATGTCAAAGAAGAGTATTCACAATTGTCTTAAAGGTCTATTAAAACACTTCTTCCTCTTGCAACTAAAGGTCAATATGAAAGCTAATTTTTCTTTGTATACTTCAACCAAAAGAATATATTACAACAGATTGATTTCAAAAACAGATATGATATCCAGTTGTCTTTTATTAAGCCAGACATTAAAAAGATTAGCAAAAATGAAAATCACTCATACCCTTTTCACTACTTTTTTTTGTTTTGCCACCAAAAATTTTGTGTATGTTAGCAAGGCACCTGGGTGGCTCAGTTGGTTGAGCATCCAACTCTTGATTTCAGCTCAGGTTATGATCCCAGTGTCGTGGGATTGAGCCCCACATCAGGCTCTGCCTGAGCGTGGAGCCTGCTTACGATTCTCTCTCTCCCTCTCTCTGTCTCTCTGTCTCTCTGTCTGTCTCTCTCCTCTTTCTCTCACTCCTTTTGCCCCTCTTCCCCACTCTCAGCCTTTCTCTGTCTCTCAAATAAAAAATAAAGTAAAATGAATTTAAAAAAATGTTATGTAGGGGCGCCTGGGTGGCTCAGTCCATTAAGTGTCCAACTTCAGCTCAGGTCATGATCTTGTGGTTCACAGGTTCGAGGCCTGTGTCGGGCTCTGTGCTGGCAACTCAGAGCCTTGAGCCTGCTTCAGATTCCGTGTCTCCCTCTCTCTCTCTCTCTCTCTGCCCCTATCCCACGCACACTCTCTGTCTCCCTCTCCCCATCTCTCTCAAAGATAAATAAACATTAACAAAATGTCATGTATGTTACCATGTAATAGGTTTGTGATAGTCATTTTTAAAATATATACTAAGAACTGCAAAATAATATTGGGTTTTAATTTCTACTATGGTAGATGTGAATAAACACAATCCTTAGAAACAAAAGCCTTCTAGAAGCCTCAATAAATTTTAAGAAGGAAAGGGACAAGGAGACCCAAAGTTTGAGAATTGCTGAGATATGTCATTTTCCATGAAAATATAAATATAGATACTTCTTTAAATTGGGCAGTAGTACCACCAATCAACAGGAATCATTTTTTCGTTCATCCCCGTGCCTAGTTGAGAAGTCTATACCCTACTTGGGAGGCGGAGCCATATATAGGACTCAAGGGAAGTTTACGAATTGTGAGGATCTTGACGTTTCCTGACAAGATTTTATTACTCATTGGTATGCATTTTTAAGTGCATGTGCTTTCCTTTCTGGGATTCTTTTTAGAGCCTTCTGTTTTATTACCTGCTTTTTTGGCTCACATACCCACGTGCTTTCATCTGGGTGTCACCGCCACAAATGAGAAGATTGTCCATAGCGGCACTGGCTCTCCACTCCTCGATTTGCCTTTTGAGTTATTTAAAAATCAGGCTGATGGCAGTATAGACTTATTACAACCCTCTCTTTAAAAGATATCTACGCAACGGGAAATTTCCTTCCCAGTATCATGGAGTCACTCTACAGCCAAGAGTTCAAAAAAGTACTTCATCTATCTTTAAAGAAATCCGACTAATTATTGCAATCCAACCAAACTGTGAATTCACCTCTAAAAATAGCCTTTTTGGTGGCTATATTAGTTAAGATAAAACAATCCTTGCACATGTATATGTTCAAGGCTAACGAGAAGTGCCATCTGTAGAACTGGAATATTTTCACACTCCTCTCTATTATACAAAACAATAAACCCTCTCCAGCTGATTTCTCTCATTGTGAAATGCAAATTGCTTATAAAAGTCCTCAGGGTGCGAGAAGACACTTATCAAACAGACATTACACATGCATTCACAGAAACTCTGCAGCTCAGACTCCATTTTAGATGCATTAAGGACCAAAAAACATAGGTGCGAACCTGTTCTGGGAGCTATCATAATTATGGCCTGAAGTACATATATTGGTTAAGATGAGTAGATTGCCCCACTGCTCCCACTAACTTTTGATCTACTATGCACCTGCCTCCTACCCAGAGAAGTAAAATCTTCAGAAGAGAAGAAAATAAAACAAGACACATTACGTGCAAGGTTTAAAAGACTACTCCAAATTATTCATCTGGTCTTTACCAGTCAACTACGTTTGACTCAATATTACACACTCAATATTACACATAACTCATAACTCAATATTACACACTCTTCTTACTCCTTGCTAGAGTTTTGCGCATTTGCCTGTGAGACACATTGACCGTTGGTAACGGGTAAAGCAACTTCCATGGGGTTAGCGAACTTGGAGAATCCACATAAACTTTTATCCTGAAATTCACTCTTGCCCATGGCCCATGAAGACCCAAACAGGAAAAAATAAAATTCACAGAAAAGGGCTCAGGCCTCAGTTTGCATAGAAGTAGAGAAAAGAGGGCAAAGACATTAGAATCAAATTGAAATTGAAAATATGAGGAAGCTGTTAAGGTTCTGAAATAAAATTGACGATATTCTAAATAAAAAATCTTAGAAGCCAATAATGTAACATGTGACTATTTTTTTTTTATTTCCCATGATGCTTGGGTCTCAGATATTAAAATAAAAATATACACTTGGGTATAGTTTTACTAAATAATGAAAGAATACCTTAAGATACATAAACAACTATCTTTAAAAAGAAACAAAATAGAAATAGTCTTCACATAAGCTGTAAAATAAGGGGGGGACACTGGTTTAGAGAAAACCTTTCAATTCTGCTTTCTGAGGGAAATATTATGCATAATTATATCTCATCATGAGATTTCATTTCTTTTCAAAGGACCATTTCTAAAATTTGAATTTGCATACCAGCAAGCTAAAATTTTACAAACCTTACACTGAAATTCCGGTCCCTTGTTCTACCAGAGAAGCAATTAAGGACCAATCATTTTTAATGCATCATAAATAATCTTCACATTTGCTGTTAAGTTAATTAATATAATCAGTAAAGCCAAATGCATCAAAATGAAGCTTATTTTGCAAACATGCAAAACGCTCTGCCTCATTGCCCCACCACCACGATTAAATGACATTTTCCTAACAACTTTTTCCAAGTTGAGTCCAAATTTCATCTTTTCAGAAAGATCTCCAGAAACAACACAGTGTATGTTCCAAACGATTAACCATCGGAAGCGGTGGTGATGCGTCTCGTTACCTAGCTAGCTAATTCAGATGCACTGGTACCAACCCAAAGTAAGAGGATTTGGTTCTTAAAAGTATATTATAAATAATAACATAATTAAGACAGTACCATGCGTGTTCATTTATACCTCACTTCTGCCAGTAAGGATCTGAGCCTGTTTACAAACACTCAACTAGCAAAAAGAAAAATATAGATAGGTAGATAGATAGATAGATCTATCTAGATAGATATAGATATAGATGGAGATATAGATATAGATGATATAGATATAGATATAGATAGATAGATATAGATATAGATAGATAAAGATACGTTAGAAATCAGAACAAAATTGGAAAAAGTCTCACCACAGCCGGGCTTATTAAACATCCACCGACCAACCAACGCATTAGTGTTTGGAGCTTTAATGTAATGTCTCCCGACCTGGTAGAATTTGCACCAATCAGTCTTCCTAATAGTTGTGTCCTCTAAGCTTTTCACTTTGTAGTGCTTGCCCAACTGCTAGTGATTTCAGAGGGAGATAAACAACCGGAAACATTTTGGTCTCATAATTATCCCATCTTGCCCTTTAAAGTGCCTGCCCCCCCTTCCCCATTCTCAGGTCTCCTTTCTGATGTCCCAGACCTGAATATTGGCCCCGGTGCTCATCAATCTCCAGCCTATTCATGGTAAGTCACGACGGTCTCTTGGGTGTTGAGTCTTTTCCCAGGGTATATTCTCTTCAGATCATTTTCCCAGAGAAGCCAGTATATTACCCCAGAACTGTTGGGCTAGTCTGTACTTCATTCTTTAGTTTTATCCATCCATTTGTGTGGTATCTGCAAATTACTAACCAAGGAACCATTTTACAGTAATCACAAATGCTTCTGTGGTCTCCAGCTCTGAGACATGTTGAAACACGCCCTCAATGAGATCGATTTCCTTTCCATAGAGTAAATACAGAGACAGAATTTCTAAGAACCGCTAGCAACATGAAGAGGGATGACTGTCTTTTTTTCCTCTTACTATCTAAAAATAATTATTATTACTATTATTATTATTATTTATCAAAAGCAACCAAACCAGGAATAGAACATATGTTGATATCAAAATCTCAAAAGGTGAAATGATGAAAAGGAGCACAAGATTCTAGCGCAATTTGAGCAAGATGGGTGTGGTGCCCACCTCCAACCTACCTCTTTTGCAATTTTGGACTCAGGTTAAAATCAGAGATTCTGCACTGTGGGCGTGTCCTTCCCCATCCATTCCATCTGCCTGCAGAAAGGAAACAGTTCTTGGAAGAAATGAGCAAATGGGAGCAAGAGAACAGCTGGGACCAATTCTGACGCATCCATAGGTGTGGGGCGCCACACTGCACTGAGGGAGGGTCCTGGGTCCTGACTGAACCCAGCCCACCTTGCCACATCCCCCTGGCACAGGAAAAGCAAGAAAATTCAGAGGGGGCTGCAGAGCGTCTTTCCAAAAGTAAAGCCAGGATTCCACTTTAGTTAAGGGGCGTAGCTTCTCCCTCTCCCTGAGCCCATAGTCCATTGGAATATTAGCTCAGAGAAAATAAACATGACTCAGAGAAGATTAGGTGTGACTCAAGGAGAAGTTCACCCACACCATATCAGAGCAATCAGAAATCCAGACACAGAGTCATCCGAAAATATGATAAAAAGAAATGCCATGGAAAATGTGCACGCTTCCTAGCTACAAAAAAGACAAGAAAAGTTATACTTACCAGACAAGTGAAGAACCTAATCTATAAAAAAAAGTTGGCAGGGGCACCTGGGTGGCTCGGTCGGTTAAGCGTCCGACTTCGGCTCAGGTCATGATCTCACGGTCTGTGGGTTCGAGCCCCGCGACGGGCTCTGTGCTGACAGCTCAGACCCTGGAGCCTGTTTCAGATTCTGTGTCTCCCTCTCTCTGTGACCCTCCCCCGTTCATGCTCTGTCTCTCTCTGTCTAGAAAATAAATTAAAAAAACGTTAAAAAAATATTAAAAGAAAAAAAGTTGGCAAAAGGCACCATGGACAGGCCTCCATTACTGCTTAAGGCAGTAGAAGGACGACAATAATAAAAATTCAATCAAATTAGAGCTCAAACCTTAATAATAATAATAAACATTAACTGAAAGTCACTGAGGACTAAAATCACGCCCTTAATGAATTAATAAATAAATTTGAGAAACAATGGTGGAGCACAGACGATGCTGAATGACAGGCATAATGGAAAGGAGGAGGAAACAATAATGAAAGCAGAAGGTACAAAGATACAAAGAAAGAAGATAATAATTATGGAAGATGGGGAAAATGCAGTCTAGTATAGGTTGATCATGGTCCCCAACATTGGAAAAGAAAAACAATAAGATGGAACATACAAATTATACAGAGTCATAATCCAAGAATAACACACCGGGAGCATGTATCTTTTGACCCGTGCGTTCTCTTGTTTTAAAATTTTTATCTAGCTGTTTCAATACAGGGCATTCATGTTCTGGATCCCCCAGGGACACCATCACTCTTGAAGTTACCCAGCCTACTTTATGCATGCTTGTGATGCACCAGCCCTCTCTAAACCTTGAAGGGTATGACTCTTGACATAGAATAAGATTCTGTGAACCTAAGGAAAAACTTAGTCGCCCATTTGAATGGCACAAAATAATTAGCTTGGAGACGGAGCCTGGTTAAATATTGAACTTGAAGGATACAGAATGATATATTCAAACACCCGGGCAAATAAAGCAAATCACTTACAAAAGAAGAGCAAAAAAGATCAGAATGGCTTCATACATTTTATACACATACATTCCTCAACATATGTATACATGTATGTGACTTTATATGCGTATATGACATATGTATACATACACATACATGTGGCTATAGGCATATACTCTATGCCAGCTGATAATGAGGCAATGTCTACAAAGTCTTGAAGGAGGGGGGCACCTGGGTGGCTCAGGTGGTGAAGGGTCTGACTCTTGGTTTCAGCTCAGGTTCCTGAGTTTGAACCACACATCGGCCTCTGTGCTGACGGTGCGGAGCCTGCTTGGGATTCTCTCTCTCTCCCTCTCTCTCTCTCTGCCCCTCCCCTGCTCGCTTGCTCTGTCTCTCAAAATAAACACATAAACAACAACAACAGAAAGTCTTGAGGGAGAGAAAGTTTGGCTGCCAGATTTTATACCCAAGAACGAATTTGGCTTTCAAATATAAAATGTGAATACAATTGTCCTTTAAAAGTAAAAGTATCAGTCAGGTGAACTAGCTACAGAAACATCACACCATTCACTCTTCTTTAAAAAGTTACTTGAAAACATAAGAGACTCTTAAAAACTGAGAACAAACTGAGGGTTGAAAAACAAGGAACAAATGAAAAAGCCCTGGGAGTTGTGATCAAAGGGTCAATGCCACTCTCACCCCCAGAGATAAACAATGCTTAAACGGTGATGGAAGGAAAATTACCTTTAAAAAAGTGTATCCAGATGATTTGCCTTCTGAGCATAAGGACATGTGCAATTATGTAAAAGCTCAAGTAAGCAGCCCCCATGCGCTTTTAATAACTCCAAAACCAAACCTACATGGTGGTAAAATCCAGGGAAGCATGACATGAAATTGACGATCCTAAGTGGATTTGAACCCATTCGTGGATACAATTAAGATTAAACGACTGTGAATAGCATGGCTAGGGTACAGAATCTAAATGGTATACATCCTGAAAAGAGAGGAACAATTCGATAGCTGGTCAAAGTGGGAGATGAACAATGAGGATTTCTCTTTAAATGTTAACAGTACATTTTTTTTTCCTTTTTTCAAAGCCAGGGGTCAGTTGCCTTCATCTAAAATTGAAACATGCCTTCAAAAGAGGGCTTCAACCTCTTTATGATTTCCTTTTTATTTTTTTCTCTCCTTAGAGATGTCATATAGAAAGTAATGAAAAATGGAATACTTATATGCATACAAAGTCCAGCAATTTCTCAAGTTTTTTTTTCTTTTTTTTTAAGTTCTATTTATTATTTATTTTGACAAAGACAGAGAAGGGGAAGGGCACAGAGGGGGAGAAAGAGAGAATCCCAAGCATGTTCCCCGCTGTCTGCCCAGAGCCGGACGTGAGGCTCGATCCCACGAACTGTGAGATCATGACCTGAACCCAAATCAAGAGTCGGACGCTTAACTGACTGAGCCACCCAGGTGCCCCTCTAGTTTCCTTATTCTATTAAATATTTTATCATAATTTTGTATAAGTAACATGAATCCGTTTTTATAAAGTGATTTCTCTCTTTATGCTATTGTATTTGAGCACTGACACAATTATATGTGAAATAATATTCATCAAATTATGGCAATTTCTAACACGTGCTTTGAAGTAATTTTCTCCCTTTTCTTTTTTTCTTTTTTTTAACTTTTTTGTTACTTCGAAATATTACTTAAATCACTAAAATGAGCTTGCGTTGCACTTTTAAAAATGCAACAAAATAACATAAAGTAAGAATCAAGGCAAAAGTTTTTGGGCTTTTGCATTATGCCTTTAGGCTGTTGGTATTTAGAGTTGTTGTTGTTTTTTTTTAACCTGAATTTCAGATACAGCATATTCGAATATCCCAAGCTTCGAGTTCTTTTCATACAGCCTCAAAGGGATATTTGGTAGAGAAACTTTTAGGCAGCAACCACTGTTTTCTCAGACGTGATCACACAGCAAAAAAGGACAGATTTTAGCTGTCAAAATAAAACCCTGCCATTAGTTTCTCACGTGTGTGCTTCTTCCTTGTATTCAAATCCCCCCACCTCTTTGTTTTCCGGCATCTTGATATCGTTATCCCATGTCGGGCTCTGTGCTGTCAGGTCAGAGCCTGGAGCCTGCTTCAGATTCTGTGTCTCCCTCTCTCTCTCTGCCCCTCCCCATTCACACTTTGTCTCTCTCCCTCTTTCAAAAATAAATACTGAAAAATTAGTAAAAATAAAAAAAAGAGAAAATGTATGTATTCTAAGGGGAATTATTTCACATATTTAGGAAAAACACATACAATGGGGAGCCATTCTAGTATCACAGAGAAAAATGTGACTTTTAATGTTCCAAGTGAGTTTCCTAGGACAATAATCTGATGCCTAAATGTCTGAAATGAGAAAACAAACTGGGAGAGGAGTGTCACTTGGTAGAATACCAGATTTACCGATACCAGGGTTGCTTTGGGGCTTTGTCACTTACCAACCTGGAATTTCGGGCAAATCCCTTGCATGTGTTTGAGCCTGTTTTCCCATCTGTAAAGTGAAGACTGTAACTCCTATCCGTGAGAAACATCACTAGGGTTCCCGGTATCTGATTCTTGTTTTCATTCCAGAACCCATGGGACCTGTGTTTCTTTCTTTCTCTTCATAGTGAGATGGGCCATGTGACTGGTCTGGTTCATGGGCGCAGGTCACAACACGCCCCACCCGCAACCTTCTAAGTGTCTTTCTTTCATGTAAAGAACTCAAACCCTTATTGATGGGGCAAGACACGAGACGGGAGAAGCCAGTATCTCAGATTTACAACATGGGTTTTTGCCTAAACTGTGGTGGACTTCACGTGAGTGATAAATTTCCTTTCTAAGTCTCCAAAAGCTTGAAATCGTTTGTCACACAGCACAAGCCTAGCCTGGCCTGACTAATATAGGGCGAAGGAATTATGTTGGATGCCAGGAAAGTGAGGGTGGTGAGGAAACCAACGTGAACTGACTGTCCATGTTAGACAGCAGCCAAATAGAGAGTAAACCAATGGATACCTGGAAAACAGACTCCTTGCCTAAGGATCTTGTCACTCTGGAAGAAATGGGAAGGCACACCTTACTTGTAGGTGTTAGTGGCAAATAGCTACGTCTGGTAAGATATTACAAGAAAGAGATGAGCTTAGAAACGAATTGGCAAGTTTGCTAGCAGTAATAAGAATAGAGAGATCCTAGAAATGTAGGGATTTTTCAGTATTGAAAAGTCATTTATATTTAGACACCAAAGAGTAAGAGATGAAATTTTAAAAGAATTTGAGGGACAAAGGCAGAAGAAAAAGAAAAAAAAATTTACATCATGTCAAAATTTCCCAGTTGACTGTAATAACTCAGGACAGAGATGAGATCAAGGGTGTGGCTTTCCGACAGAAGCCCCGTGTAACATGGACGTGAGAGGCGATGGGGCGCAGCCACCAAGGGATTTTTTGGTGAGATCAGTAGTCTCTATGTCTGGGCAATAAAGGGGTACATTGTCAATACAGACTTTAAAAACAGTTCTGAAACCAACCCCCAATCAGTCTGCCTTTTTGTCATCTCCATGTACCTGCCATTCTGTGGTACAACAGGGATAGAATTCTCATCTGTCCTGAGACCAATCATGCCTCCCTTTTTATATCATTAGTGTGCGGGCAGGGTAAGAGTAAGAAAGCAGATCAATATGTCAAATTAGAGAACTTTGTAACCAAATAGACAAGAGCTACTTTTGAGTTGTGTTGCTTGAGAAGCTACAGGTCTGGAATCAAGGAGCCTGTGGCCGTTTGAGACTCAGTCCTGGGACAGGAATTCAGTAGCCAGGAACGAGACTTACAAAGGTGCTCAGTCCCCAAGAAGGAAATATTTCCTCACACCCACTTTAGAAGTGGCCAAGGGAAGGCGTAGACAAGGAAAAGCCACCCAGAGGGCACAATATCTACTACATAAAGAGAGGTAGGCTTACATTACCAAAATGAGAAATATGAGGTCATAGAATGTGCCTTGAAAAAGACAAGACCTTAGGTTTAATGTTCTATGTAGCTGTTGGATTCAATGGTTATGATTATATACCATATTGTACATATGTTATATTAATTCATAATAAATATGCAAGTTGGCTACGTTTGTTAACTGTACTTTAGATGTTCTATGGTTTTATGTGCTTTTTCTATCAGATATTGAAGTGTATGAAAGTCTACTATTACCATGGATTGGTCTATTTCTCATAATTGCCAAGTTTGTTTTGTGTACATTGAAGCTATGTGATTGTTTATACATGTAGTTTGAATTATTATATTTTTTGGCTCTGTTTTCATTTCAAAAACTTCCTCTTTTTTTCCTAGTAATGCTTCCTGCCTTAGAATCTACTTGATCCGGTGGTAGCATAACAATATTTTTCAATTAATGTGCGTATGGCATATCTTTTATCCATTCCTTGGCTTTCAACTTTTCTATGTCCTTATATTTCATATGGTTTTCTTATAAGTTGCATTTATGTGGCCTTTGGTTTGTTATCTGTTTTGACTGGAGTATGTAATCCATTTACATTTAATGTAATTACTGTTGTACTTGGAGTTCTAGCTATCAACCTACTGCTTATTTTTTATTTGACCTAGTTCTTTTCTCTGTCTTTTTTGGGGGGATTAATCACGTTATTATTATTATTCTCTTCCTTCACCTCTCTTAGCTTATTAACTATACATTATTTTATTCCCCTCTAGTAGTTACCCAAATATTCCCATATAAATCTTTGACTCATTTGAATCAAATAGAAATGATGTCTTTTATCACTTCTCTTGTGATTCTAGAACCGTAGAAAACTATAACTGGGAACCTGCAAAGACAATGGTAAACCTACTGGGATTGGCACAGGAGCTTTGCCAGATAGAAATTGACCATCCCCAAACAGCTAAGGAGGGACGGACAAGAAGAAACAAGCATTTCCTTCTCCAGGACGAGCTGATTACATCCTCCCCTACTCAAAGTAAGAATGACTTGTGACTGGCCCCTCCCAGGCCACCGTGGTACCTCGGTACACACAGGGGCCTCTGAGCACCGCTGCCTGGGGAGGTAGTATGCAGCATTTAGCCCACGGAAGAGCAGCCACAAGAAAACTAATTGGGACCTACATTAGCAGGAATTTTCTTAAGAACTCCAGCAATGGAAGTCCATTGTCTTCGTGCTTTCGTGTTTGTGTAAATACTGCAGTACTGAACTTCCCACATGAAGGCTTATTGTTGCTTGAATGTATCGACTGCCAACTAAATTGCAAGTGGAAATAACAGATTAAGGTAAAAGGTTTCAAACTGTGTTTTCAAAATTGTATTCTGAGTGTGAAATTATCTTCGCGAAAAACTGCATCAAAATGGATCCGATTCTCAGTGCATCTTAAGTAAAACACTGTTTAAAATATTTTAAAGGTCCCAACCCAGTTCCAAAGAGACACCAAAGATATTCTTTCACAACAGGGGGAGTTCGGTGCCCTACAATGCTTTATCCTAATATGATCAGGCATGTTAGCTACTTTCTTATTCAGTCGAGAATAACAATACCGACGGGAGAAAATACTTCCATTACCTGAACCACCTAACTTATCACTAGTCAAAGCCTTTTAAAACCTGTAACAGCATTTGTTAAGTCTGACCAGTAAAATTAGTGCATGACTAACTTCCTACCATATAGCCAAACTTTCTACCATACGGCAATATGATGCCATGAAAGACCTTAGTATTTATCTGTCTACATCTCTGCAAACTATTGATGCAAAGGGCTAAAACATAAATGTTTTGGGCTTTGTAGGCTCGGTCATGATCCCTAAACTCTACTGTTCTGGCACAAAAGCAACCGCCGACTTGCAAGAGAAGGAGCATGGCTATAGTCCAATAAAATTTAAAATCCAAAAAAAAAAATCCAACAAAAACGAACATTGGGCAGCAGCATATGGGATGCGCCTCCTTGTTTGCCGATCCCTGATCTAGTTCAGACTCCTCACTGAACATACAACAAAGCTGAGCCCCAAAACCATCATGACTTGTCCAAGAACACCCGATCACCAAGTTTCCCCCGTACCCACTCCTCATTAGAGGAATTTTTTCATGGTTGAACAATGTAACTAACTTCAGGAAGAGCTCTCTCATCTTCAATTTCTCCACCGAAAAAGGAAAATAATGGTAATAATAGTACATAATTTGCCTCTCATACAGTATTTGGCCCGGCGGAAATTCTCAATGAGTGCACGGCAAGTGCTCTTGGCATAGAGTACTGATGTGGGATTTCCGTAGGGACAAACCAAACCCACGCGATTCTTATCCCAATCAAGAGATAGGAATGTACACGTATGAGTGTGCTTGTTCATGGAAACCTCAATCAGTGGTACTTGGACCCCCAGTGCCTTAATGAAAAGGGAAGAGAGATCCCGGGACAGTATTTGTATGTTTTGTTGACAGCTACTAGCTGCCATATCTTTACATATTTTAGCCAGAAAATAGCAAACGGAAGTTACATGAGAATAAAAGGACTAACATTCAGGGGGGCCATGCCACAGACAAATGTCAGAATTCAAAATTTGCTGGACAGGTTTGTTGACAAACCCAGTGGCTCCAGATGGAACCCCCTTGCATGACATCTTCATCCATGATGCCTGAGGTTTCTGAAGCCCTATTGTGTGCCAAGCACCATGGTAAGAACGTCATGCCCATAAGCTCACTTAATGCTCACAGCACAGCTGGAGGTCTCCATTCAGGCTTTCAGGCCGTAAACCCTCTCCTAAGCACCAGGTTGCAGCAGGGAAAAGTCACGACAAAGTCCCCACTCTTGGATATTACCTTCTTACACAACGCGTAGAATTCTGGGTGCTGATAAGTATTATTAAGAAAAATAAAGTAAGGTAAGAAGACAGAGAATGCTGGGAGGATCTTTGGGAGGATGACCAAGAAAGCTGCCTCCTTCGGAGCACCGGGGTGGCTCAGTCGGTTATGCGTCCGACTTCAGCTCAGGGCAAGACCTCGGGTTCACGAGTTCGAGCCCCATGTCAGACTCTGTGCTGACAGCTGGGAGCCTGGAGCCTGCTTCGGATTCTGTGTCTCCTTCTCTCTCTGCCCACCCCTCACCGCCCCACTCATGCTCTCTCTCTCTCTCTCTCTCTCTCTCTCTCAAAAATAAGCATTAAAAAAAAAAAAAAAAGAAAGCTGTCTCCTTCAAGCAGAAGTCTGAATGAAGTAGGCCAGCAAGCTGGCAGCACTCCTGGAGAAGCGCCTTCCAGGCAGTGGGAGGACCATGTGCAGAGACCCTAGGTTAGGGGATGCTTGGCATGTGTGAGGAATCACAGAAAGGGCAGGATGCTTGAGACCAGGGAGAGCAAACGAGGCTCAGACTCCGCCCACACTGGGACGGTGGAGTGTCCCCTGTCTGAGCTGCGCTTGGCTGCGGTCTCTCCCACTCCTGGCAGCAGTTTTCCTGGCCAGAGTCTCTCTCTCCACATTGGCTGTCATCTCTGCTTGGTGGCTCATTCGTCGCGGTAGAGTTTCCCTCCAAGGAATACAGCATTCCTGGGTTCTCATAGAAGACCACTCTCCCTCACCTTCAGAACCTCCTTCTCTGGATATTCGTCCATGGAGATATTTCTCCTCGTATCAGGAAGGGGGTTCTCCTGATCCGCTCGGCCGCCACAGCAAGTACCACAGAAGGTGGCTAAAACAAGATATCTATTTGCTTCCAGAAAGGGAAGTCCAAGGCCAAGGCGTTGGCAGGATTGGTTTCTCCTGAGGCCTCTTCCCTTGGCTTGCAGGTGGCCATTTTCTCACTGCGTCCCCATGTGGTCTTTCCACTGTACGTGCACACCCTTGGCCTCCCTCTGTGTGCCCAACTTTCCTCTTATAACACCAGTCAAATTGAGTTAGAGCGCCCCACCCCCCCACCCCCCGCCAACAGCCACATTTTAACTCAATCACTTCTGTAAAGGCCTGACCTCCAAATACAGGCCCATTCTGAGACACTGGAGATTAGGGCTTCACCATATTAATTTTGAAAGGACTCAGTTAAGCCTGGTGCAGGGGCTTAATGGTCCAGGACGCAAAGTTTCCAGAGTAGAGCTTGGCTGCTCTTTTCTGATGATGCGATACACCGTGGCCGTGCGGAGGACGACCAGAACCCCTGATTTCCCACACACCTGGCACAGAATCCCATCGGCGGCATGTGGACCAAAGGGCATCCAGCCTCCTTCCAAGGAAGTCGATCAACCTACGCTTTTCCCAAAGGAAATGACCAAGGGGATCCGCTGACCAGAGCCATTTGCTGCATTGTACACTCCCAGAGGAATTTGTGTTCTCCTGGCTCTTTACTCTGTCCTGAATGCATCGCCGGACTCCTAGCCGGTCCTCAGTGCCTCTGTGTCAAATGAAAGGAAGCTCTCAACTCTATCCAGAGAGGAAACTGGGAAAGTCGGTGCTCCTAATTTGTTTTGGCAACCTAAAAGAACACGTATTTTGTCCCACGGGTGGGAGGGACACGGTTAAGGTTGAGTCAGCCCGCAGGCTTTGACCTCCAGTGCTACCTGACAACTGGTTACGTTCTGAGACTCACTTGCCTCAGTTACAAGGAGGGTGACAGTGATTTGTCAGATTGAAGGAGGAAGGTGTGGTGGATTATATGCTGGAGTGTGGTCTCGTTGAGTGTTGGTTCTGGGATGGATGGTTTGAAAGGAAACTGTGGTGTGGCCTCTCAAAAAAAAAAAAAAAAAGGAAAATCAGAGCCCATCTGACACCCTGGGGATAGTCTTACTCCTCCTCATGAGGAAAGCCACAGTTACCTGAGCAGAAAATAACAAATGATCACAAAGGGGGAGGAAATGAATATTTTAGAGAGAAATTTTTAATGAAGTCATGGCGTCCATTTTACAGAATTTAATTCAAACGGCAGGCTCTACATCTCCCAACTGGAACATTAGTTCTGTGTCCCCGCTGCCTTATCGTCATGTCTCTATTATGCCTCATCCTCAAGTTGCTTCCATCACATCAGAAATAATTTACCCCTGGCCAGGTTTTAAATCGAGGATATCCATCAACGCACACTGGTTTTCCAACGACGATGTTATTTTAAATACAGGGGACTGCAAAGAAATGAGTTGAAAATGTTACACGTGGTTCAAGTTCTTGTCACACCACAAGGAAAACATATCCCACACCGAATTAATTTAGGAAGCGAGACATTCTGAAGCCTCCTCCAATCAACAGCAGGTTGACGTATTGCGATGGTCTGGATGAATAATGCCGCGGGATGTCAGCTTCTCTGCCACGTTCTCCAGCGAATAGGAAACGAAGAGAAGGGGAGGTTCGAAACCCACAGCTCTTCAGACTTTGCCCCAAAGGGATACTGTTTGCGACAAGGTCCCAAAGGGACGGCAAGGCTGAGCGAGGCCATGGAGGGACTCTTGCCGGTCATTCCACGTCTAACATAAATTCGACTCTACTGATGTTGGCAGCCGGAGGCCAGCCCCTGACTGGAATTCTTCTGTTTTTCAGTCCTCCCTTTGTTCCGATGGCCGTTCTCCCAACAGTGCTTGACAATGAGTGATGCTCTAAAACCCTGCTCTTTCACACCCTGTGGGTGACCTATAACTTTTCATGGGTAACCTTTGACCTGGGAACTGACAGTTTGATTTATTGTCCGGTGTTATGATTTATGAGTATCTTCTCAGAATAATTAACAGACAACAGGTGGCGGCATAATAATTTTGATTACCCAGCGGTTCATGAAGCCACCACAAAGGTGACTTCATTTTCTGAATAAGAGAAGGACAACAATTAGAAATTAAACAAAGAAATGCTTTTATGCCACAGTTTTTCAGCCCTTTGTCCGACACACAGAAGACTTATTTAGGGGGCCCTGCATTCCTCTTAGACACCAGGAAAAAATAAGGAACTTCTACTTTGTGAATGTAAGAAGACACTTTTCATCGCCGTATGGGTAGAGTTATTTTTCTTTCTTCCGTGAAGTCTTGATTAATTGAGCTATGTCAAACCTGTCAGCTAGATCATCTTTTAACATCCCGTTTTTGACAATGGCCATAGCCCAGGGAAAAATCAGTGGTCAAAGAGAGTTTGGGAAAGCGTTTAACTTTTGGTGAGGCATTCTAGCATAATTCTACCAACTGTCCTTCTAAATATCTCTTGCTAGGTAGGCAAGCAACACCCAAGAACACCTCCCCGTGCAAAGCTTGTGTTTTATTTTAAAGCATGCAAATACGGATCTGTTTAAAAAAAATAAATAAATAAAACACTGTTTTATTACGGTCTACATTAGCTTGAACTTCCTTCCCCATCTTCGTAGTTCTGTGCTATTTTTCTCCGGCAGACCTCACCTCACTTTTATTCAAGTCAAGGCATCCTCGTTAGAGATTTTACATTACAGCCACCTCACTCTCCTAGAAATTGACATTTATTTCCGAGTGAATCGGCCGTGCATTTAGGTGAGCACCTACCTTTAAGAATGCCCAATGCCGTTTTTGTAATACCAAATAAAAATCAAGTCAGGTAAGATTTATCCCCCATAGCTCTCCATTTAATCTCTGCCGAAAATGGACCTAAGTGTTACTAATGTAATTGAAGTACACAGACCTCTGAATATGGAACAGTCCTGCCTCCCACCCAAATGCTAGGGGGTTGAGGACCTCCCGTGCATATGAAATGCCGTTTTGTAGGGCACCACAATAGTGATATTACAGGCTTATCATTTTAATTGACTTTTTGACATATAAAAATATTCCTACAATCCTGCTTTACATTATAGTTTAATAACAGCTTAACACACATCTATGAAATATTCATTCCCGTTACATTCAAATTTTAAAATATCTGATGGAGAGCCTGGTTAATAGATAAAGGAGAGCCCCTAGAATATTAAAGACACTTAGGTGTGCGGGTAGCGTCCTCGACTGAGAAGTAAATCGCAATGGCCACGCGGAGAGCAGATTTTTATTTATGTTTTTCATTCCTAAAGATTCCCTCGACCCAGAGTTGCAGGGAAGGTAAGGACGATTTGGGGGGAGGGTTTTTTGTTTTGTTATGTTTTGTTTTGTTTTGTTTTGTTTTGTGTTTTAATTTTTCCTTCTGCTGGAGGCACAAGCTGCGTGTGTCTGTTTCATGAGCTTCACCGAACACAGCCACGTTGCTGAAGAAACATGGCAAAAATACCAGATGTGTGCATTGGTGTTCAAAGGGACGGCAGCGATGACGCCCGCCCAGGGAAGCAAATTGATTGCCGCACAAATGCCCGGTTTGGTGGCCCCGTGTCTCAGCTCGCCACCCACCCCTCAGCTTCCAAGAGCGGGTGGGGAGAGAGTTTACTTTGAAAACATGATACATGTGTGAATCATGAGGTAATGTTGGTACTTTGTTTCCCCATCAATTCTTAAATTAATTATCTGGAAGCGAGCAGCGGTTAATTTTGGCCATAGACTTTTTGATTAGAAGCTCTGACCCCTTTTGCCTTTTTGGCGTCTCCTATACAATCCCAATGACACGCAGGCTAACCCTTGACTTCTGATCCAACTGCAAAGTCACACCCTGGCCGGCCGATCTTCCATATTCAGCAATCCTTTTGTGACAACGGGACACTTTCACCCACTTGTATCGGCCTCTGAGAAACCATCCAAGCCAGCCCTGCCTCTGCATGAAACTTTACTTCCCCGGGAAAAGAACCCGCGCCCCCCCCCCCGCCCCCGCCCCCCACTCTGCGCCATTACTTCTGTTTTACAAACTTTACACCACAGCCCCGTCCCATATGTTTGTGCAGAGCACAAGAAGGTTTCTTTAGAAAGCGCTGATGCTAATTATAAATTTAATTTGCATTTTAATTAGAATGGTAGCAAATTAAAAGCGTGGCAGCTGGAGAATTTTGAACGCTTTGCAGAGAGATTTGGTGTCAGTATCTCCCCGTTTTTGACTCTGCAGCCTTTTTCTTTTTCTCCCTCACTATCTTTCATTCGCACAACCGTATTGGCAACGTTTCTCCCCTCATTCCTCACGGTTATGTATTTTCCTCTTCCTCCATTCACCACCCCCCTCCTGCCCCGAGGATCGAGTTGTGAATTATTTCCTCTCTGGGCTGAGAAACGGGGTGCGCTTGTCCGGCACCGGCCAGCACAGGAGTGACAGAGGGGCTATTTGGAGGGCTTCTGGAAGCCCCCCTCTTGCATCACTCCCTCTTGCTCTCTGTGCCTGTCATACAGGTAAGCATCTGCTATTTGCCCTCCTTGAATAAGGGGGCTGTCTGTCCCCTGTTGGCCCCTGTTTACCCGAAATTTGGGGCTGCATAATAGCGTCTTTAAATTACTCGAAATCTTGGCCACAGGTCTTTGGCACGTTAATAAAATATTCATCAGGCGTGGCGCCCGGCTCCTCCACGTCTAAGGAAAGGCATTGTTCCGGGTATACCTCTGGGCAAAAGCCCTGTGCTGTCAGCCCTTCCGCCTTTGGAGCGGCACAGACCACAGTCACCGTGCTCTCAGAGCTGTCTCTCACTTGGGATGTGAGCATGTCTGTTTCCAGCGCTCACGTGAACACATTTAGTCAATTCTGTCGTTTTCCCTATGTTGTGTCTCCATGGTCCTTTTCCTTCCTTCTGTTCGCTTCCCCCACAGTGTCCTTGCTCAATAATTTTCATTAATTGATTGACAGCTCTGAGAGACCCAACTAACCTCTATCTCACTCTCATGTCTGTTTTTAAATAAGTACTTGTACGTCCAATGACCTTGTCGCCTCATCAGCTATCAGAAAATGAGCATGCAGATATGGAAGGAGCTGATTAGCAAAATAAGCAATAGATCTCGTTTCTGGCTGAAGTCCACGGTGAGCGGTGACAGCGAAACTTTGCCACTGTACATTTCTGGGAGCAGCTGAAAATAAAGAATAAGCAATAAACAGGCGATGCCGAATCTCACGAGCATCCGCTCAGATGTCTGAGAAACAAGCCGTTGCCCATCCTTCTGCCACCCTGGAGGAAGAGGAAGAGGAGGGTGTGGGGTGTGTCCCTCAACACCTCGGGAGAGGAAGATGCTTTCTCCTCCACATCGCTGGCCTCATTAAACCTTGAAAGCCAGCAGTTACATTCAGGGAAATTATTCATCCTAATAGGAAGACACGGCAGCTTGATTCTACCATACTCGATGTGTGTGTGTGTGTGTTTACTCTCCCCCCTAAATATTCTTCATTTTGAGTCATGCTAGATACATCAGCTTTTAAGACCTACTGTTATCGTGTAACTGGCCCTACCACGCATCCACATAATCAGGAAAATGTTCTCCAACGTCATGTAAGTCCAACACGTCACTAAGTAGTAACTAAGATAAGATAAAGGAAAGCAGTCCGTGTCTGCTATTTGTAAAATACCTGTCTTGGTCTGTTTTAAACATGCTGCTTTCTACCTAAACCAATAATCACACCCTAAGAATGAGACTGAACTGGAGAGTTACTAATTACGTAGTCATAAGAAATCGCATTTTGCACACTGTAAAACAAACAAACAAAAAAAGACACATAAAAATAATCAAATTCATATGTTAATTCCGAATAACGTTCAGTTGCTGTTACAACTCACCTTACTTGACTCGGCAACCATTTATTTTACACATTTCATTTCAAGGGTTTTGATTATGATTTAAAAGTGACTTACGTCAGGGGTGTGGATGAGAGGTAGAATGTCCTGAAGGAGGAAATGTTATATAAATACTGTCGATATCTTATGCCAAGTTTGGGGAGCTGGAGCGAACTACATCAACCAAAGAACCTATTTTATCCATTTATAAGTTTGATCAAGATAATTTCAGAGATGAGAAAGGGCTTCCCCAAAGTAAGAACTTTAAATTCGGATCCCCAGAGAGCCGAAGAGAAGAAGAGAGAATTAACACTTTCTTTAAACAAAAGGGGAATTGACAAGGTGTGCCACAAGTAACACTGTAATGATGGCAAAGGTGTCTGAGATTTTCACAGTTTGGTTTTCCGATAATTTAAACCTCATTGTAAAGAATGTACTGTATCCCTAAGTTAAACAGCTTTCATTCAAAGTAAATTTGCTTCTTTAGTTTGTAATTCTCATTTGTCTGAGAATTCAATCCCAAACTTTAGAAAGCAGGAGTGTCTGTGCGATACTGGCATTTAAAAAATGTTAATAAGCATATTGCCGTCAAAGAGTAATTGTTTAAAATAGTAGATAATGGTATGCAAAACGTTGGCCGTGACTTACCCTAATTAAGCAACACGATTACAAGGCAAAGAAGTGAAAATAAAAGTTCTAATTTCCTTGCCACTGTAGCACCCACCGCTTGCCTTAGTCTAAGCCCAAACGTACCCACTGTGGCTGGAAACCCTCCATGTCAATTCCATTGGCTTTCCAAGGAAACACGCGTTTGCGGTGGCATTTCGAAAGGGACACTACGCTTTTCCCAGAGAAATCTTTTTCATTGCCACTTTGGAAAGGTTTAGTTTTTCTTCGTGTAATTTTTTGCAGCTGTACAAAACACTTTCATTAACCCAAGAATGGATTATTTGGAGTGCTAATTAATTGATTCTTCAAAATGCCAATTGACACACTCCCAGGGAAAACCTGATCTAAGCAACTATGTTAATCAAGCTATTGTACTTATGGTTCTGTCTGAATATCAGACCATCTGAAATGAGGAGAACTTTGCCATTCCTCGCCTGGCCCTCTCGTGGGCAGCTAATTAATATGAGCTGAATTTGACAGTTATGCTTGTACGTTCACCATACCGCCTGACAAGAACTCTATAAAATTACATTTCAGCGAAAGAATGGAAACAGTGTTAAATACCATTATTTGCCTTCCTTTGATGTCTCAGAGTCATTATGAAAGCAATTACAGCAGTTTCTCTGTCTGTATGTCTACGGGGTATTTATTATCTGTATCTGTCTGAATCCTTTGCCAGGTGGAGAATATATGGCATATTAAAGACAAGGGAATTCAGCCACAATTATCAGGATGGGAACAGAGAAAGAAACAAAATCAGAGTTTTGCAGATGATCCTGCCAGAAAACAGTAATTTAATATTAAAGCCTGGTGATCTGGGGAAAACTTGCAGCCTCTTTTTATTTATTTAAATTAAAAAAAAAAAATCTCCAGGTTCACAAAGCTCATGAATCTAGGGCAGAATTAATTAAAACCAATAGGGAAATGAAAAACACAAAAACAAAAGGAAAGGGGGGAAAAAAAACCCAACAACAACTCAAGGCAGCGGCAGAAAACATATTTTGCTTCTTAATTATAAGTAGATATTCTCCTTTTCAACCAGCCCTTTCCTAACCAACTGGCACAGCCCACAAGATGGATATTCCCCCTCCCCCAGAAAAAATTACCTATGGTGTTTTTCACACATGGAGTGACAGACACCAAGAAAGCCCCAGGTTGCGGGTCCTCCCCTCCCCCCAAGACTTTCCCCACGCTGTTGGAATCTGGTATGATGGAGACGCATCCGTGCGTATTGGCAGAATTCTAACTCCTCTCTATCAAAGGTGCCTCTGGACTTCAAAGGACACTTCTGATTGACAAGCAAGGTATGGATGCTAACTGCCCCGTGGAGGAGTTTTTCTCCAGGGCAGTGTCTGTGGACTGGCCCCTATATGATTCAATTCAAAGACTATTGATCGTGCACTCCCTATGTGATCAGCATTCTGTGGATGTTGGGGGAAAGGAGAGATGAAAAAGGCGTGTAGGGTGAGGTCTCTGTCTCCATGGGACTGTGGGGGGTGGGGAGAGACCCCCACTGTTTTTGAGTCGGGCCTCGGGCTTCACGGGGCTTCTCTGTGTAACAACCATCCAAGGTAGCCTCTATTATCTCCGTTTGTAGACGAAGCCGCCACAGTATGGGAGGGTGAAACGCTTTGTCCAAAGCCACACAGTTGAGTGGCAGACCAGGGCTTTCAACTCAGCTTCCGTCTGGCTCCCGAGTCTGTCTCTTTCCACTAGCTTGCACTCTTCCGAATGCCCCAACGCATGTGGGGGGGGGGCAGCAATGGGTGAAAAAGATACCAAACGCTGCAAGCTGGGAGTAGCAAAAGCGTAATTTAAAGGAAGAAGCCGGAGAGAGGATTCTGGGGGCTGGGTCTTGCAGATGGGAAAGCGCTTTGGTGAGAAAGCCGCAGGGGATCCCAAAGTTCCTATCCTCCGTGATTCTTAACTAAGATGCCAAAATGATCTCTTGCATGATGAGGAGGAAAGACAGACTCTTCGATCTGGAAGATACTGCGAAGAGACACGTGCTCGTGACTATTACCGATCTGAGAAAGAATAATGTGAGACAGGTTGAGACAGAATTAACCAAGATGTACTGGAAGGACGTTGAAGAGATTGGTTGCTTGGAACTAAGGTCACTTAGAAGGAAGGGCTGGTAGGCTTGATGGGCCATGCCTGTCCTGCAGAGCACAGGCATGGTGGGGGGTGGGGGGGTGGGAGGGAGACAGCAGGTGCAAACTTGCTTGGCAAAGAGAACCAAAAACAATCCATGTGGTGCAACAAAGAGTTTTCCTCACTTTGCTACAACGAATGATTCTCATTTTCTCCTTCTCCTCCCTCTGCTTCTTCGTTGGCCACAAATACGTTGGAGGACCACGGTTCATCCACACTGTTCAGAGAAGGCGGGATGCTCTAACCGTGCTGCTACCAAGAGCCCATGCAGGCTGGTATCCCGCCACAGGCTTGCGAATAGAACATTGTTTCGACTGTTGCAAAGACAGAGTCAGCCCCTGAGACCTTTAACAGAGGGCTTCACTGGACAAGGGGCTGAATATCAACTTGAGATGCTATCACCTGGAGTCAGAGAAAATACAGATGTTTATTGACAGGGAAGACCCTCGGAAGCATTTTATTTTTGGGCCATGTAATTTAGTCTCAGAAGAGCTCGTGGTGTTGGCAATCCGAATACACACAGAGACTCGGGGTCTGAATTGAACCAGGTTTCTCTTTTGTTTCCAGAACAACAAAAAGGTTTATGGGTTGTTCAAGTACGTGAGTAATGGACTATTTTATATATTTGTATGAATACATACGCAATCAGAGCAGAGAACCATTTGCAAGGAGGGAAAATGGCAAAGAACAGCAGGTTGAGAACAACGTGGGTTCAAAGTCAAATCTTCGATCTCTGCACGTCTCAGTTTTCCTCCCTTAAATAGAAATATCATTCGCCTCCCACAGTTACTATGATGCCCTAAGTAAAATAAAATTACCTACCACTGTATCTGGCACGTACCAGGAACCCAATATGTGTTATCACTCTTTCTCTCTCACTCTTTAATTGGCGTACCAAACTTTATTTTGAGTACAGGGAGAGCTAGGCATACAAGCTGCTAGAAACAATCAAAAACTGGGAACCGCTTTATCCATTTCAGCTCTTAAAGATGCCTTTCATGTGTCTTTCATCAAAAATTCAATTCCCCCTGTGATCAATGATGATTTTTATTTTCATAAGGTTTATAGCCCTCATTAAATGAAATCCTTCAACATGTATCAGTCAGGAGGGGCTAGGTGATGCTACAGTAACAAACCATTATTGGAAAGAATTACTCAAAAATCTCAGTGTCTCAAAGCAATACGAGTTGATTTCTGATCTCTGCCGCATGTCAAATTAGGGCTCTCTGCATCTCTGCCCCGCGTAGTTTCTCCCGTGGGTGCCGGCAGTGTTTCTTGTCCCTGGGGCAGAGAGGAGGAAAGCTGGAGGGTCACTCCCAATTAGATGCTCCAGCCTGGAGGTGATTCGTGTCACTTTTTCTCACAAGGAAAGGGCCAGAAGTAGTCACATAGCCCCACCCAACCCCAAGGCCCCACGCTCAATCCGGCGTTTTCCAAGGAGAACTGGGTAAATGTGCTGGATCGCATGATTGGTCACTACAGGGGTCTTAGAGGATGTATGTTTCCAATAGGCGCCCCCAAATGTCATTTGTTGAACTTAAAAATGTAACAGAAGCGCAGAAGGACTGCAAAATCAATCCACTCCTTTATGACCGCAAACGTGTCTTGTAATACTTCCCTTTAATTCATCAGGTACCGGGTTGTCTTGATTTTCCAGCTGAGTTTTGTTTTCTTTGAGATCAGGTTTGCCACAGGCCCCTTCCACCCCGACTGTGAGCTCAGGTAAAATACCTCTCCTGGCCGCTGCCAGCACTCCCTTCTGCTCTCCTGATCAATACCTCTAGCTACAAAAAAGCATCAAACATCTCAAAGACATCCCAAAGGCACAGGTCGCCAAAGGGAATAAAAAGCAAAGGCCGCGTATATTAATGTTCTCCTTAGGCTGTCCAGACTTCCTTGTAGGCCTGAGGCCTACAAGGGGCCGGTGGTGATTGGGATGCTTAAAATTATAGAGCTTGAACAACGTATCTTTAGGAAATAGCTTTTTGAGCCTCTAGAGAAAGGAAGTCTAGTTCAAAGAGGGACAGTTCCCAGTTTCACAACCTGTATTTTCTCATCCAAGTAGGTGAGAAAGAACAAAAAAGAGAGAGAGAGAGAGAATGATATGAGGGATACTGAAAAATGTATCATAATAACAAAACCCTCTTATTAAGATTGAAAATAATGCAAATACTTGGTGTTGACAAGGGTGTAGAGGGAGTTGGCATCTTCGTCCATTGCTGGTGATGGCGCAAATTGGAAAAATCTTTCTTGAGGGCAATTTGGAAATAGGTAGTAAAATCATATATATATATATATATATACACATACACACACACACACACACACACACACACACATATACATACCCCTTCACTCCGCAACTTCACTTTTAGGACTCTATCTTGAGGAAATAATCAGAGATGTGTCTAAAGGTATATTTACACAGATCATCATTGTATCATTACTTGTAACAGTGAAATTAACTGGCTATGTAATAGGGCTTCAATGAAGTAAATTTGAGATGCAAAATATAAACCATTGAAAACCACACCTCTGAGTATATTTCCATATGACTGGAGGCAAAAAATTTCTAAAGATATGTGACGTAAGACAAGACAGAAGATTAAGATACGACTAATTTGCATTTTAGCTCATTTTTTCTTGATTCTCTGCGTTTTGCACATGTACGGTATTTGGGGGAAAAAAGCAATACAAACAAAACACATAGAAGTAAACCTTTAATATGGCCCCTTAGAGTTAAGCAAGGTAGCTCTAAGTACACATGTTTTCCCATGTGCTGTGTCCAAAAACATACGTCAGGTAGATAAGGAAGTAAAGTTATCTTCGTTTTCCCAAAGATAGAAGATTTTACACAATGTCTTGAACTAGTTTTATAACCACAACTGGTCTGTGTCTGATGATACAATCTATGTAAACTAGGTCTGTAAATTAATGAGAACGTACATCTAAAAGTCAACTGAAGCAGTAAAATACTTCCATTATTTTGTATTAGGTTATATGTACTTTAATTTAAAGACATCAAATTTTAGTTAGCATAAATCATGTGAAGATGTAAAATATGTCTTGTTTTTTTTCCTGAAGGGTTAAGATGTTGTTAGACCCAGGAGATGGGAACAAATTGTTAATATATCACTTTTTTTAGAAGAAACACATTCTGACATTTGTTAATTAAACTTTTCTTAAGGTTTAATGCATTGTCAAGATAGGACATATTTTCAGGAAAGCCTTGTGATCTTACCAAGCATTAAAATAATCCAAAAGCTAGTTTTGACATTCTACCTAATGTGGATAAAAGAGTATTTTAAGCTCATGCAAATCTAAAGAAACAGGGAAATTGGATTCATCCTATTATTTAGGAGGTAACAACATAAGGAGAACAAATTTTTGCTTCTTTTCTTCTTTAAATTTATACCATACCATATAGTTTATTTGGTGTAGATGGGGTCAAATTTGCGATGGTTAGCGAAGGTTGCCTTTTGCACTTTTCCAATTTTGAATAAACATGGCAATTATAAATTATAAATGTTACAACGTTTAAGAGGTTCCTTGCGTCTTTTAATTTTGTCTTAAGAATTTCTCCCTAGAGATCACTCATTTTCTTGGGGTCGTCGTTCTGTTCCATGAACTGAATTGAGACCAAAGTCAGGATAAAACCCATGCACTGGACATTATTGGATTACAGTAAAGGTGTTATCAGAACAAAAGCTTCCCACAGTATGTGTAAATGTAATTAATGTGCGTGGTTCAGTGGGGAAGTGGACAAAGCACTATTTTCTCAGGCTTACAAAGAATCTGGGAAGCCTACTCCTGTGGTCATTTTCCAGAAGGCAGCATGGCGGAGTGGACAGAGGGAGCAGTGGAAAGCAGCATGGCTTCTCACCCTGTCATTTTCAGCCAATGTCCCAATCTCCCTGTTTCACTTTCTTCGTCTATAAGACAGGCAATGGCTCAGGCTGCACCAGATCTTTGCAATGAATAATGTAAAGGGGGGGGGGGGGAGTTGGCACATGAAAGGCGTTTCATAAATGTTCATTTCCTTCCCTCTCCCTGCCCCCTTAGCAAAGTATTAGACTATCAAGATTCTGATGTCAAATAGTGGATATATCCATCCGAAGATGAAGTACATCTTAAAACCGCCTTGTATGAAATATTGGTCTGAACTGATCACCGTAAATAGGTGTGGAGCAAAGGTTACAAAATATCTAGACATGTTGTATAATGATGACTTATATTTTACAGACGAGGATGGAAGCGGGGTCGGGGGGAGAACAAACTGATGATGAATATCTATGCAAATCGTCGATTAGAGATCTGGTGTAGGGTCGGTACCTTTGAAAAGTTATGGAAACAAAACATGGTTCATTGTAGCTCTCGATTCACATCTGATTCTACAACAACAGAAAACTTGTAAAAAGTAGTACTGACCTCTGAATCCTAAGTGAACTTAAAATATTCATTTGGAATCTTCGTTTTTTGATTAGGTAAATGCTGCACAGTACGGTCCACATCACTGAAGGACATGAATTCTTTAATTTTTTTTAATGCTTATTTTCGAGAGAGAAAGAGAGAGAGAGCGAGACAGAGCATGAGCAGGGGAGGGGCAGAGAGAGGGGGAGACACAGAATCCAAAACAGGCTCCAGGCTCTGAGCTGTGGGCACAGAGTCTGATGCGGGGCTTGAACTCACGGACCGCGAGAGCATGACCTGAGCTGAAGTCTACGCTTAACCGACTGAGTCACCCAGGCGCCCCTGAAGGATGTGAATTCTAATCCTGGAGTCTGTTGTGGGAAATTTTCTTGCTGTCAGATTCATATGAGAGTCTAATCATTCAGCCACCAAAGCGACTTCAGCACTGAAGAGAAAGTGATGGAGGAAACTTGGACCTTGCCTTCAACTCTCCGCATAAAAACTAAAACGGTAGCTGCTTTAGACACTACTCGTGGAACAGTAGTGTCTAAAACACTTGCGTGAGTTTTCTGTTTGTTACCGATCCTGTACAACAGTTATGGAGTGTCATCAATTCCCATTTTTAAAGACGTGGGACTAGGGGTGTTCAAGAACTAAAAAATCAAGACACAGGCAATTTACAATCCTGGATTGGAATCTGGATCTCAAGTGCAAAGGAAACACGCTGAGAAGAAAGTGACAACGGAGAGAGTTTCACTGCTGATGGATTGTGAGTTCCAGAGGCAGAACGGAAGGGTTCAGGCCATTGGAAATGGCCAGAGAAGGGGCAGAGGAGGGGATATGAGGGGATTCATGACCGTCAGAGTGGGTGACCCAAGGGCCGGGGGCTTCTGGATGGAAGGGCAGCACCGAGGATACAGGGCAGAGTAAGACAAGTCCGCGTAGACTCAAGTCAGACATGATGGACAGGCTGCAAACACCAAATAATGACATTATTGGGACATTTGGGGGCATGAGAGCAGGGACTACATAGTAGATTTTATGTAGAAACAGAGAACCACACAAATCAAGTTAAACATTAATAATCCATAAATCTCAGTGAAGCCTGTATAGCGTTTTTTTGTTCTATTTTATTACTTGTTTGTAAGCTTGAATTTTTTAAAATAATTTTTAAAGTTCATTTATTTATTTTGAGAGAGAGAGAGAGAGAGAGAGAGAGAATCCCAAGCAGGCCCTGTGCTGTCAGTGCAGAGCCCGATGAGGGACACGAACTCACGGAACTGGGAGATCGTGACCTGAGCCTAAATCGTGAGCTGGTCACTTAACTGAATTGAGCTACCCAGGCGCTCCTGAAATGTTTTAAAAATAAGAACTCAGAAAAAAAAAAAAAAAGAACTCAGGGGCCAAAGGGAGAATTTTTACAGAACGAAGCAAGAGGTCAGCTTGGCAGAAAGCGGAACCTGTATTCAACCCCAGAACTGCCCAGCAGTAAACCTCTCTAAGCTCCTTTACTTACCCAAGCCTCCTCTTTCCCTCGTTGGATGCAATAAGAAAACAACACGGTCTTGCCTGCAGGCAGGGCTGCTCTGACTTCAGGCCCTCCCTCGGACAATCCTGTCCAGGAGAGATGTCTGTGGAGCTTGGCACCTTCAGCCTAAGCCTGAAGCTGTTCTCAACATTCCTGGATCTTACCCTGTTGGCATCTGGTGAAGGCCACCTTTCTCTGTGTGATTTTCTAAGTACAAAAAAATAAATAAATAAAATAAAATAAAATAATAAACTAAAATTAATATAATAATATAATATAATATAATATAATAGATGAGAAAATAGAGGAAACTAATTACATCCAAATATAGTTGCAAAAGTCTAATTCTAAAGTGTGGCTGATGTGGTGCCTGGGTGGCTCAGTCAGTTAAGCGTTAGACCTCGGCTCGGGTCATGATCTCACCATTCATGGGTTCCAGCCCCACGTCGGGCTCTGTGCCGACAGCTCGGAGCCTGGAGCCTGCTTCGGATTCTGTGTCTCCCCCTCTCTCTGCCCCTCCCCCACTCGTGCTCTGTCTCTCTCTGTCTCTCACTAACAAATAAATGTCTAAAAAAAAATTTTTTAACGTGTGGTTGAGCAAATATGCGTTCCTTGCCTGATGCGTTAAATAAGGGCTAACACTGGGTTCAAAAACGGCCATGATTTGAAATAATGATGAACATGACCTGTAGTTTGAGATATCGACCTCTATGTAGTGATGCAAAAAATATCAATGGTCCCTATTGACGACAAAGTACAGCTGGTTCTAATATTATCCTGGTTTATTCCAATCATTCAGAATTGAAAGAGATGCTGTATTTCAGTTAGCCATTAGGGCCTAAAATGACAGAGAGACCTCAGGCTAAGAATCCCGGGAAGAAGTTACACCACGCCAAGCTCTGTGTGGGAGGTACTAGGACCCCCCTATAATTATTTTCTGTGACTCTGAGAATTTCACTAACTGTAAACCCCAAATCAAGTGGTTGCTACGGTCCCCTAGTGCCCTGTGTCCACCACTGAAGACTATTATGGAATATCATGGCGTATTTTCGCGACCTTCTCCAAAAGCTCTAAGAGTCAGGCTGGCTGTGTAATTATTCATCTTGAGATCATCTATTGTCTGGCCCTTCATTTATCGTTTGTACGTTTTTGAAGACGAAGGCTATCTTTTTAAATCCTGTCCGTATTTCATGTTCAAATTAACAGTCCAGCTATTGTCTGGTCTCCAAAACCTGTCTCGACCAAACCAACTAAACAAATCCGACCTAACTTAGAACCCGCTTTGAAGATTTTTTCCCCAAAATATTATAAATTAATTTGTAAAAAGTCTTTCTGCTAAGACATCTCATTTATAAAAAGAATAGATAAAATACAGAACATTCAGGGGTCTTATTCCATGACAGGAATTCAATTCTATCATGTGTCGACCAGTTCAAGCCTTGAGATCCAAGGCTGCCTAAATTCTGCCCTGTCTGTCCAGATTCCATCTCGTGTAGGTGACTTCCAATAAGAACACACAGAATGACGTAGCTAGGGAAATAAATAAATAAATAAATAAATAAATAAATAAAATGTGTAGGAAAAAAGTAAGGAAACAAATATATATATATATATATATATATATGAGATCGTTATTACAGGTAAGTCTCCAGGAGATCATTTGAGAAAGGATTGGCCATCGTTAATATTAGAAGAAAAATTAAAACTTCCAGTTCACACCGAAGTCAGGTTTTTCCAAGAAGCAAATGTCGAAGTAGTTGCTCCATAGAACCTTAGGAAGGAGCACCGAACGGTGACAAAGACAATATTTTCGGTAACTTCCTTGCATGCCCCTTGAGTGTGGACAGGACCTGCGACTTGTTTCTCACCAAGAGAATACAGTGCAGGCAGTGAGATATCTACTTCCTGGTAATGCTATGTAGGATTACAACTTCCGTCCTGCTTGCAGACTACTGACTCTCTCCCTTGTGGGTTTTTATGGAGTCAGTCTTCTCATGGAGAGGCCCACGGGGCAGAGAGATGAGGACAGACTCCAGCCAACAGCCCTGAGCAAGGAACTGAATCCTCCCCATGAGCTTGGAGGTAAACCTGGTTGTTTTAAATGTTTATTTTGAAAGAGAGCGAGCATGAGTGGGAGAGCAGCAGAGAAAGAGAGAGAATCCCAAGCAGGCTCTGCACTGTCAGCCCAGCACCGGACGTGGGGCTCAATCCCACAAACTGCGAGATCATGACCCGAGCCAAGATCAAGAGCTCAACGGACTGAGCCAGCCAGGCGCCACTAGGTGGATCTGTTTAGAGGAGAACCTCAAAAGGTCTCCCAGCTCTGGCCAGCATCTTGACGGTAACCCTGCCGTGGCCAACACCATCACCGTAGTCCTGTGAGATCCCCGGCCACGCTCAGATTCCTGACCCACAGAGACTGAGATAACAGATGTGTGTCACCTCAATCTGCTCAGGTTGTAGTAACTCGTTATGTGGCAGCAGATAACACACAACACATGGTAAATAAGACGCGTCTTCAGAATCTCTAAAGCAGATTCTGCGCTTAGGCTAAGCTGAATGTGCCACTCAGACAGTGCTTTGGAATACTGGGTGGTGTTTTGCTATGTCGCCGGTCACCTTCCAAGCTTTTGATCCCGGCATCTCAGGCTCTCACTGGTACAGATGCCAAATCACAAGCAGAAAAGCACATGGTTTATGTGTGAGTAACTTTTCCACGGAATCAGAATGATGGAAAATGTGTGTGTTCAGGTAATTAGAAAGTCATAAAAACATAAAAACGAAAGAAAAGCATGTGTATGGTTGGGCTCGTGACAGGTGGTGTGGGAAAATTCCACTAGCTGCTTCAAGCCCCTGCATGTAGTTTATCGCACGATCCAGTGTGTTTAACACGTACGTATTCACAGGGGAGCCGGGGCTCTAGGTGAGGACGTTCGATACGGGGAATGATCGAAGTTTTGGAATGACAGATCTAGAGATTGGGAAGGGGGAGAAATACACTCTTCATTTGGTTTTTCATTCAACAAGTAACTTTTGATTTACCTTCCAAGAACCAGGACCTTCTGGATGGCAGAGGAAAAAGAGGGGGAGACCCAGTTTTACCACCAAACTCACAATCTAGTGTAGGCGTTAGCTCTGATACTGTATTGAAGAAATAGGTACTAGCACATACCCAGAATTTTTACATGCATTGGCTTCTTTGATTCAGAAAACAAAACTTTGAGGGGGGTGGAGGAGTCATTGACCAAGCCAACTGCAAAGCTGGAATTTGAGCCAGAGTCGTCTGACTTTAGAAATTGCTCTTGGCTGTGTTATCTTCTTCTGGCTTAATAAGAGTCTCTCCCTTTATAAAGGTATCGTGTTATCATAAAATATTTAGAAAATACGAGCACACAAATGGGCAAAAACATTCACTTGATGTCAGTGCCATTTTTGTACAGCTATCGTTCTGGAAAGTTAGAGACGTTACAGCGGGCAGATGGATGGATAATCATCCGTGTGAGCATAGTTTATTAAGCAAGTCGTGTTTGATTTTGCAGACCCTTTGAGACTTCTTGCTATAGGGATTCTTGCCGGAAGCTGCTTAAAATCCGCAGCCCTTCTGACTCTCTTAAAAGCCTGACCTCATAGAAAAGATGCTATTTCCTTGTCCTATCGAAAGAAAGAGACGGGTTATCTTAACTGATCAAAAGGAGAAAGAGGCTCTTTCTAGACGGTTAAGAGATAAAAAGCGATGGGTCCCACTTAGGGGGGTGAGACACGGTGGTGTAAGTGGGGAGCCCTCAGAGAGGGGAAGCTATGGGGTTCACAGTGAGGCTGAACCCCAGACACAAGACCAACCCAAGTATGGCCAAAAAACACCAGTGCCTTTGCGTCCAAGCGACCGTGAGGCCACGTGAGCTGGGTTACAGGCATGGAAAAAAGCATTTGCCTGAACCAATGACCTCTGACACATGACCTGAGGGGTCCTCCCAACAACTGGGGGCTCCCTAAGACCCAGGGCTTCCTGCACAACTCTGAAAAGGAGAAAACCCCTATTACAAAGAAGAAAAAACATTCTTTAAAAAAAATCTGCATTCTAACAGCAGAGGCTCTGGGAGGCAGATGGAAAGAAAACAGCATGAGACTTCTGGCACCCCTGTCTTTATGGATTAAGAGCCACCAAATCCACCCTAGCTCTGCCATGTCGGCAAACAGCGATCTAGAGAGTACGATCTAGCGGACACCTTTAAGGGATGCTAAGACAGATAAGGCAGGATCTCTTGTAGTTGGTGGAAAAAATAATTAAAATAAATTGAAATCATTAAAGATAAAAGAGCCTCTTAAGACTTACATATATATATATATATATCATATCTATATCATATCTATATATCTAGATATAGATATATCATATCTAGATATAGATATATCATATCTATCTATATCTATATCTATATCTATATATATCATATATCATGATATATATATATCTGTGTGTGTCTGTCTATATATATATATATATATATATATCTCCAGTGAATCCAACTGATGTTTTTCTCAACATTGCAAATGACAGTCAATCAGTTAGGCTTCTCTAGGGGAATAGAACCAGTAGTATATTAGATAAGATAAGTATTTAGTTAGGTAAATGACAGATAGATGATAGGTAGATAGATAGATAGAGATAGAGATAGGTGATAAATAGAAGATAGATGATAGATAGATAGATGATAGATAGATAGATAGATATAGATAGGTGATATATAGATGATAGATGGATGGATAGATAGATAGATAAGAGATGATAGATAGATGAATAGTTAGATATTAGATTGATAGATGGATAGATAGATGTCAGACAGATAGATATTAGATAGATATATATCAGATAGATACATAAGTAGATAGATGTCAGATATCAGATAGATAGATATCAGATAGATATCAGACAGATAGATAGACACCAGATAGATGATAGATAGATAGATAGATATCAGATACATACATACGTACATACATAAAGATAGAGATGAAAAATTATTTCAGGGAATTGGCTTATGTGATTGTGGATTCTAGCTAGGCAAATCCTAAATTTTCGAGCGTGTCTTCAGGCTGGAAACTCTCAAGCAGGAGTAGATGCTGCAGACTTGAGGCAGAATTTCTCCTTCTTCCACAAGACCTCAGTCTTCCTCCTAAGGCCGCTCAACTGATTGGGCAAGGTACCGCCAGATCCTCAAAGATAACCTTTATTTAAAGCCAACTGATGGCACCTGTTGACCACATCTCCAAAATGCCATCTGAGAAGTGCCTAGATTAGTGTTTAATTGAGTAAGTGGCTACTGTATCTTAGCCAAGTTGAAACAGAAACCTAACACGGGAACGGGGAGGCTAAAAGTAGACCTGGAGGCTGACTGAAAGCTAACCGGGTAGAGGAGGAGGAAGGGCAGAGTGCACGTCGAGGCAGAAAAACACAAGGTGTGCTTGAGGCTCCTACATGGTTGGGATCAAGGAGGAAGGATGGGGCGATGGGCAGAGAGCAAGCGGGGATTTGCAGGCCAAAGAGCGGGGTGGGGGGTGGGGGGGTGGGGCTTGTGGCTCATGAGTAACTCAATCATATTCAAGTTCTAGAAAGATCATTCTGGGGACAGTATGGACAATGGTGGTAGTAGGGAGGGTAGGTTTAATAGGTTCAGAGGACAGATGATAGTCTGAATTCCAGCACAGGCAGTGAGGACAGAGAAGAGGGACACGACTGGGGAGCTACAGAAGAGGTGAGTCCACAGGCCTCGTGGACCCACAGGTAGGTCACCACCCATCCATCACTGTGCGCTTTCCCTCTCTGCTTAGACATGCTATTCTCCTCTTCCAACACCCTACTCTGTTGAGTCACAACAACACAGGAAACCTCTGGGCAAGGTCCGGTAGTGGAGGCAATGGATGCAAGAACAGTGTGGCTCTAGTCGTCTAGAGAACATTGAACCCAACACACAGGCACATGCCAACGAAAACCATACACGGCCACGTGCACATGCACACACAGGGACGTTCACTGCAGACACAATTTCCCCCACATTTTAATCTCACCTGCAAACTTCCGCCTTGGGGAGGCCCAGAAACAGTTTAAAATTCTAGCTTTTATTTTTTTTATTTTATTTATTAAAATTTTTTTTAATGTTTTACTCATTCTTGAAAGAGACAGACAAAGCATGAGTGGGGGAACAGCAGAGAGAGAGAGGGAGACACAGAATCTAAAGCAGGCTCCAGGTTCTGAGCAGTCAGCACAGAGCTCGAGGCAGGGCTTGAACTCACGAACCTGTGAGATCATGACCTGAGCCGGTCGGACACTTAACCAACCGAGCCACCCAGGTGCCCCAATATTTTAAAAATGTTTAATGTTTATTTACTTTCTGAGAGAGACAGAGACAGAGACAGAGAGACAGAGCGTGAACAGGAGAAGGGCACAGAGAGAGAGAGAGAGAGAGACAGAATCCAAAGCAGGCTCCGGGCTCTGAGCCGTCAGCACAGAACCCAACACAGGGCTCGAACTCATGTACCTGTGAGATGATGACCTGAGCTGAAGTTGGACACTTAACTGACCAAGCCACCCAGAGCACCCCAATTAAAAAAAATTATTTACTTTTTGAGAGAGAGAGAGAGAGACATATAGACAGAGAGACAGAGCATAAGCAGGAAAGGGGCAGAGAAGGAGACAAAGAATCCAAAGCAGGCTCCAGGCTCAAACTGTCAGCACAGGGCCCGGCGTGGGGCTCGAACTCACAGACTGAGAGATCGTGACCTGAGCCGAAGTCAGACACTTAACCCAGTCACCCAAGTGTCCCGAGATTCTAGCTTTTAAAGCCAAAACTAGAAACCCAGCCTAGTTATGATCTCTTCACCAAATGGAGTACTATAGCAGGAGCGTGCATAGAGAAAGCGGGTTGGTAAATATTTTAAATCCCAGTTGTGTTTCTGCTGCAATTCCTAGAGCCTTACCTCGGCAGCCAAAAATTCCTGTTTGATCAGAGTCTGATGGGATGGACCTTCTTCCGGTGATTTAGCAAAAACTGTTACTCGCAGTAAGCACATTGCTTCAGGATCTATACAATAGACCCTGAATCTGAAATCTATGAAGTGCCTTCAAGATCAGCCTCGTATGTCGCTGAGTTTCAATAACGTCACACCAGTAGGCAAACTGGGTCCCTCAACCCTGACCTAAATGCACCATGTCTGTCCTACTCTCTCCTCGCCCCGTCCATCTTTCTCCTGAGCACATCAGATTACCTCAAGCTCAAGCTCTCTTCTGCCTCTCTCACCTCTAATTTCAGAGAAGACATTTAACACTTGTAGACGCCATTTTGAAATAATTTTATCCAAAAAAAGGATGTGCTGGGCATGCATACCAAGCACTAAACTAATCTCCAGGGATCCAGAAATGCATGAGAAACAGTGTCTTGCCCTCTAGGAGCACACGAGGAAGAGGTATCGAGACAACGACGAGAATGCAGCCTTAGCCTGGGATTGAAAAGCAGGTCAATATGGAATGGGGTCGGCCATGAGCACGCGTCATGGCATCACACACCAAGAGTCTGGTGAAGGAGGGGCTCTCTTGGGACTAGCTCAAAAGTGGGTGAAGAGGCTGTGTGACTTCGGCAGGACTGAAACCTCCTCCAGGAGACCAGGTGATGGCGTCTGACCTGGAAGCTTCTTGTCGTTTCCAACTGAGGCCTGGGTGACAAAGGGGAAAGGAAATGGGCAGTGGTGGGCCATACCGTTAGCCTCCTTTGTGGTGACCAATGGGGGAAACTTTGGTGTCGGGTCGGAGATTCCTGACACTCAGGGACAGTAGCAGGGGCGAAGCAAGGTGTTTGCCTTCAGAGTCTGTGGGCTATGCACCTGTGGGGTATTGGATGGTGCCTCCCCTTTGAGTTTTTTTGCCTCCTTCCTTGAGCTGGGGTCCAATCTTTCTCTGTGGACAAAAGAAAGAGAGGGTGATAAGAATCGACAAAGTACACAAAGACGCCTGGATGTTGGAGGGGGAAAACATACGTTGGTGGGGCAGTACTTTCCAAACCTTGTGATTTCACATCACCCATGGAAAAGATGACGGGAAGGGCACATTTGGGTACAAGAGATGCTTGGCCAAGGCCCACCCTGCTGTCCTGGGGACAACATACACCGTTATCTTCCCACACCTGTGACCCATAGTGATTGAAAAGCCGTGGAGAGATTGGCTTCCACCAAAAGGGTCGAAGGAACAGGGGCAATGGTATCCAGAGGCAGAAATAGAAACAGAAGTTAAGGAAACCACCGAGGACAAGTGGGGGGGTCAGGGCAAGCTTCCAGAAGGCAGAGGCTGGAGAGATGGAGAAGGTCAAGCAGGAAAGAGCCTACCATACCCTGTGGCCTCATCCAAAAAGTCCCTTCTGGTTTTCAGGTCCTAAAAGTAGCAGGGAAAGGGAGGAATGAGTGAATCCGTTCCTCTGTCCCCACTCTGTCCAGGCCCCGCTCTGGACTTCCTAACCAGTGATGGCCTCTGTCCCGCCCACCGCCCCACACCGAAGCCTTCCAGATTCAGGAAATGAAGAGGAAAGAGAGGAAAGAAGCTCAGGGTTGGATGTGGGGGTGCTGCCCCAGCTCCGCCACCTACCTTCCTTCGTCCGCACGTAACGCTGGACCCCGGAGGCCTCTTCGGCCCTCCCTGGAAGGCCTCCGGCTGCAGGGACATGTCATGGCTTCTGGTAACTGTTTCTTGGAGGGTCTGTCGGGGAGAGAACAGGGGCCATCAGGAGATCCCTCCAGGATCAGAAACCTGCCTGGATCCCGAGCCCTGCGGGCCGTCCTCTGGCACCGGGACTCCCACCATCTGAAAAGGCTATTTGCCAGCCTGAGGAGACGCCACCTGGGGGCTGGGGTCCCTCCAAGCCCATTTAGCAAAATCTGGGCTGTGTTTCAGATGCTTCCTCCCGCCCTTCCGGCCTGCTCAGTGCACCGAGCGTGGCCTTTGGCCTTCACTACCCCCTTCCGGCTTTACCCCAGAGGAGGTCCTGACAACTCGCGGTAAAGGACAAACAGCTGGCAGCGTGACATGCGTCTTCGCTACAAGGAAATGGTAGTTCGAGAGAGGCCGGCCCTTCACCCAGGGAAGGAACCTTTCGTGGTGGGCCGGCGTGTATTTGAGAGAGGGGAGGAAGCGCCTGGAAGGAGAGGAGAGTTTCTTGGCAAAGGCGGGAGCCTTCCGAGCCCCCTGAAATCCCGGCCAAGGCAACTCCTCATGCCCCCCTTTCCATGATCCCCTCCATCTGTCACGGGGAGCCATCAAGTCCGTGAGTTTCAGACGCGGCTGCCTGGCCTCCGACCGCTGGGGGCAGAGCAGCCCGGCCTGAGCGGGAGGTCTGGGTTGAGCCGTTTATTTTATTTATTTATTTATTTATTTATTTTTTTTTTCAACGTTTTTTATTTATTTTTGGGACAGAGAGAGACAGAGCATGAACGGGGGAGGGGCAGAGAGAGAGGGAGACACAGAATCGGAAACAGGCTCCAGGCTCCGAGCCATCAGCCCAGAGCCTGACGCGGGGCTCGAACTCACGGACCGCGAGATCGTGACCTGGCTGAAGTCGGACGCTTAACCGACTGCGCCACCCAGGCGCCCCAGGTTGAGCCGTTTAGAAGCCCCTGCTTCCGGAGCGTTCTGCACCCAGGAACTGCACGGGAGACGGGGATGTTCCACAGGCCAACTGCCAAAGCACATTCAGAGCCTTGCACGGCCGCCCTGGAAACCCCAACCACAGCCAACTGCCACTGGAGGGTGGGGGAGGGGCCGGAAGCCCGCGAGGCCACTGGTCCCCTCCGCCGTCTCACTCACTGTCCTTGCCCTCCTGAGGGGAGCAGAGGCTCTTTGACCTGAAGGGAGGGACCTCACGGTTCCCACCTTTCCTGGGGGGGGGGGGGGGGACCAGGGTTCAGAGAGACCCCTGGGTAGCTGGGGAGCCAGCAAAAACCCACCTTCTCAATTATTACGTCCTTAAAAACACCGCACCTATACACATGTATATACGGCTAAAGAGAAACGCTGTACAGGGTGGCCGTCATCTACCAGAAACGGGTTTCTGGCACTCGGAGGTGCCCCTGGCCCACTGAGATGCCCCTCAGCTGAACACTGAGCTCGGGCCTTGGACCTAAAGAAGCTTAAAGGAAGCAGGCCTGGGGCATTAAGGCCATCTGGGCTGTGTCGACCAAGTCCTCCTCCCCACCCTCCACTGACCCCACCACCCCCGACCCGCCTGAGCCCCAGTCCTTGTGAAAGAGAGCCTTCGAGAGATGAATAACCCCGGAGGAGGGGAAAAGTCTCGAAGGCGAAGGGTCCAGGGTGGATGGAGGCACAGAAAGTCAGAGCTAAAACGGGAACCCATGGCGAGAGGGGTCAGGGACTCTAAGAGGGAGGGGAGGGGAGGGGAGGTGGAGAAAGGGTGGGTGAGGGAGGAAGAGGGAGGGAGAAAGGTGGGGCCTGGGAGAGGCCAAGGGGGGGGGGGGGGCAGCACGGGGGGGGGGGGAGTAGGGAGGGCTGAAGGGCAGAAGCCGCACGCTGGCCGGGGCTGGGAGCACGGCCCTGGAAGCTTCCAGATGGCCTCTTCCTTCCTAGGTCATGGCTGAGAGAGAGGCACAGGGGCCAGCTGGGGCAGGACCGGGGAGGATGGAAAGCCCAGGAGTGTCCTCTCATCTCTGTCCCTGTGTCCGCTCTTCCCTACCCTCCCTCTCAGAAGCCCAGCCCCGGAAACAAGAGAAAGGAAGGGAAACAGGGTAAGGTGGGGTGGAAGGATGGGAAGTGAGAATCCTTCCCAGAAAGAAATTACAGCTTACCAGTAATCGGTTCAGTGACGAGGAAACACCCCTCTAATGGTGGACAGTGAAGCATCCAGGATGGAGCCCTGGGGGGGAGGGGGCGGGCCTGCAGGCCTTCCGAGCCTCTCGAACCCCAGCCGGGGTGACCCGTCCAGGGAGGGCAAGGGGAAGCCAGGTCGGAGAGAGACCAGCAAATGATTCCTAGCCTGAGGAGGAGGTCGAGCTGCCTCCTCCAGGAAGGCTGCCAGGAAAATTGTGGGTCCGGGCCATGTCAGGGACAGGCGAGAGAGAGAGAGGGGCGTCAAGGCACGGCCCCCTCCCTCAAAAACCCCTACCGGGCCGCTCCAGGAAACCCCCGCAAGAGAGAGCAACTACCACTTTTCCCTCCCTCCACCCTGGTGGTGTAACAGCTCTTTCTGGGCCCCTCACGTGGTGCTCCTGTCCCCCCAGCTCTGCTGGCCCCAAGGCCCCGTGCCCGGGTGGAGACGGGCGGTGAACAGGAATGGAAACTGGAATCAGAAGGCTGGAGAAGGGTCGTGGTCTGAAGGACGACAAATGGCTCCCCACATAGGTCAGCCAGTGGCAGGCACGCAGGACAATTCGGAAGCAGATTTCTCTCCGGGCGAGGGCACAGGGTCTTTGAATTCTGGCTTTGCTCTTGGAGCACACTCGCACGTCTTCACCCAGCAGACCGGGACCGGGGATTGTGTGGGAAAGTCCCTTCAGAAGACTTTCCCAGTAAAGCAACTCCCAGCAGCCCATCTGCCAGGCATCCTGGCAGGGGACGGAGTCCTGGCCAGGGGTGTCTCTCCCTCCCCTTTTGATCTTACTGTGGCTGGTAGCTTCTGGCATTTGTCCAGGGTTTCACCCATGCATAAGGTCATTGTTTTATCAAATATTTGTTGAGCTCTACTAGGCAGTAGGGATACAAAGATAAATGAGACCGAGTTCCTGCAGTCGAGCACCGTCGTCCGTAGTGAGAGAGGGCACACGGATGTGCTGAGAAGGGAAACAGAAGCCCAAGGTCTGGACTTGATGGCTCAGGCGTGCATTCCCTGTCGTTGTGGCCTACACACATACACGGCAGCCAGAGAAAATTAGCGCTTGGCAGTTGCTCTGGGGGAATCCTATCAATCAGGAAATACTGAGTGTTCACTGCGACCCGCCAGGAAGTTGGAAGCTGGCATGCGCTTTGCTCAATCAGGACTTGAGTCTAAAAAAAGAAAAGAAACAAATACGAAAAACCTCCCACAGGTTCACGCATGTTATCGGGGTCCTGATCTTGAGCAGCACCGAGGTTGGGGGAAAGGAAACCACTCCAAGGAAGCCATTGAACATGCCCCAAATGGTGTCAAAAGGCAGAAACCAGGGGTTGGTCCCAGGAAGGTGGTGACAGCCCAGGTGATGGCCAATGGGGAGTCTTGGAGACTCAGGGAAGGGACCAGGGAAAGGGGCGGTGACATTGGCGTACCACCAAGATGGCACGTCCTTGCAATCAGAAACAAGGCCTGGTAGGAAAGGAGGTTGTCCCTTCCCCAGCTGGGAGTTTGAGAGGGAAGACCAGAGTCAGGTGACCCCACTCCCTCCCCACCACTCCTGCCCTTATCCATCCCTCCTGGGAAAGAGGTCCCAACAGAGGGCTATTTGACAAGTCTCAAACCCTGGAGAACTTGGGACTTTGGATAGACGTGGGCAGGAAAAAGGAGCTAGAATCTGCAGAAAGAGTTGGAGGGAGGGAGAGCACAGCCAGGAGAGGCACCAGAGAGAAAAGTATTGTACTTGAAATATCATCACATACAAAAGAGGGGATCAGAGAGGGCAAAAAGCATGTTGGACTTAGGGGAACCAGAGTCAGAGGGAAATCAGGGCAAGGAGAGAAGTGCCCAAGGAACCAACTGGCTGGGCCTTGCCTGGGGAAGACAGCCGTTGTGGAGCACAGACTTCAAGGGAGAGGCAGAGGCTCAGAGGAGGCTGGGGGAGCTGAGTGGACCAGACGCTGAGTTGGCAAGAAAAGCTTTCCTACTGGGAGTAGAAATGTAACATGTTCTATGCTGTGTGTGCAGACATGTGGTCTACCCCTTCTGCTCCTAACCCAGGACCAGCCTCTCTTGAAGTAAACACCAATGAAGAAAAGCAGAGGAGGCTGGAGCGAGCAGTCTATAAGCCAAAGGTGGCATTGTGCAGGCATTCCTTGGGGAAACGCTCATCTCCAGCCAGTTGGCAGGACCTCTGGGACCTGCTGGGACCCCGGTTCTGGGCTGCCCCGAGGAAAGCACAAGCGTCTTTCCTGAGAGCCTCCCTCCCTCCCAACCTTGTCCAGGTGTCCTTGGTGGGAATATCTGAGCTTCCCACATCCCACAGTCAGAGGCCCCCAGCCTCCCAGCCTGAGGCATGGTGGCCAGATCTTGTCAGACCCAACTCTGGCAACCCAATGACTTTTTGTTTAGACCCAGAAATATCACACCTTAGCGATAGCCTGTTTCCCACTGAGGGGTACACAACTGGATAGTCCAGTTAGAGAGGCAGGTTTGGGGCTGAGCAAAGGGGGACATACGGTGATTTCCACAGAAGCAGGATCTTCGATCCCTCCACCCTTCTGGAAGTTTCCCTCTCTCCTCCCCTTAAACGCAGGCTGCCATGAGAATCTAAAACCTGAGGGGGCTCAAACGGAGGTTGGCACAGCCTGGGGCAAACAGTTGGGAAAGAGAAGCTACACTTCCTTGGGGGAGACGTTGGAGATTGTGTGCCCAGGAACTTTATGGAATAAGGAGTTGTGATGTATGTGCTCGACACTGGTTCCCAGGAGCCCCGGGAGCCCCAGGAGCCCCTGCCCAGCATCCTTGCCCTAGCCCAACCCTGTCTGCTTTCCAGTCCACTCGCCCTAGGAGGAGACCTGTTGTAGGCTCAGAAGACCCTTCAAGTGGCACTGAGCTCCCCAGATCCTCATCCCACAGAGATTTCTGACTCCCAAGGCTCTCAGTAGAGACCAGAGCTGGGAGAAGGCTCAAGCTTCCCTGTGGCATGGTGCCTGAGAAGGGTTGGAGGCTTGGAAAATGGTGAAATTACCATTCAGGTCAAGAAGCGAGCAACAGCTGGGATCGGGGCTTGGGTTTAAGATTTCTCTTCAACAAGGTTCCCAAGGTGATTTTCTCTGGATCGGCTGCTTTGACTATTTGAGCGGTTGGATATGTGCCATGTTGGGGTCTCCACTATTTCTATTTCTATTGAACTTGGTGTCACGGATTCAGCAGTGAGTGGGACACACAGTCCCTGTTCTCAAGTGGCTCACCACCTCCCAGGGAAGACCATGGTCCTAGCTATCGGGGGGAAATGGTGACGGCCACAAGTGCTCACCACAGCCTTTGTTAGTCCTCAGATGTCAATTCGCCATAGCCTTTCTTCTAGAGCACACCTCACAGAGAACTTAAATCACTTTAGATGATGAAGATAGTTAAAAGGTCACCAGAAAACCACTTTCACTTTGGGAGTGGCAAGCAGTAAGCTTAGCCTCTGCTCGTCGAGATCTCATAGTCTTGAAGGAGCTGCTGTTTGGGTGTCCAAATTCCCATAAACTCCCTTTATGCTCTACTAACATTTTAAGGAACAGGAAACAGTCTTGTTGGGGGCTGCATGTCCAATGTGGGAAACCTTTAAAATACTAGAGACTCCAGGCTTGTGAAGGGTTCTGAGGGTCAGATGCTCCCTGAAGCCAGCACAGGACTGGGGAAGGAAGAGCAGGGAGCCCCAAGATCCAGACTCAAGGGTGCTCACAAGGGCTGAGATTGTGCCTGGAAGCTCCCTTCTTGGCAGCCCCAGTTGAAGGGCAGAGGACCAGGGGCTGGTCCCAAGAAGATGGTGACAACGCAGATCATGGTCAATGAGGAAGTCTGGGGAGCTCGTAGAGTGGGTCAGGAAGAGGTGGGCTTATGTTAGAGTATCACCAAGATGGTGATTCCTCAAAATCAGAAACAGGGCCCGGGAAATGGTTTAATGGAAAAACCTATGTATATTTGAATGTAATTTAAAAAAGAAAGAAAGAAAGAAAAAGAAATAGGGCACTGAGAGGAAAGAAGAAAGATGTCCCCACACCAGGTTGGGGAATGGACAGGAGTGAAGTGTCCCTGCCCTTATTGCAGCCTCTGACTTCACTGGCTTCCAGTGACTTCTTCTGGTCATGACTGAGAAGAAGGGCATAAGGAAGGGGACTGGATCCAACTCAAATACCCAGAGGACACAAGACACCGGAGAGATAGAGAAATTCTGTGATTACATCTGCAGACAGAGACAAAAAGCAACATCTCTGTACATCCAGAGACGTACAGAGAGAGGAGACAGAAGAAACAAAGACAGGGTGACAGATCTGATCAGAGTCAAGGGTCAAGAACGTGCAGGTGTGACCATGGTCCCCCAACTGCCAGAGCTTCCCGGTCCCAGAGGGAGGAGGGGCAGGGACAGACACGCAGATAGGAAGCAGCTGTCCATGTCCTGCCCCCAGGCCACCAACTCTCCAGGAGAATAATCAAAATTCTTTTGGATTTTATGGTTCAAAAAGATATGCAATGAGAAATCAGAAGTTTTCAGAGACGCAGAGAAAAATGCTGGGGGAAACGTTCCCAGGACGGAATTGGCAAGATGCTAAATGATTCAGAAATGTGTAAGGCACTTGCCTTCCAGGCAGGGATTTATCTCGTCGCTACCAGTTGCCCTGCTACCTCCTGGTGGTCGAGGGCCCCTCAGTAAGAAGGTTGAAGAGGAGAGAAGGAAAGCAACGCGGGGCTGGCTGGGGAGGAAACTACCAGTTCCCTTTCTGAGTCAAGCTATGCATCAGTCTGTGGATGGGCTGGCCCTCTTGCACCCACCTGCAGGGGTCCAGGGATGTGTGCCGAGGGAGGCGGCAGGCAGAGTACCTGAGAGGTGCCCTTTGGCATTAGGAAGCCCAGGCCTTGCTGTGGCTCTCAGATGCTGCCCCTCGGCAGCCAGAAACCCACAGCCCTGAGCCCAGGCTCTGCATGGCCTTTAGCAAAGCTCATTTCCAGCTTGGACATGCCTACGGGCCCCTCCGGGCCCTGCCGACGTCTGTGGCCCAGGCTGCCCCGATGTCCTTTGTCCTGATGGACTGTCCTGTCCAAAGGGTTTTCTTTCTCCCTTCCACAGACTCCTATCTCAGTATTTCCTGCACAAACAGTGTGATGCGCTCTCTTTCTCAGAAGCAGAAAAAAAATCATACTACTTGGATACATGTCTTCCCCGGAGACATTTATTAGCTTACCACAAAATGGGAGAGTACAAGGTCAGGGACTGGCAAGCGTCTGGTTGTTACACAAGAGTCAGCTGCTCTTCTGGCTCCCATGAGAGCTCAGCCCAGGAACTTTATTTTACCCCCGCTTGAAACCCAGGCAGCCCTGAGAGGCCAAGAGCCAGCAAAGCCTTCAAAGTGTTGCTGGCGCACTTTCCTAGACGGAAGCTGTAGAGTGTTCAGGAAATGACCAAAACTACAGTGTAGTTAAATAAGCAAGGTATCCCGACCAGAGGTCTTGGAACTGCTTTGGGCACTGATTCCAATGGGCTTTTTCTTAATCTGTGGCTCTTGAACACAGCTAATGTCGAGACATGTTCTTCTACAATATTCTATAGACCCCGTCAATATATCTGCTGCACACGAGAAACAGAGCCAAGTCCCTGCCTTATGAGACCTTCCTGCCTTCAGTTGGCTCACAGTTGGAGTAGGGGAGGGAGACAGTCAAGTGTGTAATCTTACGACCATATGTTAAGTGCAAAATAGTGTCCCGAGGGCTCTAACACCCAGAGGACCCCCAAATCATTGAGTCAGCCATAGTGAAAGGTTGCATGGCCTGGCAATTCCTTCAATGGAAATGATTTTTGGAGGTCATTGGCCTGTCTTCAGACTAGCACAGGGACAATCAGGCAGGCTCTTACTTCATGGAGTGGGAGAGGTTTTCCTAGGGTCAGGGCTTATGGGATTGAGGTACAGTGGTTAGATCAGAAACTCTTTGCTATTTCCAGTTGAAGCAGGCAATGGAGGGGATTGGGTAAGGGGCTTGTCCCTTATGGCCTGCCCGTCTCCAGACAGTGGAGAATTGAGGCATCCAAGAAAGAAGGAAAGGGGAAATGCAAACCGCCCAGCTCATAAATCTCTGTACTCAAGAAGGACACCAGGAGAGGAAGGTGGTTTTGTCCCCCTCGGGGTGTCCATGACCTTTTCTTGCCTCGTAGTCCTTAAATTTTGTCATCCTAGAAACAGCTCTCTTATTTTAGTACTTAACTAAAGTCTACTTAACACCAATACAGATACAGAATTATACACTGTGAAATGAGACAAAATACGAAAAGAAATAGCAAAGAAGAGCAGCAGAAAGGGTGGAAACATAGATCTTCAGAGTCAAGAAACAGAGCAGAGCCCTGGAGAGAGAACCCAGGAGGTGATGGCTAGACATGGAGGCACAAAGCGAGGGTTCCCGGCCAGAGAAGGCAGAGCCGGCTGGGTACTGGGGGCAAGGGGAAGCCAAGGTTCTTCCTACAGTGAACACATAATGTGTCCCAATCATACTTTGGAAAGAACTCTGATGGCAGTAAGAGGTGGTGATGGCCGGGCACTCGGGAGCAAATTGCTGTCCGACTTGCCCGTTCCTCCTTCTGACCCTCTACATAAATTTCTGAGGAAAAGGGAGCCCATAAAGCATGAGCCTTGTAAGTTTGCCAGAGAGAGAAAAAACTGAAACAAGGAATTTCACGAAATGATGGAGCTGGGGGCCAACTGCTGCCTGGCCCTTACCCTGCCCACACTGTGGACAGAGTGTAGGTTGGAGGGCAGGGTGTGGGTCAGAGAGGGGGGACTATATAGTCAGGGAGAAGTTAATGGAGTACTTCAAGTCCTTGTGAATCCCCCTACTAGGCCTCCTTCCTCTGGACTGTGTCCCCCGAGTCCTTCATCCTGACTTGGTTCCCAGCCAGGCCATAGTTCGGACAGGGTATTGAAGAGAATTAAGCTGACTGAGACCACAGATTCTCCCTTCAAAATAGGCATTCGCAAAACAAGTGGACTTGGCCTGGGGCTCTGTCACCAAGAGAAAGAACTATAGTAATTAGGGCCAGCCTTGATTTCCCTTTACTCCTGGAAGGGACATATATCCAGCCAGGAAGTAAGGTGAGCTGCCTGCTCCAGGTGGGACAAAGAATGGCTTTCCACGTGTGGTTTGGGCATCCTATTTGCATGTGGTAGATTGGTATAGCTCCTTTCAGAAAGAGAAGGCAAGAATGCATTGCCCTGACCCTTCTTTCACCTCGTCCTTCTCTCTGCTCGGGATTGCTTCCCCCCGTCCTTGGCTTCTGCCATTCCTGGATGACTCTTTCGGACTGGGTCTTCTGGCAGGACTTTGCTCCCACCGAGCCTTGGGGCATCATCCCGCCGCTCCGTGGGCCTCTGGGAATCTCGTATCTGTGCCGGACGTCACCCCGTACCGTGAAGGCAAGAGGATGTCTATTTTGAAGGGAGCATTTGTGGACTCTGTTCTTTTCCACAGTCATTTGTGAAGCCTTTGAATGCAATGCGTACATTTTTTTAGACCAAGGGCACAAGGGGTTTGTCTTGATCTGTAGTTCTGGCTACTTTTGCGTGGGAAAGCAAGACCTTCTGGGGACTCCTGCCATCTCTAAGTCACTGACTGACTTAGTTGCCTGGAATCTATTAGGATCCTTCAGTTTCAAGTACTCTGACACAGAGAAGCTGTGTCTTACCCGGCAAGCTGACATCCAATCCTGTTTAAAATTCACGGGTTCCTATTGCCACCTTCTCCCCCCGGCTCCTTTGCTATTTCTGCTTCCTACACTCCCGCATACTTATCTCTGATATACATCAAACACATTGGAAATTAGACATTAATATTCTAATGTCATTCAAAACACATCATGAAAGTTCAAGGATTAGTCATATACTCGAGCGAGTCTTGGGGATACAACAATGAATGAGAAACAGTGTCTTTTCCTCTAAAAGTACTTAATCTTGTAAAATAACCTCCAAACCTTCCAGGACACTAAAGGTGAAGTTGAATTTGTAAGTTAACACAGGGACTCAGTCTCTTTGGATGACAAATGAAAGACACCCTTGAAGACTCTAATCCATGAATGGCTGGGTTGGGTTTAAGGAGCCCCTGGGAAGTAGCTTGCGGCCAAAGTAGAGAATGTCCAAATTCATAGGAATCACAGAAGTCTCAAAGGACTTAGCCTTTCTGGAGGTGGGATCTATAGTTGAAGCAGGAAGCTGCTGCATCAGAATTCTTAGCTGGAAGGCAGAGAACCAGGTAGGGAGAAGGTCAGATGTGGTTTCATGAAGATGTCATTTCACCAAATGATAGCTGTTGGAGCAAAGAAGAACGATCATAGAAAAGGCAAGGCCAGAAGGGAATAGGAGAGATAGAACCCCCCCTGAAGGCAAGAAGGTATTCCTCACTCTTCTAGTTTATAAGCTGGTTTGCGGCCGCACACCCCAGGAATAGTCAGGTGGCATCTAACTCCACCCCTGCTTTCCAATCCCGCCTCTGTCATCCCTGTGTCCTGTATTCCTGCGGGAAAAAAGAAAGTACAAATGAATAACCTAGAATGTCCCCATCAGAGAAGGAGAATCTCAGAGGTACAGAGCTAGCTATCCAGGATGATACACAGAGACGCAGAAAAAGAACAAAATGCAGAAATAAAATCACAAGAGTTTTAACAGAAGAAATACGGCAGAAAAATTGGAAGCATCCCCTGGGAGAAAATCCAGGGCAAAGAGCGGTGAGTCAATAAATAAATAAATAAATAAATAAATAACTGATAAAGAATGGCAGCAGAAGGCAGCAGTAAAGGTATCTCTCTCAGAGACCTGACAAGGTTCAGGGAGGGCAAAACAGAAGCTGAGCTCTCATCTATAATACCCTGTCCCACCGAGGCCAGTACCCCTAGTACCCTAGACCTCTCTCACATATTCAGAGCTTCAAAGGCCTACAAGCAGAGAAAAGCCCTGAGAAGGAGAAGAGGGAATGGAAATAAAGGGCAGATGCGGGAAGTGTTTGAAGACACGGGGGAGGGAGAAAATATTCTGGCCATTGGTGCTAAGCACAAGATACCTGAAAGGCTGGAAACATACCCCACAATCATCACACTCCCCCACAAGCCCCTGGTAGCTGCCAGATGGAAGCAAAGGGGGGGGAAATGTGGTAGGATGAGGGCCAGATAGTTTGGGGCCACCAGAAACTCCCTAGCTCGTTTATCTCTTCTACTTTTCAATTAAATTATTCAAACTCAGGCCTGATGCTTTATCCGATGTGTTTAGATGCTACCCAAGATCCAGGCCCTCTTTGCCCTATGTGAGGGCAAGAGGAAGTGCCCTGTGATGTGTGTGCTCTTGTGTGGGTAGTCAGGGGACTTGTCCTACTTTGGTATGGTGAGGGAAGGATATGGCATCATTTGCAATCTCTGGCCTTGACCTCACGTGGGCTCCCAATCCCGTGTTCTGGTTGGTACCGAGAACCAGACCTCTGAGCTCACTCCATCCGATCAGCCTCTGATGCCAGTAGGAGAGAGGGGAGTCAGTTGAAGCTGGTAGATGCCTTTGAGTTTTAATGAAGTCTTTGAAACAACAGCACTGAAATGTTAGGGACCATTTCTTCTCTATTTTTCAACCCATTTCAACCCATTGCAGTAAACATCCATTTTACACTTAGTAAATCACACTAGGATGTCTGCTTTCTTAAGAATTTTACCAAAACGTTGTTTGAGGCCAAACCCAATTCCAGAAACTTTCAACTGCAGCCTGATCCAGATTTCCTTGTGGCAAGCTATGGGCACGGGAAGGGGGAGGCACAAAAGGTCTCACATTGCTTGAAAAATGGTCCCATTGCATTTGAGGTCAACAGTCAAAAGCCCAACCTAAAAGCTGGACTCAGAATCTCCATCAGCTGGGATTTGGGATCAGGCTTGATCCTTTACTGCAGGAGACATGCACCCTGGTGGGGGTCCTCTTGGTGCAGATGTAGAGTTGTCAAGAAGCCACAGCGGTCTCAGACTGTTCAGAGAAATTGTTCTTGTTTTAGGGTTCATACAACCCTCTTTTTCCTCTTTCCCCTCAAATCTTCTCCTGCCTTTGTACTTTGGTTGGCCATCCCCTCTGACTTAATAGATACATCAAAAACCCTTTAGAAGCCCTCATCTAATATCACTGAAGATTCTCGCTTTGGTTAACAAGCATTTATTGAGCGTTAATCAGGCTTCCAGTGGTGTTGGGAATCCAGAGTCAACTGAGAGTTGGTTTTTCCCCACTGAGAAAGTCCCCATTGAGAAAGGGACGGGTGGACTGCAGAAAGGGAGGCTGGGCCAGGTGGGCAGGGTACCCTTTGAGGATCTTTCCTACGGGACTTCACAAACAACGCTGGCTCTCTCACACACACACACACACACAAAAGACAGTGGGTGATTTCCTGCTGGAGATCTCCTAACTGGAGAATAAAGAGTCAGATGGTGAGGATGACGAACCAGGAGCTTGATCTCTTCAGCTGTTATTTTTCTCATAGTTAATCATTGCAAGGGAGGGGGAGAGAAAGGCCGGGCAGCTAATAAAGAGTGTGGGAATGGGATATGCAGGCAGTTTTCCGGGGCGGGGTGATCTGGCTGCACCAACTGCTCCTTGGGTAGTAACATGGTCACCTGTCTGTTTCCCTCCATACCCTTATTCTTCTGGTGGCCAATTCAGGCCCCAGCCATCCCTGCTTGTCTGAGGAAATATTAGACGAGCAAGATAAAAGAGGCACACTCACGTCCTGACTTTGGCAGACTAGAAAGAAAGAAATGGAGAAACAAATAAATTTTTTAAAACAGCAATGCAGGGATATAATGGCAGAAACATCGAGACGTGGAAGAAGGCAACTAAATATGGAGCAGGGGAGAAAATGCATTACAGGGAAATCTGAGCGGCTGGGGACGCATAAGAAGGGGGAATCGCAGGGAGGTGGAAGAGGAAGGACAGAGTAGACACAGACATAGTAGACATAGGAGCTACCGGGGCGCTCTCTTCCCCTGCTGGGCTGTGGCCTGGGCGACCTCATTTTTTGGTTCCTGAAAAGATAAAAGAGCGGTGGAAGAGACACCACGAGAGACCATGTAGGGAGCAGCCGAGGAAGCTGTGTCGAGAATATGGAAGAGTCTCAGGGTCCAAAAAGCGTCCATTCCTCCCTAACTTACCCACCGTATTCACCGACTCACCCCGACTCTGGGTCAGGCGTCTGATCCAGTTTAGCCTGAGGGAATAAAGAAAATAAAGAAATTAGATTGAGTGGAGGATGCAGGCTCTGGGCGTTCCGAGTGGCAGTCTCCACCTGCCTGCGTTATCGGAGTCTAATGTGAATCAGACGGCACCACTCCTGACGCTTGGGCAGCCTTTGAGGAATCTGACAACTGGAAACCATCCCTCCTTTTAATCTTTTACGTACGAGTGATTGCCGGGCAGGACTGTGGAGTGGGGAGAACTGGATGACATCACGAAATGCCTTTCGGAGGTCAAGGTTCATGTTACCACGCTTAGCGCTGTTGACCAGATTTAAGGATCCCCGCTTTACCAAGATAGAGCAAAAACTCTTTTATGTAAATACAAATGTGGTGTGTAACAAGACGGCAAAACAGGGCTCCTGTTTTCATCCAGATTCCAAAAGGTCGAGAAAAAAATCGGTGGAAAAGTTTGGCTGTGTTTTAAAATAAAGAACCAAGGGTTACAAAGAAGGTGGTCAAAAATCGATGCCAAGCCTTAGTCCCGCGTGCAGAGTATGACATGGCTGAGGCCTGGGAAAGGAAAGGAGAAAGTTCCTGAAGCGACATGGCGTTGTACCTCCCCTCCCCTCACTAGGAAAAGAAAACCGAAGGGGGATCACCCAGGGCCCTTGATGTGCATTCCTTGGATTTTGCAGATCACGGCACACTGACCCACAGAAGGCAGCTCGGAAGGAAAGGGCTGAGGCAACAGGGCAGAGACTCAGCCTTCACTGGGAAGTGGCTCCGTGACCAAGGATAGGACGTGGAGAGGGATGGTTCACTGTGTTTCATTGACTGGATGGGTTGCTCCAGGACGAAACATGGCCAGGAGCCCATCGTGCCCGGGATGGTTTCCAGAAGGGATAGGGTAGTGGTGAGGAGGAGTATGTGACTGAAAAGGAAGAAGAAATTGCTGACTTGAAGACACGCTTTGCCCATGGCTGGGAAGCACAGTCAAATGTGCTCAGTGAGGTTTCTAAGGGACACTCAATCATCCCCTACAGAAGTGTCAGCCCTGAACATGCACCAAGCCCAGAGCACGCACAACCACATCCTGTGAAAACCAACTCACTACCCCATTCCTGAACGCTGGGACGGAAACCAAGGCCAGGAAGGGTGCGCAGAAGCGAAGCTCAAGCCTCGTGGAGAAGCCAACCACACCCACTGCTTACCGAAAGAGCGAGAAGGCTTTAACGGAAGTTCTCTGTTTTGACTGTTACACAGGCCTGGGTATTTCAGTTACCGAAATGGATCTGCCTTGTGACTAAAATTGACTGAAGATAGTTACCTGAGAGTTTCTGGAAAAATTATGCAACCAGCCGGTGCTTTCGCTCAAACAAAGGAGGGAAGGAATAGCTTCACAGAACAGATTTTCAGAGGACCCTTGTTCTTGAATTGTGGGTGGGGGGCAAGGCGTCAGAGGAACTTTCCTCACTCCTTCCCCAGTCCTTTGGTTTCACAGGCTTCCTTTCAAACATGCCCCACCTTGCAGGACATGTTTCAGCCAGAGAGAAGCACTTTGAGTTTTGGGGAAGGATAGGATACTTTTTTCTCTAATTCCTTGATCCTGCCACATATCCCTGACTCTGCTGGAACACAGCCCTCCCGCCATACCTCTCACTGCGTGATCCTTCTGGCGCACCTCAGACTTGGCTTCTTTCTGAAAGTCTCTGGAATTTCTCCCGGGGAAAAAAAGTGCTCCCCCCAGTGACCCCACCGTCACCCCTCCACCCCCTGCTTATCTCTGTGACTCGGAAGTCAGTGCTCTCATTGCCAGTTAATTTGTCCTCCGTCTCTCCCAAAACACTGTAAATTCCTTGAGGGCAAGGATTCCGTCTTATTGACTCATTTATTTCACAGGTTGGAGAACTTCTTGGCACATTGTAGATGCTCAGTTAATGTTTGTTGAATCAATGCATGAACACACTCACACCCATACTCCCCCACCTTTTACTTTGACATGTTGAATGTATGCATATTTAATTTCTGGGCAACCGCAAGAATTCCACTTTTAGTGCATGTGACTTGAAAGTCACTTTATCTTGAGGGAACAAGACGTAGAAAATTAAAAATGGAGACAAAGGATACAGAGAAGAAATAGATTTGTTGCTGAGGGTGCGGTAAAGATAAAGCAGAGGGAAATTAGACACCAAGGAGTGGTGGCCTGGGGGCTAAGAAAGGCCGGGTTGCTCAGTCGTAGGTCTGAAGGCAGCTGGCATACTGTGCCATGAAATTGTTTGGGGTAGGGCTATTATACAAGATTTATGTAAAAAAAACAACAACGACAAAAAAAAAAAAAAAAGCAAAAAAAAAAAAAAAGTAGACATTGTTTTAGCATGTGTTTCCAATTTCTTCCAGAATGTGAGGCAACACTAAGTATCTAAAGATCCATTGGGGTTAGGTGAAGTGGGTTATTTGTGAAAGGAAAAGGGGCTGAAAAGATGCTAGGGCAGAAGCCAGCTTGTGTGGTCTTCCCCAGATTTGGAAATAATTCATATAAAACCTCAGGGTCGTAGTCCATCCCTTAACAGTGCCCCAGGGTAGTATCTGGACCTCATGGGATGGCTTCTGGATGTACCTTAAGGAAGCTACTCCCAGGGGCTCAAGCTCCCAGCCCCTGTGCCTCAGTGGGACTAAGCCTGTAAAAGCTGTTAGGATATCTGCTTACACTGTGACCCAAAGGCCGAAGTTTGTAAGAATCGTCCCTGGGACACTCATATAAGGTGCAAAGGAAAAAAGACAGAGCCCCAAAATAAATGACAAACATCGTGTCTAAGTTAAAGAGATGGGAACTCGAAGGCAGCTCTCATTAAAACAAGAAAAAAAAGAAGAAGAAGTCAATGAGGTAGCATTACTTGAAACTAAATAATTATATAGAGCAAAAAAAATTTTAACTGCTGGAACCATCATACCCGTAATATCTGTAATTAGTAATTGCACTGTGGATTTTCGAAATGGTTGTAGAAAATGCCTTTTTAGCTCTACTGGGGAGATGAAACACAAATCAAAGCTCTGTCCAACTCAGGGATGTTGAAAATCCTCTGTGCCTGGTTAGTGAGTCAGAACCATGGAGGAACATTGAGTAGGAGGAAAGCAAATCAGAGATGCAACCACACAGGCTATGAAAATGTGGAGGGGGCAACTGACACAGTATAAAAAGATGGCTTCAGTAGGTGTATTATCGGGGGGGGGGGGGGAATGCAGTCCAGTGGTTCGCGAGCATCCCCTTGAAGTTGAAATGTAGTAGGCTCAGAAAAAGTTTCAAGTAAGCCAAATATGGCTCACGGATGACACGCGAAGGAAACAATAACAATTATGGCCATTATTGGACTTCCAAACTATGAGGCGCTAAGTGAACTTAACGTAAGCCAAAGGCCCCGTAAGGCACTAGGAGCAATAAAGGGTCTCCATAGAATCTTCCAAAGGATTGCAAAGCCAAGAGTGCGGCCCCATATATGCAAGGCCTGAAATAAGGGTGGTGACAAACATATTCGAGGGGAAGTGAGCCAAGAGCGTTGGACAGTGTTGAGATGATCCCTCTTCATCTGCTTTGGAATGGCTTTCCAAAGCTGTAGCCTAGCCAGTTGGGAGGCTGCATTTGATCAGAAGTAATTATACCCTTTTGATGAAATATTTTAGCTCTCTTTCATGGCATTGCAGTTTCCAGGGTGTTCCTCCTATGAACCTATGAACCCAGAAGACAGGCCAGGAGCGCAGCATGTGGCACAAAGCTCCCTTCTCGCTGTCCGGTGGAGGGCTTTTTACACTACGTTGCTGAAATGCAAAAGAGAACCAAATTAAAATCCAACATTTGTATCTTTCAAATTCTCATCACCGTACTTAAAACTGCCTGAGATAATCAATTCTCTGAAGTTTCATAAATTTTTGGACAAAGTTTTATTCTTTACCAAACCCTTAAATCACATATATTTTTTTTAAAAAAATAGGAAATAAATTGATAGGAGTTATGGTTTACATGAGTGATTTAAAATTTGATACATATACCTCACAAATAAACGCAATAAAAAACCATACGGATGCTAAGTGCAGCCAATATGAATGGTCAACTTATCTTCTGGAAAATTTAAACGATAGAAAGACTAACAGTCTAAATAAAACTCCAAGGGAATGATTGAATTTTGAATTTGTCAGATTCTTTTAATTCTCCAAAATCTTGTTCAAATTTCACTTCCCATTTTCTCAGGAACATATAGACACCCAAGCTTAGATGAGATTATCACTCCATCCTTTAATTAATGATAAATGTTGTCTTAAGTGGTACAAGGTGGATGAATTTCACAGAATAATACAGTTCCCTAGTTCAAAATAGTCTAAGTATTTCTCTGCCTTAAGTGAACACTGAGAGGGTTCATTTTTTTCCAGAAATGCTCAAACCCTTGCTCCCTGTGTTGCAAGAAAGCTCCTCAAGTGTAGATTTGTGTCTGATGAATATCTCTCTCCAGCACCCAGCAAAGGGCCAGGAACAGAGTCAATCGCCAGAACTGATGTCTCCTCTTGCCAAGTCCAGAGGGTCTGAATGCGGGTCCGTGCCAGTAGCTTCTAATTGCTTCAGCTATTGCAAATGTATCATGATCAGTGATGAAGACTTCGTATCTCTTGAGCTCTTCTTTTTGGAAACACGTTTGGGCCGGGACAAGAACCGAAATACCCTTCGCTCATCTTAGTGTTCGCCCTGGCCTTCATCAACACGGTACTGGACCACGCAGGAGACAGTTGACAGTCACTAAGCTAGACTACTTAGAGACTGCATGCACTCAAGCTGTCCCCAGGCGCAGGGAAAGCCTGAAGATACTCGGGTCGGCCGTTTCATTGGAACGCCAACCTTGAGAAGAGATATACGGCAAGACATTTAGAAAACCCAGTGGCCCACTGCAGAATTCTGAGATGTTGCGCCTCTGGATTGACACTATAATGCTTTGAAGAGAAGAAACGAGGATGTCCCGTTTTGACATCCTTCCTAACGGCACAATGAATGTGATGTTTTAGGTTATACCCCCATGAAAATAACTGAAGAGAATTTAGATCTGACTTTAATTACAACCTTTGGGTCCCCAAAGAACTTTGGATACCGTCGAAGTTTTGGGTTTGTTTTTTTTTTTTTTTTTCATTATCTGTTATATATCTAGCTTCCTCGCTAGATAGTGAATGTCTTAAGAGTAAGCGCTGTGTTTCATTTACCTTTGCCGGTTCTGCGTCACCTAATAAGTTTAGTTTTCAGGATAGCCACCCAGCAGGAACTTAAGTAGGTTTGTATTGAATTAACATATAGTCAAATCTGAGCTTGCCACAGTGTCAGATATTGACCTGTTATTTGCATATCCAATAATCTTTGCCGGCATCCTCATTGACAGCAGCATGTCAGTTGCACAGGCAGATCAATTAAGACCCAGGTCAACCACAGATGTCGGCATCAATGCCTGAAATCGCGAAAGTTGCCGCTAATAAAGTTTGGATTATTGTTGTGGTGCAACCGTCAGCCAGAATAGTTTTTAAAAGGAAAACTTCCAGTATCTAATTGGATGAAATATTTAAGGAGCATTCAGTGTTCATTTTTTTTTAATGGAATACAAAGAAAATAGAGATAGCTATATGGCCCCAGCGTGGTGGAGTCTTTTCCGCGCATGAAGCAATTAAAGACATCATAAGGAAAATTCTTGGCAAATTTGATTACACAAAAATATTAGTACTTCTAAAAACTAAGTTAATATTTTTTAAAAAATAACAAAAATCTGCCTATTCCCGAAACTGTCCTGTGGAGGGAACTGGAACAAAGGTGATTTAAAAAAAAAAAAAAAAAGAAGTAAGCAATTTATAAGAGCTTAAAATCTTAAATTGATGAACTAAGAATGGATTTGAAAGAGAAATTTAAATCCCTGATCCTATCTTAGAATGAGCCTGTAAATGACCTCTGGCACGTACATTTCCTAATGACGAATCTCACCGAGGTTTAGGAGAATGAAATAATAATCTTTAATTAAAACTAGTATTTAATGCTCTGGTGCATTCAAGAAAACCCGTTGCTAGACTTTTTTTTTTTTTTTTTAACATTATTTGTATTTGTAACCAAGTTAAAATAACTAGATGCCTGGCTTTCTTACTGGCGATGAAGGTAAGGCCTTGTATGAACAGAAAAGTCTGGGGTTTCAGTTTAGAAAATTTGAAAAAGTAGTTTCTGATGCGACTCTGCCTATAAAATTTATTTTCTCAATACAGTTACAAAGCCCAGGCTCTTACATACGGTCAGGGTAATCACCTTTCAAAATAACTACTAGTTCCGCCCAAAATACCCGCCTTGAGACATTGATTGTGCTTGAGAGGGAGGTTCTACAGTTGCACTGAATGGTGCACTCACTCGCTGCACTATGGTCTTTGTTTTCTTATAGAGGCACAAGACCACGTACTTTGAAAATCATCCCGGTTAAATGTTTGGTTCATACCACAGCCTTATCCGAAAGCAAGACACTCCTTTTTGCTGTTTTAATTTTAAGTCTATTTATTTATTTTGAGAGAGAGAGAGAGCACAAGCAGGGGAGGGGCAGAGAGAGGGAGAGACCGAATCCCAAACAGGCTCTGCACCATCAGCACAGAGCCCGATGTGGGGCTCGAACTCACAAACTGTGAGATCACGACCTGGGCCGAGATCAAGAGTCTGACGCTGAACTGACTGCATCACCCAGGCGCCCCATGACGCTCCTGGTGAGAACACCAAATGATAAAAAATGAAAGGGGGGGAAAAAAACAATCATTTCAACTCGTTTCATTTTTGCTTCTTACTTGGCCATCTACGCCTGCCAGGGGTAGCAGGAAGGAAGGAGACTTTGTTCTTCCCGGACAGTCAAGGTGGGAAAGCCTGTGGAGATCATGAAACACAATCCCTTTATTCTGCAAAGAAACTGAGGCTAAGAGTAACTGTCCTGACACAAAGAAACTGATTGAAAGTTTTAGTTTCGTTCAGCTTGTTTGCCATGAGGTTGTTTTCAAAACAAACATCATATTTTACTTCAATCACTCTGGATTTTAGACATGACAAACCCAACTGTGTCTTGGGGGGTAGTGGGGAGAGCTTACTTAAAATACGGCAGGTGCCGGTATTAGGATAGTCCAAAAGAAAGCTTGTTAATGCTAACCAGTATGTATTGCATGGCTCTTGCCCAACACTAAGTTCATCGGCGAGTTATAGAAAAAAAAAGAACGCAAGCTTTGAAGCCAGACAAATGAGAATGAAAAGCTTCGTTCTATAGCTTACTAGTCTCAACAATTACCTTGGACGTTACTGAACCTCTCTGGACCTCAATTTCCTCATCTGTAAAACATACAGAGAGAATATTTTCGAAATTATGGCAAGAATAGGACGATACAACCCCTGAAAAACAATTTCGGTAATCGATACTCAATAGATATTGGCTGTCCTCTGTGGTGAAGGGGTTCACAGAACCCTTGCTCATTCTCTACAGGCACATTTGTCACTAGATTAACTTTCTATCTCTGTTCTGCTGGGATATCTGATAAAAGGCAGGGAGTCAGTTGTGTTTCTAGGCAACGCTGTTTATGGTTAAAGTGACCGCTAACTGGGGAATTGCATTCCCACAAAGGGGAAGTATAAATGAAGGTGTTATGACGCGTCTATCAGGGCATGGCCCTTGCAGGGAACCTGGCAGCTAACCTAGAGACCGTTCCAGAAGATGCCGGTTCCTTGTGGGAACCTGAGGCTTCTAAGCTGGGGCAGCTCCAGCACTTGCCTGGGTGGGGCTAACTACTTCCCTCGCTCAGCATCTCTCACTGGAGGGACCAAAAGAGATTTCCCTTGGACACATGTGTGGATTCTGGAAGGACTATTCTCACTGCAGAGAAATGCCTGATGCTGCTTAATGGGCACTCTATGCCCTTTCTGCACACCTCTGAGAGCCAGGTCTAGTCTGTGGTAGTCACAGAGGTCTGTTCCCGTGGGGCCAAAAGGACCTAAGTTGGGTGTTGCGTCTTCCCACGGCCATGTGTTGCGTCTCCCGACGGGTGGGAGATACTAAGGACAAGAAGACTCAGAACAAACCTAAATGTTTATTGCCTAGGGGTAAAACCATGGCCTGCACGCAGCCAACTGTATGACGAACCAGAAGGGTGTCATTAGAGAGTGAAAACAAACCAGAAAAGGGCTATGGGGACACAACAAGGGAGAGAAATGGCATCGGCTTAAGAGATATCTTTCACAGGATAGCCCGTCAGCCAGGTGAGAGTGAGACACTTATGGGGGGGTGGGGGTGGGGGGGCAAAACGTTCCAAACGCAGGTGGCGCAGGCAAGAAGACCAATGAACTGGAGCCATGGGGAGGAAGTGAGGGAGTAAGGGATACGGGATGAGACAGCAGAACGTAGTCAGCGGGGTTCTCAAGCTACTCACAGGGCTTGTGTTGTATTCGTAACGTAAAGCTGTGTTCTCCAAAATACACAGGGAGAAAGAAAGTGCCAGTAAATCATGGGACAGACAGGAAAGTAGTGGCAGTATCTTAATAAGAGAAGGGCTCCATGCTAGGTGTAAGAGGGCCAAACATGACTTGACGCAAACAGAGAAGGCGAGGACCAGCTGGTCAAGGGCTACGTAAAAAAAAAAGGACGTTCAGTGAAAAAGCCATGCTGTCACCTATGGTGGGACCCATAATCTTAGTCACAAGGACTTTCTACGGCAGTTCCTTTTATTTTTTTTTTTTATTCTATTTTTTTTTTGGGAGAGAGAGAAAGACAGGGAGAGGGAGGGGAACCGGGAGAGAAAAAGAGAATCTTCAGCAGGCTCCGTGCTCAGCATGGAGCCCGACGTGGGGCTCGATCCCACAACCCTGGGATCGTGACCTGAGCTGAAATCGAGTTGGTGGCTCCACGGACTGAGCTACCCGGGTGACCCTACAACAGTTTCTTTTTAAATGTATTTTCAACCCATAAACACATAAATACATTTTATTTACTTTGTAAATTAGTTTTTTGATTAAAAACAATTTTTTGTAATGTTTATTCATTTTGAGAGACAGAGACAGAGCATGAGCTGCGGAAGGGGTGGAGAGGGAGGGGCAGAGAGAGAGGGAGACACAGAATCCGAAGCAGGCTCCAGGCTCTGGGCTGTCAGCACACAGCCTGATGGGGGGCTCGAACTCACAAACAGAGAGATTATGACCTGAGCCAAAGTCGGACGCTTAACCAACTGAGCCACTCAGGTGCCCTGTAAATTATTTTTAATTCAAGTATAGTCTGCATACAGTATTACATTCATTTCAGGTGTACAACTTAGTGATCCAACGTTATGAAATACTCATCAGGTTAAGTGTAGTTACCATACGAACTTACTTGTATATTTGTACCATACAAACTTATTACAATATTAATGACTATACTTCCTATATTTCCAACACTTCCTGACTATATTTCATCCCTGTGACTTAATTCATTTTATAATTGGAAGCTTGTACCTCTTAATCCGTTTCATCTATTTCACCCCCCACCCCCCTGCCCCCCTGACAACTACCAGTTTGTTCTCTGTATGTGTGAGTCTATTCCTGTTTTTGTTTGTTCACTCATTTGTTTTGTTTTTCAGATTCCTAACATAAGTGAAGTCACGTGATATTTGTTTTTCTGTTTCATTTCACTTAGCGTAATGTCCTCAAGATCCATCCATTTTGTCACCATGGCAAGATTTAATTCTTTTTTGTGATGGAGTAATATTCCATTACGCATATATACCACATCTTCATTTATCTATTTTTTTTTAGTTTTTATTATTGTTTTAGACGGAGAGCATGAGTCAGGGAGAGGGACAGAAGGAAAGAGACAGAATCTTAAACGGGCTCCACACTCGGTGCGGAGCCCAAGGCATGGCTCGATCCAACAACTGAAATCAAGAGTTGGTTGCTAAACCACCTGAGCCACCCAAGATCCCCTCTTCATTTACCGATTGATGGACACGTGGGTTGCTTCCGTATCTTTGTGGCTATTGTAAACAATACTGCAATAAACAAACAATAAACAAAGGATCCCTTTGTAAACAATGCTGCAATAAACAGAAGGATCCCTATTTGTTTTCACTCGGTAAATGTCCAGATTATACGGATCATATGGTATTTCTATTTTTAAGTTCGTGAGGAACCTCCATATTGTTTTCCACAGTGGATGCACCATTTATATCTCCACCAACAGTGATTAAGGATTCCCCTTCCTTCACCACCTCACCCATACTTGTTACTGTCTTTTTGATGGTAACCCTTCTGACTGGTGGAAGGTGGTATCTCATTTTATGTCACCACCCTGTCATACATCTGTTTCCCAAATGTGGAACAAAAATTAAGTATAACAGAAATCTCCCAAAAGAACATTCAGCCCTATCTACTAGGCGCAGCGGAAGCTACGTTCATTGATATTTTGGATGTGTTTGCCAAGGCAGTAGACTGGCTTACAACCAGAGGCTTGAAATGCAATCTGTAAATCACCATATTCTACAGCGATGTTTACCAGTTGCAAGCAGAGAAATCAGCAATCGGTCTTGTTCAGAAATGAAGGTGAACGCAGGGTAGACATCGGAAAGTCCAAGAAAGAAGGAACTCAGCAGTGCCAGCAAGAATGTAACTGAGGCTCCTGACCGTAGGGAAGGAGGCACATAAAAAAGAAATGGGAGTGTGCATTAAGAGGGTGTGAGGCATTAAAACCGTGATAAAAGATTTGCATTTGGAGTTATAGAAACCGGGCGTAAATCCCAGCTCTGTCCGTGTCTGAACTGGGCAGGAGAGGGTTGTTGGATGGTGCATTAGATAGTTTGCAAAGAGCTTCGACCAGTCCCTGGCATATAGGAAGCACTGATTAATTAAATGCTAGTGGCTGTTAAGCTGCTATATCAGAAAAGAAGAGTAGCCTGCATTGGTAGAAGACAATAGGAAGAGTAACCTACCAAGATGTCAGAAAGGGAAAGTGGTGGATTTCAGCTCTAGAAGCTGGACATTCTTGGAAGCTTGAAAGCTGGGTCTAACCAGTCACAGATGCGATAGAGAGCAGTTGAAGGTCAATAGGGTTAAGAAAGTTGAGGCTCCGAGATGAAGCCGGGCAAACGGCACGGATGTGACACAAACCCTCAAGGGAGGCACCACGTGGAGGGGTAGCTGGGAGCCAGTCCTCAAGTAGCCAAAGAAAAAGTAGAAGAATGTCCTGGAGAGAGGTCAATGATGGCAAGGAGCTTAGGAGGAGAATGGATTTAAAAAAAAAAACAAAACAACCCTGTAATAAACCTGTTATTTGGGACTAAAAATAGGCTTCCAAATTAGCTTAAGTAAATTACTGGCTCCAAATCACATGTTCTTCCTACCAATGCACGCAGCGGGATAAAATACTTTGACACATAATTAAATGCATAGAATTTGGTAGATAGAAACCTTCATGACACAGGACCACAATACATCCTAGCGTCCAAATAGCCATACTCCTAGCGCTAGGCATTCAAAAGTATTTATGCAATAAATGAAAATGCCCAGCTTCGCCACTTCGCCACACAAACCAAAGGAGCCTCAGACATGTCATTACTAAGATAGATATGGTAACACCCACCTCATGAAACGACATAATGTCTATAAGGTACCTGGCACATATAAGGCACTCAGTACCTGGGAACTATTATTTTTAGTGTGTGTCAAGCACGGATTTTTAAATGCTTCTTCAGCATCGGTCTAAAATTATAGAGTATAAAACATTTTCTATTTCACGTGGGAAATATGTCCCATTTTTTGAAAGAGAAAAAATGTGTTTAAAACTGAAGTATCTAATGTAGAAGTCATTCTATTGTATATTAATTAACTATTCTATAATTATTAATTAATGATTACATAACTAATTAATATATTAGTTATCCCCAAGACGAATGCATGAGACGGTGATTCCCTGGCAGCTGGTCCGCACAAATGCACGGGTCTCGGGTAATGCCAGAAATGTTGGGCACATAGGAGATTCGGACCCTATTTTTTCCTCTAAGAGTGAAAAAAATGTATGAGCTAAGAAACGAGTAAGAAATATAGTTTTCTCTTTGATAAGCTCTCAAACACGTTGCGACCATGTCAGTCTCTCCTTTCAAACTGGAAGGGTGACACGGGCAGGGCTTCAGAAATCAGAACTAGAGCAACTCTCAACTCTACCTTTTGGTGACTGCGCGATATCGACATGTGTTGATTTGGGGGACTTCCGTTTCGTCATTCGTAGAACGGGAAGAGTGCTACACCCTTCTGGCTAAAATTAAAATACTAAAATACATCTGAAAGTAGGAGGGACGCTCACTGATGTTAATTCCCACTCTTTTTCCTCTTCATTCTTGTCTGGCTTCTTTGAAGGAAAGGGGGTGAAATAGAACGAACATCAGGGAAAACGGATGTACATTTTGGATGCTGCGAAAACGTCACGTACTCACAATCTGGTAAAGATACAAACTTCATCTTTACTGTGGCAAATCTTGCTCAAGATATTTCACGCAAATGTACGTAGAGAGGCAATGAGTAGTCTAATCTCACAAAACCCGTGACGATGTTGACATTTTCAAATTGTTCCGTTTCAAAACTCACTCACTATAAATCATAAATACACTGACTGGCAATGACTCCACTTGGGAGGCCCAGGTGGGGACAGCACCTGTCCAGGGTGCAACAATTGTGGTCCAAAGACCTCCAGAAAGGTAGTGACCTGGGTACATATCCTGAAGGTTGTATCACACTCTGCTAATATGCTTATATTTACCGTGGCACTTGGTAGCACTAAATTGCAAGGTCAGGTTGTGCCTTTGTTAATCAGAAGTACAATATTGCTGTTCCCATTTCCATGCTTGGTGCATTCCTAAACACAGGGTCAGGTTTACATATGTTGGTGCCACATAGGGTGAAAGCAACATTAGCACCAAAATAGAAAAATCTAATAAAACCTGTAAAGCATCAGGAGCCCAATCATCCTTAACAAAATACTAAACAATTTTGTGGAAACCTCCTGTTATTCCTTAAGTACAGGAATACGCAGGCTCATAATGAGATTTCCCCTCGTGATTTTATTTTGGGGATGTTGAATTGATAAGATTGACTCCTTTTTTTTTTTCTAATTTAGAGAAAGAGCGGGGGGGGGGGGGGGGAGGGGGGGGTGGGAATCCCAAGCAGGCTCCACTCTCAGCCCAGAGCCTGACAAGGGGATCGATCTCACAACCCTGGGATCATGACCTGAGCATGAGTCGGACCCTCAACTGACTGAGCCACTTAGGGGTCTCTGAACTCTTTATCACATGTAGATAGTAGATCTAAAGCTTAAGAAACTCTGTATACATAAGTTTCATTTGCAATCAGTAGCTATAATTTTTCCATTAATTGAAATATGAACATTTATAGTTTTCTATTTTTGTAAAAAGAAAAAAAGCTTCCTTAAAGACAAGGAAGCCTTAAATTAGGAATTTTGGAGGCATCTTTCATTTGAGAATCTGAATCGGAACCAATGATGAATTGTTTTCCCCTCATAGTCAAAATATTTGTGCTAAATTTTGTCTGTGTCAAGAATTAGAAGGCGGATTTTCATTTGCTGGATCTTCTTTTTTTTTTAATGTTTATTTTTGTGAGAGAGAGGGAGAGAGCACAAGTGGGACAGGGGCAAAGAGAGGGGGACAGAGGATCCAAAGCGGGCTCAGCGCTGAAAGCAGCAAACCCAACGTGGGGTTCGAACTCACAAACTGCAAGATCATGACCTGAGCCGAAGTCAGACGCTCAAGCGACTGAGCCACCCAGATCCCCCGCGCGGGATCTTTTTAGTATATGTATCTATGGGTTAAGAAGGAGGTCCAAGAATATTTTTAAAAAAGATAAAGCTATAGCTGAGCCAGCATTTATCCTTATGGATATGCATACCCCTTCTAAAGAAAATAAAAGTTTGACAATTATGGAGTCAGGCCACTTGCTAAGAATATTCATTGCCTATTTTTCCTTGTGATAAAACTGTTTTCCTCTTTTCCTTATTTCGTGCATAGAATGAGCCAAAAACGCTGAATTGTCACATGGAAATGGTGTGAGTCCACAAAGGAAGCGAGAGTTAGGATTAGATCCACGACCTTGGTGCTTAGAGGATTGGTAACAACACAAGGGCTCTTTCAAGCACCCTCCAACCCAGTCAAGTATCGTTCATGAACAGACTGCCTAATATATTTAATAGATCACCTTCCATACCTCCTTTATTGTATTTACATTCTTGAGGAAAAGATATATTGCTTGCTTGTAAAATCAAATGAATAGACTTTCGGTGTCTATTTTGTTCTATTTCCTACTTTTTCACGCAATTACATTTTTGAAATCTATCCACGTTGCTAACGTGTGTCAATATCCTTTCCGCAGTATACGATTTCCTCATATGCATATCCCACATTTTACTTATCCGTTATTAATGAACACTGGGATTACTTCTAACTCTTCTCCTTATAAATAAACAAATACTAGGAAGATCTCCCCATACACATCACTCTGTGCACACTTGAGAGTTCCCTAGCAAATAATATAACCAAAATGGCAAGTGAATCATAAAATATAGTCACATTCCATTTCACTAAATATTGCTGATTGTTCTTTAAAATGACTATATCAATTTATATTCCTATCAGCATCATTGTTTAGCCACACACCCCCCACCAACATCGAAGAATATCCAGCTTTTAACAATATCTACCTTTTTTTAAGTTTATTTATCTTGAGAGAAAGAGAGCATAGGCAGGGAAGGGACAGAGAGAAAGGGAGAGGGAGAATCCCAAGCAGGCTCCGTGCTGTCAGCGCAAAGCCCGATGCAGGGCTCCGTCCCAAGAACCGTGAGATCACGACTTGAACCGAGACCAAAAGTTGGACGCTTGACCAACTGAGCCACAAAGGCACCCCAACAATATCCACTTTTAACAAGCGGTATCTCAAAGTAGCCTTGACTCTGTTTGTCTAGTTATTAGTGAGTTTACGCACATGCCTCACACACTCATCATCTGGATTTCCATTTTTGTAAATTGTCCATTTGTATCTGTGACTCCACTTCCCTTTGTGGTACAGCATGTGTGCTTACATATGATAGATATTCATCATTTAACAAATGTAAAAATGAAGAATGTCATTCCTAGTCGTTTATTTGTTACTTTTGTCTGCGATGGCCTTCACTGAATTAAAGTCGTGATATAGTGAAATCCATTAACGTATCTTTTACAGGTTTATATTTTGAATCTTGGTGAAAAGCTGGAGTCATAAAATATTTTCCTATGTTTCTTTCGATCACATAGTCTTAACGTTCACTTTTTAGGCCTTTAATCCATCTGGATTCATTCTTTTACATGATGCAGAGTAGTTACCTACAATAAACTGATCTTCCCAGCACCATTTATAAATGTTTGTTTATTTTTAGGAGAGAGAGAAAGGGAGGGGCGGAGAGAGGGCGGGGGGAGACAGAGAATCCCAAGCAGGATCCATGCTGAAAGCACAGAGCCCGACATAGGGCTCGAACTCACGAACCGTGGGATCATCACCCGAGCCGAAAGCCAGAGTCAAAGGCTTAATCGACTGAGCCACCCCGGCGTCCCTTCCTTCCCAGCATCATTTATAAAGTACTTCATTTCCTCACTGATTCCACAGATTTGTCAAATCTGACAAAACTCTCATATATCAAATTCCCATGTGCATGGATTAGTTTCTACTCTAAATTATTCCACTAAATTTTATATATCTGCATTCTTTTCACGTTTTCTTTATTCCTATGGCTTTGTTCTATGGTAGAATATCCAGTATAGCTGCCTGCATCCCACATACCAGCACTCCTATCCTTGCTTTTCTGTTTCCACATTTGTTTTGTATGTTGACAATTTTTAAAATTTGTTTAAATCCTATGTATAAGGATCAAGGTTTTCTTTTTTTTTCTTTTTTTTAATGTTTATTTTTGAGACAGAGAGAGACAGAGCATGAACAGGGGAGGGTCAGAGAGAGGGAGACACAGAATCTGAAACAGGCTCCAGGCTCTGAGCTGTCAGCACAGAGCCCGACGCGGGGCTCGAACTCACGGACCGTGAGATCATGACCCGAGCCGAAGTCGGACACTTAACCGACTGAGCCACCCAGGCGCCCCAAGGATCAAGGTTTTCTAAAAAAATTCCTTTCTGGGCTGTAATGAATTTATAAGTTAACTTTAGACAAATTAATACCTTTATAACACTCTCATCTCTCCCAGAACATAATAATATCTCCATTTATGTATATGTATGTGTATGTATACATATATACGTGTGTGTGTTGTTCCCAAAGCCCTCTGATACAGTTTTAAATTTCTCTCTGTGAAAGTTTTGTGCATGCCTTATAAAATTAATCCCTAAGTCATCTGTGAATTTTTTGCCACTTAAAATGGTATCTCATTTACTATTATGTCTTCTAGTCTATTATTTCTGGGATAATAGACAAATGTCGGCAACTGTATATAGACCTTGAATCAAGCTATCTGGTCAAATGCCCACTCGTTTCGATACTCTTATCAGTTGATTCTTTCAGATTTTACATGTGATGTACACGGTAAAAATAAATGTTTTGTTTCTTGCCTTTTGTCTCTGATGTAGCTTCATCTCTGTTTTTATTTCCCTGTTTAGAACCTCTAGGACTAAGGTAAAAAGTAATGAGGACAGGACGCCTGGGTGGCTCAGTCGGTTGAGCGTCCGACTTCAGCTCAGGTCATGATCTCACTGTGAGTTAGAGCCCCGCGTCGGCCTCTGTGCTGACAGCTCAGGAGCCTGGAGCCTGCTTCGGAGTCAGCATCCCCCCACCCCACCCCACTCGCGCTCTGGCTCACTGTGTCTCTCAAAAATAAATGTTTAAAAAAAAAATTTTTTTTTTAAACTAATGAGGAGGTTGGGAACCCAGGGACCATTTTTCAGGTTTCCCAAATAACAAAGTTTTCTATTAAGTTTTTGTGAAATAGATCTTAGGACAGACATTTGTCCTGCATCTTTTTGAGTTAATCACAGGCTTTGTCTTCTTTTGGCCATTAATAATGAGTTACACTGTGAGATTATCTTATGTTCAACAACCCTCAAGCATCTGGGGTAAATCCTACTGTTCAAGTGCATGGAGATAGCTCTCCACTGGGCCTGTAACGTCCTTTTCTCGGACTGACCTTATCCAGTTTTAGCTCTACTGGCTTCACAATAATGAGCTAGACAGATATTTCACTTTTCTCTTAAGGACATGTATGAGATAAGGTTATCTATTCCCTGAAAATGTCTAAGCCTACTTTTAAATGGTCCTTTATTCTTCTGTTACTTATCCTTAAGATATTGAAACCCACACTGACACTTCTCCCTTATCAATTTTTAAAATCTTATCAATAGGTTTTCCTCCATTAACTGAAAAGGAAAAAAAGCGGGGGGGGGGGGTTGAGGGGGGGAGGGCAGTCTTCTTCTATTTTTGTCTTCCTTCAACCCTCCACTCAACCCTCATCTTCCAGGCTGCTAATTTCTGGAGTTTTGGTTCCATATTGCGAAGGAAGAATTGCTCTGTCTGTTATTTAGGCAACAGGATAATGTAGCACACTCCTTACTCTGCGTTCCCAGTCAGTGCTGCTTTCTGAATCTGTTGTCACTGGCTACATCGGCAAGAATTCTTACAAAGAAAGTTACCGTGCGACAAACTTTATGAAACCTTTTATTTCTAAAGACCTTCGTTTCATCCTCACGTGTCAATGTCACACATGGACACGAAAATTGAATTTCAAGATTGGAGTTCAGTCTTTTGATAATTGTTCTCTTATGCTTCTTGCCTCCGAGATGTCTGTGGAGGTGTCAGTAACAACCCATTCTTTATTCCCTTGCTGGCATTCCATTTTCTGTCTTTGAAGGATCTTGCGATTTTCTCTGTCTTTGAAGTCATTAACCTTCCTTCTAATATCTGTAAATCTGGACATGTGTAATCTGAGATCTCTGTCTCTAGTTAAATCTGATTTATTATTTCTAAACATTTCCTCTTCTCATCTTCTGGTTGGTGATATTTTTACTTCTCTCCTCCTTTTCTCTAAACATTTCTTTTTCTGTACACTTATCTCCATCCTGTGCACTTGGGGAGAGGTCCTTGACCAACCCATTCAGATCTTGCATCGGTTTTTGACTCAAACTATTAATGTGTATCTACAAAATTATTTTTTATAACCAATATTCCCTCCTGGTTCTTGGATGTTGTTATCTTTCGGGGATCCTGTTTCTAATAACACACTCCCTTATGCCTCTTAGGTGTTTATCATGGCTGTGAGGGCGAAGCAAGAGGGAGTCCAGTCCAGATTGCAGTGACAGAATTTTTCTGCCTTGATGAAGGCCTGATTTCCTCCACTCCTGGTCACGCATGGTCCTCGGGGAATAAAAATGAGTTTATAGGAAACAATTATGGGACACGGGAACAGCGAAAAATTCCAGGAAATAAAGAAAGAAATAGATTCCAAGAAATGCAGATATAAAGGCAGATCTCTCTCTGCCGCCATAGCACTTGGGTACCAGTTGTGAATAAACAATCTTTCGTATATGCAGAGGTGTTGGGGGTTTAAGCCCAGGGCAGAACTGCCTGTGTAAAATGAACACATGGGTGGTCTTGGCCAACCAGGCTGTACTGTATTCTTTACATATTCTTTACATGTACTCCGGATGGAAAAAAAAATATTTTGTCAAAGAATGACATTTTAGTCCACACAGACCTATGTGTTTTTTAACTGAATAATGCTAGACTTTAAAATTTATTTTGTTTCAGACTTTAAAATAATCTTCTGTCTTCTCCCCGCTCATTGCTGGTTGGATCAAATGTATTCCCTTGCCAGTAATTCTAATAGCATGTCCTAATTAACTCATTTTATCTTTTGGTATAAATCAATTACAATTAAAATAGAGTTTGTTGAATCTCAGTGGAGTATTGTTTCATGTTAAAAACATTTTTACTCAAGAGATAAGTGTGATTAACTTCAGTGAGGGGTTAAGAGTTCAAATTATTCTGAGTACATTTCATTGCATTTCTGAACGCAGGATGATAAATCTCCATTGGTCTTATTAATTTACCCCAATGTCAGTTCCAAGCATTTTTCTCAGATCGGTTGCATGGGGCTTACACCGGGCCTATCAAACAGGACTCCCACAACACACTCTCCTAAAGAGGCATGAACGATACACTCCTATGACTGCCACTTGGCCTTCCCGGTCTGATTCTTACCTAGGCTACTGTGTTTGAGACTGCTCTGTATAAATACATGGACCAGTCACCTCTTCCTCTCTTATCAATGAATAGTATTCCACTGTATGTATATATATGTATGCGCCACGATTTTTCGCTCATTCACAGGTATCGGGGCTGTTTCTAGATTTGGCGACCATGAATACATTCGCTACAGCCATGGTTAGCTGCAGGGATACGTGCTCAAATCCCATGAGCGGCATTGCTAATCAGGTATTTAACTTTCTGCGGAATTGACTTTTCCACCATCATTACCGGTAGAAAGCGAGGCTAGTGGAAAAGGCGTTCTCTTACAAAGCCGCATCACACATAGAGCAGAAATGAACTATTTCCTAGAGTTTCATTATTCAGCTCCTTGTCAGCACTTGGTGTTGTCAGGATTTTTGTTGTTGTTTCAATGTTAGTCGTTGTAACAGATGTGTAGTGTTAGCTTCTCTTGGTTTCAACTTGCCTTTCAGAGACTAATGGTGTTGAACAACTTTTGATATGTTTGTATGCCATCCATAACTCTTCTTTGGTGAAGAAAAGACATCAATGACAGGTCCATTCAAATCTTCCTTTTTAAAAAAAAATTTTTAATGTGTATTTATTTTTGAGACAGAGATTGACAGAGTGTGAGCAAGGGAGGGGCAGAGACAGAAAGAGACACAGAATCCGAAGCAAGCTCCAGGCTCTGGGCTGTCAGCACAGGGCCCGATGCGGGGCTCGAACTCAGAACTGTGAGATCATGACCTGAGCCGAAGTCGGACGCTCAACCAGCTAGCTACCCAGGCGCCACTCCATTCAAATCTTTAATCCAATTTTCATTAGAGATTTTGTTCTTATTTTAAGTTTTTTGTTGTTTGTTTTTTTATATATAGTCTGGATAGAAGTCTTTTATCAGATAGGTGGTTTGCAAATCCATTTTCCCACCAGGTGGCTTGCCTTTCCATTTTCATCACAGAGTATTTCAAAGAACAAAATTGTCAATGTGATCAAATGCAACTTAGCCTTTTCTTCTTTTATGATTTTTGCTTTTGGTGTTACACGTAAGAATGCTGCCCAATGGATTACAAAGATTTCATTCCATATTTGTGCCTCAGGTTTTATAGATTTTTTATTTTACAGTTGAGGACGTGATCCATTTAGAGCTAATGGGGGGGGGGGGGCAATGTGAAGCATGAGTTAAAGTTTGTATATTTACACACAAGTGTCCAGTTTTCCAGCACCTTTTTGAAAAGACTGTCCTTTCTCCATTAAATTATCTTAGTACCTTGGCTGAAAGGCATACGTATTTCTACTACTGGATTCTCCATTCTGTTCCATTGGTGGTTACATCAATCCCTTCAGTAACACCCGCACTGTCTTCATTATTATAACTTTCTAGGAAAGCTTGAAATCAGGCAGTGGGAGCTCCCCAACTTTATTCTCCTCTTTCAAGAATACCTTGATGCTCTAAGTATGCCTTTGTTTCCCATATAAATTTTTAGAATAAACTTCCTAATTACTACAGAAATGCTTGCTGGGGTTTTGATGAAGATATCCTTCATCATGCTGAAGGAGTCCCCTTTCTTTCTTTTCTTTTTTTTTTTTTTTGAAGATTTTGTTTTTAAATTTTTAAAAATTTACATCCAAATGAGTTAGCATCTAGTGCAACAATGATTTCAGGAGTAGATTCCTTAGTGCCCCTTCCCCATGTAGCCCATCCCCCCTCCCACACCCCCTCCGGTAACCCTCAGTTTGTTCTCCATATTTAGGAGGCTCTTCTGTTTGGTCCCCCTCCCTGTTTTGATATTCTTTTTGTTTCCCTTCCCTTATGTTCATCTGTTTTGTCTCTTAAAGTCCTCATATAAGTGAAGTCATATGATTTTTGTCTTTCTCTGACTAATTTCACTGAGCATAATTCCCTCCAGTTCCATCCACGTAGATGCAAATGGCAAGATTTCATTCCTTTTGATTGCCGAGTAATACTCCATTGTGTGTGTGTGTGTGTGTGTGTGTGTGTGTGTGTGTATACCACATCTTTTTTATCCATTCATCCATCGGTGGACATTTGGGCTCTTTCCATACTTTGGCTGTTGTTGATAGTGCTGCTAGAAACATGGGGGTGCATGTGTCCCTTCGAAACGGCACTCCTGTATCCCTTGAATAGATACCCAGTAGTGCAATTGCTGGGTCATAGTTCTATTTTTAATTTTTTGAGGAACCTTCATACTGTTTGCCAGAGTGGCTGCACCAGCTTGCATTCCCACCAACAATGCAAAAGAGATCCTCTTTCTCTGCATCCTCGCCAACATCTGTTGTTGCCTGGGTTGTTAACCTTAGCCATTCTGACAGGTGTAAGGTGGTATCTCATTGTGGTTTTGATTTGTATTTCCCTGATGATGTGGTGTGATGTGGAGCAGTTTTTCATGTGTCAGTTGGCCATCTAGATGTCTTCTTTGGAGAAGTGTCTACTCATGTCTTTTGCCCATTTCTTCACTGGATGATTTGTGTTTTGGGTGTTGAGTTGGTAAGTTCTTTATAGATTTTGGATACTGACCCTTTATCTGATATGTCGTTGCAAATACCTTCCCCCATTCTGCCGGTTGCCTTTCAGTGTTGCTGACTGTTTCCTTTGCTGTGCAGAAGCTTTTTATTTTGATGAGGTCCCAGTAGTTCACTTTGCTTTTGTTTCCCTTGCCTCTGGAGACGTGTTGAGTAAGAAGTTGCTGCGGCCAGGATCAAAGAGGGTTTTGCCTGCTTTCTCCTCAAGGATATTGATGACTTCCTGTCTTATATTTAGGTCTTTCATCCGTTTTGAGTTTATTTTTGTGTCTGGTGTGAGAAGGTGGTCCAGGTTCATTCTTCCGCATGTCGCTGTACAGTTTTCCCAGCACCACCTGCTGAAGAGACTGTCTTTATTGCATTGGATATTGCTTCCTGCTTTGTCAAAGAGTAGCTGGCCATACATTTGTGGGTCCATTTCTGGGTTCTCTATTCTGTTCCATTGATCTGAGTGTCTGTTCTTGTGCCATTACCATACTGTCTTGATGATTACAGCTTTGTAGGATAGCTTGAAGTCTCGGATTGTGATGCCTCCTGCTTTGGTTTTCTTTTTTAAGATCTCTTTGGCTATTTGGGGTCTTTTTCTGGTTCCATACAAATTTTAGGATTATTTGTTCTAGCTCTGTAAAGAATGCTGGTGTTACTTTGATAAGGATTGCATTGAATATGTAGATTGCTTTGGGTAGTATCGACATTTTAACAAAATTTGTTCTTCCTATCTAGGAGAATGGAATCTTTTCCCATTTCTTTGTGTCTTCTTCAATTTCTTTCATAAGCTTTCTATAGTTTTCAGTGTATAGATTTTTCACCTCTTTGGTTAGATTTATTCCTAGGTATTTTATGGTTTTTTGTACAACTGTAAATGGGATTGATTCCTTGATTTCTTTTTCCGTTGCTTCATTGTTGGTGAATAGGAATGCAACCGACTTCTGTGCATTGATTTTATATCCTGCAACTTGCTGAATTCATGGGTCAGTTCTAGCAGTTTTGGGGTAGAATCTTTTGGGTTTCCCATATAGAGTATCATGTCATCTGCGAAGAGTGAAAGTTTGACCTCCTCCTGGCCGATTTGGATGCCTTTTATGTCTATGTGTTGTCTGATTGCAGAGTCTAAGATTTCCAATATGATGTTCAATAATAGTGGTGAGAGTGGAGGGAATCCCCTTTCTAATAATAGTTTGCTAAGAGATTTTATGATGAGAGAATGCGGAACTTTGTCAAATGCTTTTTTTTTTTTTTTGCTTGTATTAAAATGATTATCTGGTTGGGGCGCCTGGGTGGCTCAGTGGGTTAAGCACGCGGTCATGCTCTCGCAGTTGTTGAGTTCAAGGCCCACACAGGGCTCTGTGCTGACAGCTCAGAGCCTGGAGCCTGCTTCAGATTCTGTGTCTCCCTCTCTCTGTTCCTTCCTTGTTCCTGCTCTGTCTCTCTCTCTCTCTCTCAAAGATAAATAAAGATTAAAAAAATTTAATGATTATATGCTTGTCTTTTTTTTTTAAGTTTATTTTTGAGACAGAGACAGCGTGAGTCGGGGAGGGGCAGGGAGAGAGGGAGACAGAATTCCAAGCAGGCCCTGTGTCAGCATAGAGCCCAATGCGGGGCTTAAACCCAGGAAACCTCGAGATCATGACCTGAACCGAAACCAAGAGTTGGACACTTAACCCACTGAGCCACCCAGGCGCCCCGATATGGTTCTCTTTTAATCTACTGATATAGTGAATTACATGAGTCTATTTTTGAATGCCAAGTAGACCATGCATCGTTGGCGTAGGTCTGGTTTGGTTGCAATGCATTATACTTTTTATATGTTGCTGGATTCTGTATGCTAATAATTGCAAAATCGCCTCTACTTTTCTAGCTAAAACAAAAGCTTAGACTATTGATTTGAATTCTCGCTTTCTAATATAAACATTCAATTCTATAAATCTACCTGCAAGAATTTATTTCATTGCATACCACACATTTTTTAAGAATGAAACCTAAATTGTATTTAAAACCTACGATGTATAGGGGCGCCTGGGTGGCTCAGTCGGTTGAGCGTCCGACTTCGGCTCAGGTCACAATCTCACGGTCTGTGAGTTTGAGCCCCACGTCGGGCTCTGTGCTGACAGCTCAGAGCCTGGAGCCTGCTTCAGATTCTGTGTCTCCTTCTCTCTCTGACCCTCCCCCATTCATACTCTGTCTCTCTCTGTCTCAAAAATAAACATTAAAAAAAATTTAAAAAAAAAAAAAACCTACGATGTATAATGCCATGAAAAATGTCAAACAGAAAAATAAAGTCTAAGGTCCTGAGCTGGTTCTGGAGCAGAGTCAGGTGCTGGCTGTCCCTGCAGGGGTGCTGGGTCCTTAGGTGGCTTCAGGCCATCTTCAGGTGCAGGTATAGACATGGGCTTTGCCTACAAACGTGCTGGGTTCTGAGCTGGCTCCCGGTCTCCTGGAGGAATAGGAGTCGGGGATAGCTCTCCCTGCAGGGCTGTGCTGTCCTGAGCTGGCTCTGGGACTCCTGCAGATATGTGAGCTGGTGGTGGGTCTCTCTGCAGGGGTGATAGGTCCCAAGGAGGCTCCAGGTCTCTTGAAGGAGTAGGAGCAGGCGTTCGGTCTCCCTGCAGCAGGGCTGAGTCCTGAGTTGGCTCTAGGCTTTGTGCAGGTGTGGGTACAGGTACAGGTGGTATGGATCCCCCAGCAGGGGTGCTGGGTCCTGATCTAGCTCCAGGAGGGCATGAGATCTGATGTCTGGGGAATTGGCAATTCTGTTTTGGAACAGGATGAACCCTGGGGGCCCTTTTGCCTTCCCCCCCCCCCCCGCAAAGGTCCCTGTTTGCGGTCCCAACTATCTGTACACATCCCTGATCCTAGGACAAGTCCAGAGAACGTGGCTGTGAGGTCGGGGGGGGGGGTCCCACTTTTACACACATTGCTTCCTGTGAACCTCCTGCCCTCTGATTTCAGAGACCCCTAGGCCTGTGTGCGTATGGCCTGTCCCGGACCCGGGAATGGATTCCAGAAGACCCGGACACTGAGTTACAGCAGATCCCGCTACCATACTTTTATAAATTGGTAAACAATTTTTTAACAATACGGGGTTTACAGAAAGATGAGAGGAAAGCAACAGAGTTTTTATATATCCTCACTCCCTCCCCTCAGTTTCCCCTGTTTTTAAAATCTTGCATAAGCGAGGTTCATTTGTTATAGTTGAGAAGCCAGTAGTAATACATTATCATGAGTTAAAGTTCGTACATTCTATGGGTTTGGACAATAGTGTGATGGCGTTGTATCTATCATTATAATATCATACAGAGTAGTCTCACTGCCCTAAAACTGCCCTCTGCTCCATTTATTCATCCCTTCCGCTCCCACCCCCAGCCTTAACCTTTGACAACCACTGATCATTGTGCTGGCTCCATAGTTTTGTCTTCCAGAATGTCCTATAGTTGGAATCATACAATATACAGACTTTCCGATTGGCTTCTTTACCTTAGAAATATGCATTTAAGGGGGCACCTGGGTGGCTCAGTCAGTTCAGTCTCTGACTTCGGCTCAGGTTACGATCTCGTGGTTTACAGGTTCGAGCCCCGCGTCGGGCTCTGTGCTGACAGCTCGGAGCCTAGATCCTGCTTCGGATTCTGTATCTCCCTCTCTCTCTGTCCCTCCCCACTCATGCTCTGTCTCTCTCTCTCCTTCAAAAATAAATGAACATCCAAAAAAAAATTTTTTTAATGGAATTATAAAAAAATATGCATTTAGGTTTCCATGTGTTTTCAAGACTTGATGGTTCATTTCTTACCACCACCAAATAACATCCCGCGGCCTGGATGTATTAGAGATTATATTTACCCATCCATCTACGAAGGACATCTAGGTGGCTTCCAAGTTTTGGCAGTTATAAACATCTGCATGCAGACTTTTGTGTGGACATGAGGTTTCAACTCATGTGGGCACGATTGCTGGATCCTATGGTAAAAGAATGTTTAAAATTCTATAAGAAGCTACCGGAATGTCTGTAGCATTTTGCATTCCCACTAGCAATGAATGAGGGTTCCTGTCACCCCACATCCTTGCCAACATTTGGTATTGCCAGTGTTTTGAGCTGTAGCCATTCTAACAGGTGTATATGGTAGGTATTTCATAGGTTTCATTTTTAATTTGTAATTCCTTAATGATCTATGATGGTGGGCATCACTTCCTAAGCTCATTTTTCATCTGTATATTTTCCTTAGTGTCTGTTCAGATATTTTGTCCATCTTAAACTTGAATGCTTTCTTATTGTTGAACCTGTGCTTTCATTTTCAGGCACAGTATTTTCTGTTTTTTCCTTCTTACTTTCTCTTTGACCTGTGCATTATTTATAAGCATGTTGTTTAATTTCCTAGCATTTGAAGCTTTTCCTGACATCATTCTATTATTTTTTTTTATTTTTTTTAAATGTTTATTTTTGAGAGAGAGAGAGAGAGAGCATGAGTGGGAGAGGGGCAGAGAAAGAGGGAGACACAGAATCCAAAGCCGGCTCCAGGCTCTGAGCTGTCAGCACAGAGACTGACGTGGGGCTCGAACTCACCAGCCATGAGATCATGACCTAAGCCGAAGCTGGGTGCTTAACCGACAGAGCCACCCAGGTGCCCCGACATCATTCTATTATTGATTTCTAGCTTAATTATATCATGGCCAGAAAAAATACTTTGTCAGTGTTCAATAACTTTAAATCTGTTGAAGTTTGTTTTATGGCCCAGCGTATGGTATATTTCTCCTTTTAGGTCTATCAGTTTTTGCTTTATGTATTTTGAAGGCCTGTTGTTAGGATTGTCATGCTTTCTTATTGAACTGATCCCATTATTATGCAAATTATTCATTTCTCCTTGGTAATATCCCCTTCTATAAAATGTATTTTGTCTGGTACTGACATAGACACTTTAGCTTCCTTTTAATTCATGTTTGTATACTATATTTCCCCCGTCTTCTATTTGTTGCTTGTGTCTCTCTATTTAAAGTGGGTTTTCTGTACATAACAAAGTTGTGTCTTGTGTTTTTATACAGTGTCACAACCTCTTCCTTTTAATTGGGATGTCTAAACCATTTCTATTTCATGTAATTAATGAAATGCATGGTTTGAAATCTATGTAATATTTTTAGTTGTTTTCTGCTTCTTTATCGTCCATGTGTCTTTCCCCTTTTTCTGCCTTATTTTAAATAATATTTTTTACTTCATTTTTCTCCCACTACTGCCTTTTTAGTGGTTGCTCTAGGATTTATCATATGCATATTTAATTCATGACAGTTTACCTTTCAATGACATCATATCATAAGAATCACTCAGTATTTCCAATTCTTCTTTCCCATTCTTGTGCAATAAATAAAGTGTCATGTGCTTTATTTTACATACGACACTTTTTTTTGAAAGAGAGAGAGAGGGGGGGACAGGGAGGGGCAGAGAAAGAGAGAGAGAGAGAGAGAGAGAGAGAGAGAGAGAGAATCTTAAGCAGGCTCCCCACTCAGCACAGAGCCTGACGTGGGGCTGGATCTCACAACCATAAGATCATGACCTGAGCCGAACTCAAGACAGGGGCGCTTAACCTACTGAGCCCCTCCATCATCCCTACGCACAACACATTTCTATTTTTGTTTTAGACAATCAGTTGTCGTTTATTTAATTTAAGTTTATTTTGGGATAGTTGTAGGTTTACACACAGTAGTGAGAAATTAGTAAAGATTATGTGGATACTTTCCACAGCGTCTCCCATTGTTGGCATCTTATAAAACTAGACTGTGTCACAACCAGGATATCAATAGTGATACAAGATACAAATCTGTCGCCAAACAGATCCTTCATGGTGCCTTTTTATAGACACATCCACTTCCTCCTGCACCAAGCCTCCTCCTGACCCCTGGAAACCGCTAATCTCTTTTCTTTGTCCATTATTTTATTTCAAGAGCGTTCTATAAATGGGAACATGCATGTTACCATTTGGAGCTGGCTTTCTTCCTCGGGCATAATTCCCTGCAGATTTATCCTAGTTGTGATGTGTTAGCAGTATGTTCCTTTGATGGCTGCCTGGGATTCCATGGTACGAACACGTCACCGTTTGTGGAAATACTTGCCAGTTGGATATTTCAAATTTACCGTATTATGAAAGAGTTACTACAAACATTCAGACGCAGGTTTTTGTATGAACATAATCTGCCCCCCTCTGGAATGCATGCCTAGGAGTGCAATTGCTGGGTCACGTGATAACCACATGTTTAGATTTTTAAGCAAGTGTCCAACTGTTTTCCTAAGCGGCCATACCATTTTACGTTCCTACCATATTATTCGTGATCTGATGTCTCTCTATTTTTTTTTTTTTTGATTCTCAAAACCATTGTTTATTTGTAAAAAAAAAAAAAAAAAAAAAAAGCTTTGTAGGTTTCAACCAAGGTCTTATAGATAGGCCAATAACAGGCTGAATTTTATAGATTTTTGTGTGTGCGGAATTGTTGGTTTATGCATTAACATGTTACTCCATTATCTGGAAATTTCATAATAAGACTGATTTCTTGAGCCTCTTTCAAATATTATGTTCAAGTTTGCTCCCTCGGTTTCAATTTTATGACTTTTTAAAAAAACTCCCATAAGATGTATTTCGATTCTTACAAGAATTTGCTATTATCACTATTTTTCATTTTAACTATTCAGATAGAAGTGTAGTGATAGCCCATTGTGGTTTAAATTTCTATGTCCCTAATAGTAAACATTTTTTCACATATTCATGTGTCATCCTATATCTTCTCTTGGTGATATGTCTCTTCATATATTTTGCCCGCATTTTACCTAGATTGTTTGGTTTTAACTCTTGAGTTTTAAGAGTTCTTTTCATATTTTGGATACTAATCCATTGTGAGATATGCTCTGCAAATATTTGCTCCCAATCTGTAACTTCTCAATTCCATCTCGTTAGGTAGATAATTGGCAGAGCAAATCTTTTTAGTGTTAATGAAGTCCAATTTATAAGATCTCTGCCTAGCCTCAGATCTCAAAGATTTTTCTCTTTTCTGAAAGGTTTATAGTTTTATACTTTATCTTTAAGTCTGTGATCTCTTTTGAGTTCATTTTTGTGTAAAGTGGAAAATTTATTTTTTTCATTTGGGGTGTGTGTGTGTGTGTTCTTTTTTGTTTTTGACTTTCCACTAACCCCTGCACCATTTGTTGAATAGGCTCTCTTCCTTCCATTAGATTTCTTCTGCACCTTTGTCAAAAACAGTTGCACATATTAGTGTGAGTCTGTTTTCTGTTCCATTAATCTATCCATTATCTTATAGCAGCATCATACTCTTTTGACTACCGCAGCTAAAAAATAAGTCTGAAAATTAGGTCGACTGCTTCTTCTTCTTTTAATCCTCTTTTGCAAAATTTTCTTGGTTATTCTAGCACCTTCTATCTCCTAGACATTTTAGAAGAACATCATGTGCATATAAAAAAAAAAAAAAAAAAACCTTGTAATTGAATAAGAATTGTGTTAAGCTGGTACATTACATTGAGGAGAACTGACATTTACTATGTTGAGTCTTATTTATAGACAGGGGTATGCTCTGTCATTGATCTGGAAATCCTTTAATTTGCTTCATCAGCAGTTTGCAGTTTGCGGCATACAAGTCATGTAAATGTTTTGTTATATTCACATCTAATTTTTTAAATTTCATTGATTATAAATGGTATTGTATTTTTTTTATTTTTATTTTTATTTTTTTTTTGAGAGAGAGAGAGCATAAGCAGGAGAGAGGGGCAAAGGGAGAGAGAGAAAGAATCTTAATCAGTGCAGAGCCCAATGCGGGGCTCGATCCCATGACACTGGGATCGTGACTTGAGCTGAAATCAAAAGTCAGACACTCAGCCAACTGAACCACTGAGGCACCCCAATGGTATTGTATTTTTACTTTCAGTGACCACACACTTGTTGGTATCATAGTTATGTAGAAATACAATTTATTTTGTATATATTTATATAGATATAAAATCAGTTCTAGGATACAGTGACCAAGCTAAAGTCCCAGGAGTTTTCTGTTGTTGTTTTTTTTCTATAGACTCTTTGTCATTTTCTATGTACATAATTCATGTCACCTACAAAGAGAGGCAGTATATTTCTTTTCCTTTCTAATCTGCATGACCTTTTATTATTATTTTTTTATTGCCTTATTGTGTTGGCTAGAATTTTCAGCACTACATTGAATAAGAGTGATGAGAGAGGACATCCAGACCTATTTCTCAGGCTTACGGGGTAAGCAGTCAGTCTTTCACTGTTACACAAGTATAATGTCGGCTGCAGGATATTTTTTTTTTGTAGATGCTCTTTATCAAATTGAAAAGATTCCCTTGTATTTCTATTTTTCTAAAAGTTTTTCATCACGAACAGGTGTTGAATTTTGTCAGATATTTTTTCTGCATTGATTGATATGATCATGTGGGTTTTTTTTCTTTATCCTACTAATATGATAGAATACATATTTTTGAATATTGGATCAGTCTTGTATCCCTGGAATAAATCCCACTTGGTCATGGAGTTTTGTTCCTCTTACAGATTCTTGAGTCAGGAAATGAGATTATTAATTGGAGACTTTATAAACATATGCATTTAGTGCTATAAGTTTTCCTTTCAGCACTGCTCCCACTCTGTTTCCCAAATTTTGATAGGTTGTATTTTCATTTTCATCCAGATCAATTTTTTTTTTATTTTCCTTGAACTTCCTTTTTCATTAATGGGGTTTTTGTTTGTTTTTGTTTTTTTTATTTTTATTTGTTTTTTTAATTTTTTAATGTCTATTTACTTTTGAGAGAGAGGGAGAGACAGAGTGTGAACAGGGAAGGGGCAGAGAGAGAGGAAACATAGAATCCAAAGCAGGCTCCAGGCTCTGACCTGTCAGCACAGAGCCTGATGTGGGGTTCGAACTTAGGAAGTGCAAGATCATGACCTGAGCCGAAGTTGGATACTTAACCAACTGAGCCACCCAGGTGCCCCTGTTTTGGATTTTTTTGCTTTTTTGGTTTTTTGTTTTTTGGGGTTTTTTTGAGAAATGTGTTGTTGACGGGTATTTTGAGAATTTCTTGTTTATTTTCTGTTCCTGTTTGCTAGTTCGTTCCACTGTGGTCACTGCATGATTTCACTTCTTGTAAAGTAAGTAAGGTTCGTTTTATGGTATAGGATATAATCTGCCTTGGTATATATTCCATGAACATGTGAAAACGTGTATTTTTGGGTTATAGGGTGGTATGTTCTATAAGTGTGGGTTCTACGAATATGTGTTCTGATAGTTAATGATCTTCAGTTTTTCTATATTCTTGCTGACTGTCTAGTTGTACTATCAATAGCTGAAAGACGCATTGACATCTCCAACTACAGTTGTGGATTTGTCTCTCCATTCAGTTCTCTCGGTTTTTCACGTATTCTCGTCTTTTGTTTGGTACATACATTTAGGATTGCTGTGTCCTATCGGTGCATTGATCCCTTTATCAACACGTAATATCCTTTGTGTCAATTTTTGATGCTTTGAAGTCTGCTTTATCTGATATTAATATGGCCATTCCTGCTTTTTTTTGAATAATGTTTATATATATATACATGTATAGATATATAATGTATAATACATATATATTATGTATAATCTATGTATATTCATTCCTATCCTTTTAATTTAGCCTGTCGATATCATAATACTTGAAGTTACTTGCTTCTTGCGGAAGCCTATAGTTCGGTCACTTTTAAATCCATTCTGATAATCTATGTCTTTTAATTTACATAATTTACATATAATGGAATTATTGATGTGTTAGGCCGTAAGTATGTCATGTTATGTTTTGTTTCTCTGTTTTATTTTCTCTGCCTTCCTGTTATCACCTCACACAGCTAGTTTAGTAATTGCTGTAGGTGTTTTATTACATCACTGTCTACCGGTGTCCTCATTTTACCAATTTGAGTGAAGTACAGAAATCTTACCTCCCTTTATATCTCTTTATTCTTCTTGCCTAAAGTTCAGTTGTCTTAATGAATTCCTCTATATACATTTAGAGCCACATCAGACAGTGTTTTCTTGTTTTAACCGTAAAACATAATTTGGACAACTCAAGAGGAAAATGAAAGTCTATTATATTTCCCCATATTTTCATTTGCCATGTTCTTTTTTCCTACCTGACGTTGTGAGAGTCTTCCTTTATCGTTTCTTTTCTGTGCATAGAATATACTTTAGCCTCTTTCTTAGAGTAAGTCTGCAGGAGCCAAATTCTATTACTTCTTCTTCATTTGAGAATGTCCTGATTTCCTCTTCATTCTAAAGAATGTTTTTCCTGGATACAGGCGTCAACAATTCTTTTAACAATTGAAAAATATTGTATAATTTCCTTATGGCATCTATGGTTTATGATGAGAGATGATAGATAAATAGATAAATAGATATAGGAAGAGGTAGAAATAATATTGTATTGCAAGCAATCATTTTTACTTATATTTATTTTTAACTCTACGTGGGCATATATATATATGCGTGTGTGTGTATATATAAATAAATGAATATTTATAAATATATGTACATTATATATGTATAGAAAGATAGAAAGAAATGTATACCTTTCAATGTAGTCAAACTGTGGTTTCTTCTTTTGCTTTTATGTTTGAAGACTTATTCCTGACCTAAGATCAGATCTTTATTCATATTTTCCTCTTATTTCTTTTTACATTTTATAATAACTTAGAAGACTTTTACTTTAATGGCCTTTAGTTATATAAGTAATATATTTGTGTTTAGACTCTAAACAAAAACTTAATACCTAATTCAAAGGATAATCTCAGGCCTATATTTTGATAGACTCCAAAGAACAATTTATAGTGTTATATATAACACAGAAATAACAAGAGGAATGACAGGAGAAAGAAGAATTGGCTAATACAGGCTGCAAAACAAAATGTGTGTGCATGCGTGTGTTTGTGTGTGTGTCTGCTAATGCACTAGAAAATCCATAAGCTTTATGGTATAGGATATAATCTGCCTTGGTATATATTCCATGAACATGTGAAAACGTGTTCTAATCCTACGGCCTACTGAAAGCCTACTTAGACCCGTGCCCATTCTTGAAGCAATTCATTTATCAGTGTATTTCTCATCCATTCTTTCGTACAGCAAATATTGTCTGAGTGGCTACTTTGTTCCATGTCCAGAGGATATAGCAGTGAGCCCCATGGACACCGACCTTGCTCTTGTGTGGTTATCATGTTGATACTCAGCTCCTCCTTTGTGTTGGTGGTTTATAAACTTCAGATGTGCAAAATGCTGACCTAGCCTCCAGTTTCTACGATGATGTCACCTGAAGGTGTTAGGAACGCAACTCCCTAGAAGCGGGGTAGAGTTATAAGAAGAGCATCCAGTTCAGTTTTCTCTTCCCGGTTCCTCCAATAGACTAGAAATATCAGAGCTTCCTAAGGGAGGGAATATTTGCATTGGCTATTGAAGAGTTGACTGGAACTGTAACAGGTAGACGCTGAAACAAACCCAGACACGCGAAATAACCTGAAAAGCACAAGCTTCCGCAGAACAGGGAACAGCATAGCAAGGGAGAGCAGGGTGGATAATGGGAGGGGAAGCCCGGAAGATTAGCACCTGGAAAGCAGTATGCCTGGAGGGCTCAAAGGAAGCAGAAGGGCTTTGGCCAACGTTATGAATAACTTTCTGATATAACAATAACAAACCTTCCTAAAAATGATGACAGTTTTCATACTCTTCCAGATCTGGAAAAGGACAAAGTCCTCCATAGCATTTTGTGAATCTAGGACGGCCTTGATTCAAGTAACAAACAAGCCGGCAGAGAAAAGCGAGTTAAGAACCTGTCGCACAAATAATGATAATAAAATAAGTTTAAAGTGTAATGACAATTTTGTTTTTAAAGAATCCCCCATAGCAATTAAGTCTGGAGCGCAGACCTCAGGGGTACGTTAAGAAATCAAAGGATACAGACTATATAAATTCTTAAATAAATGCCCCAAAAAAGCAACTTCAGATCTCTTCCTGAGTTAAAGAAAGAAAACTTTGGTAGAAAAGGAACAGGTAAATAAATACTCCACAGCATTGTGTCTCTGTATATTAGAATAGCCTAAGTCATGGATTACAGAATTATTATGGAAATTTATTCTAAAATCTTTAATTTCAATTCTGTTATTAAAAACTTTTGGGAGCCCCTGGGTGGCTCCACTAGGTGAGTGTCTGACCCTTTTTTTCTTTAATTTTTATTTTTTATTTTTGAGAGAGAAAGTACGTGAGCTGGGAAGGGGCAGAGAGAGAAGGGGAGAGAGGATCCGAAGCAGGCTCTGTGCTGACAGCCGAGAACCCCATGTGGGGCTCGAACTCACAACCCGTGAGATCATGACCTGGGCCGAAAGTGGACACTTAACTGACTGAGCCACCCAGGCCCCCCGAGCGTCCAACTCTTGCTCTCAGCCCAGGTACGGGATGGAGCCCCTCATTGGGCTCATTGCGTTGAACGTGGAGCCTGCTTAATGAAGACTCTCTCTTTCCCTCTCTGACCCTTTCCCCAGCTTGCGTGCGTTCTCTCTCTAAGTAAAAAAATAACAATAAAAAAATAAATAAAATTGAAAGAACTAAAACACCCGTTGGAGTCAAATTTCAAGTATGTAAGAAAAGTCATTTCTTAGGATTGGTCCGCAGCTGGATCATATTGGTCACTCGGCTGTCCACTTGCAATACAGGATGGGCTCTTTCCCTGACCTCGTTAACAGTACCTGGGGCCGCATGTTGAGTTCTCTAATTTTTTTACACTTTACCATCTTTATGTCTGAACGAAAGATACGATTTATTGTGGACGTGATTGTACAAGATTTTGAAAGTTTTCTCTCCTAAGGAATTTTGAGTTGCTAAGTTTGATAGTCTCCTTTCAATTCGTCCTCATAAGATACGATGATGTGGGTAGACTCGACATAAACGGAATTAAATAGCTAAAGGTAAGTACGGTTCCTAAAGGTTGTGCTTAATCTTCTGAATGCTAGCCCCAGAGAAGTCTATGAAGTTTGGAATTATGACCTAATCTTATCCCTATTACTGTTTCTGTTTGTATTTTTCATAAAATATCATAAGTAGCTGTTGGCTATAAAATGTTCTAGTTATCTAATATACTTTTCATATTCATATCCACTATATCAATCTCTTTTTTTAAGCGTTGCCAAGCTTTTATTCCTTTGCGCATAAAAGTCGCAAGTTTCAGGGGCGCCTGGGTGCCTCAGTCAGTTGGGGGTCCGACTTCAGTTCAGGTCATGATCCCACAGCTCGTGGGTTCGAGCCCCAGGTCGGTCTCTGTGTTGACAGTTCAGATCCTGGAGCCAGTTTCCTATTCTGTGTCTCCATCTCTCCCTGCCCCTCTCCGGCTTGCGCTCTGTCTCTCTCTCAAAAATAAACATTAAAAAGTAGCATATTTCTCAATTATTGTATCGTTTATATTATTTTATACTTGACTAATAGCACTCCAACGTATAAAATATGAACTATAAAATTTTTCAAAATGTTTGCATGCACAGCACTTTACAAAAAAGTGAATATTAATAAATCACAGTATGTTCAAAAAATGTATTATTTGTATTACTTACATTGTATTCCTTATTAGATATGATAGTGATCTACATGATCATCTGATCACCAATTACACACTGGGTCCAGAAAGTTCCATTCCAAAGGCTTCAGCCTTCCAAAGACCAAGCTTAAACTCAAATTTTGGGCAGAATATTAGAAAAATGGCTGAACTTTTGTGCAGTCCTAATATGTGTGTGTGTGTGTGTGTGTGTGTGTGCGTGTGTGTGTGTGTATGGCAACAGATAAAAGGTTCGTTGAAAAGACAAACTGTATAATCTATAAAAGCTAATCCTGTTTTGATGTCATTCTCCTTGAACATTTTGCTTACATGTTTGATTAGATCTAATATGTCGAGGGGCACCCAGGTGGCTCAGTCGGTTAAACATCCGACTTCGGCTCAGGTCATGATCTCACAGCTCGTGAGTTCGAGCCCCGCATCCGGCTGTGTGCTGACAACTCAGAGCCTAGAGCCTGCTTTAGAATCTGTGACTCCCTCTCTCTCTGCCCCTCCTCCACTCGTGCTCTCTCTCTCTCTCTCTCTCTCAAAAGTAAATAAACATTAAAAAACCATTAAAAAAAGATCGATTACATCAAAACAAAAGCCAACATCATATTCAAAAATAACACACTAGAACTCCCGACAAAGTCAAGACTTGATTCACAGGTGTCTACTCACTATTGTTCACTAGTCACGTTATTTGACCAGATGGGAGAGTAATGTCTGACCAGGGCTAAGGCAGCCAAGGGTCTGCTTGAGTGAGTCTTCACTCCAGACATTGCTTGAAAACCACAAGCGTTTGTTCCGTCACAGCAATCAGGGCAACCTAGCCATGCTGAGCTAACGGAAACCGATCTCAAAAAATAATTCTTCGTAAATTTCCTTCTACCAGTTTTCCATGTTCATTTTTCGGAGTGTGGTTTTTTTTTTCCCAATTATTTTTGTTATGCGAGGATAGAGTTTGCAGGTTCACATTAACTGTGAAACATAGGGTAAAGAATTCGAATTGCCCCCGTTGTATGAAGCAATAACCAATATTGGTACCAAGCGCTCCTCTAATTTAATCCTCATGGAAAAATCGTATACGACATGAATCAGTAGGCCCATTTTGTACATAAAGGCGACTGAAGCCATAATTTGCTCGGTGTCTCACAGCAGAAAGATGCAAAGACCATCACACTTCCAGCCCAGCATCTCCTCTACCCTAACGCGCACTGGTCATGTTAGCACCTGTTTTCCTTGGCATCAGATCTGAACAGCTTAATGCAGAGCAGCGAGGTCCCTGGAAGTCAGAGGGATTTGCTGGGGTTTATGCCAGAGCAAAGTTCCATGCATTTCCCAAGACAGTCACTCGGCCCAGCACCTGACTTTATCCTGGAGCAGGGGGCTGTGGCTCCTGGCAGACAGGCAACCCCACACTAAGATCAGCCTCTGCACGGCCCTGGATTTCTGCCACCCTCTCTCCATTCCTATAATCACCTCTCGATTTAACACACGGTCATTAATGATGGTGCCATGAGAATGTGATAATATTTCCCTTCCTTTATTGGATAAGTGCATCTGCCGGTCTTACCCCAGATTTCTAACAAGTGCAGCCTTAGATTAGCAAAACCACAGTTCTTTTTTTTTTTTTTTTTTTTTCCTGACCCCGGCTTCCAGGCAAAGCTCCTAGCTTTCTCTATTCTAAAGTTCACTGAAGTATTTTTCTGCTTTCCTGCAGTTTTTAAGTAGATAATAAGTTCCAAAATTCACCAGCCTTGCGCTGAAAGAAGCTTGTCACGGTGGTTGGTAGCTAATGAAGGCCCCTTTAGTTTATCTTCATCAATTGTCAAATATTTGAGTCCGTGAAGTGGTGTGATAGGTACAAAGACAGATATTTGAAGGGATTTTAACTCATTTGAGCAATTACATGCTTAACTGCCCTGCGATAATCTGCCGGTCTGAGTCTTTTCTACACAGCACAAGTGGGGAGCGTTAGAATAGCTGGATTTAGAACATAAAGGCTTAGTCTGAATGGAAGAAAGGCACCAGAGAGATTAATGGCCAGTAACAAACAGTAGGGCTGCCCACAAGTTATATATCACATAGTTACCTACCAGCAGTGATGGGGGCCCGCTCGCAGAGAGCCCGGGTAGGGACAAAACAGGCCCTGCACAGAATCCTGAGTACCAACCACTACCGATTGACTGGGAGGTAGAGAATTCTGTTTTTTTTTTTTAAGTCTCTAAAACATACAATATACACATGCCGACAATATACACAGGCATTCCCAAACGCCACGCATACATTCGTGCACGCCCCGCGGCATACGTTCGTAAATGCGGTAGATGTGTATTTTTGAAAAAAAAAAAATAGCTTTTGTCCACACACCCATGAATTCAGAGGTTCCTTCCGAGGCCACTCTTCCAGTCGTTAGCTGAGCCTACCAACCCATCATTCCTGTCCTCTAGAAGCGTAATGTTGTTCAAGTAGTAGAAATTAAAAGAAACGTAACACCCTAGAGGGCCGAAATGATTTTGAAAAAGATGAACAAATCGAATTACCCGATTTACAAAATGTCCCACAAAGCCAGAGCAATGAGGACAGGGTGGTCTTGTGTAAAGACATACATACAGATCGATGGAACAGAAGAAAATCTTGACATAAAGGAAATAATTTCATGAATGAATATCCTGTCATTAAAAACATAATTCTAAGAGAGCAAATGTCAGGAAAATGGATTTCGTTATTGGCGTTGCTGTGGTTACTAAATGTTGATTTTTCTGCTGTCTTTCCTGGATTGTTTGATATTTTGTTTTTCCAGCAGGAGACGTCTGGAGTGACACCATGTTGATTACATTGAAAGGCCGCGATGTCTGATGAGTTGTTCTTCCATTTCCTCATTTGTTTATTCGCTAAGTCATTTTTTATTCATTTACCTAATGTTTCCTAAGCACCCTTGAAGTATGCAGAGGAGAGAGGGAGCGCACACAGGAGTGGGGGTCAGGGGAAGCTGGGTGGAAGGGTGGCTTCAAAGACTACTAGGAAGCCCAGAGAAATGGGGAGTTGCAGGCAGTTTGTGTGCATGAGTTAAAATATGGGGAAAGGACACAGCAAGTTGGGACTCAGGGCTCTTTACTCTGGGATGCCAAGTGTGGCAACATGACTGAAAGCCATGCCTTTAACGCCATGGCAACAAGACCGGACTTAACCTGTGAGCGGTGATATGCTGTCGGAGAATCTGGGGGTAAGAGCTGTGCTTCACAGAGGCTAACCTGATAAAATTGGGCCAGGAGAATGAACTAAGAGTGGGGAGACCAGTAGGATGGCTTCAGCATTCATCCGAGCCGACCTATAATGACAAGGATCTGGGCACGGTAAGGGGAGCGGGGATGGAAAGAAGGAAAGACCGGTGGATTTAACGATATTTGTCCTCTTACGTGATGTAGAGGGGGGCAAAGAGGAAGACACAGAAGATGGCTCTAGCACCCTTGAGCCTGGGTGCTCGAGAGAGGGATTGGTGCCACTACAAAAGAAGAACGTGGAGTAAAGGAATGAGGGCTCGATTTGCCAAAGAAGATAACTGTTTTCCCTCAGACACATAGTGTCCGTGATGCTGGCTCTGGTCCACAGCTGATCAAAGAGGGAATAAAAGCCCTAAAGAGTAGTCATGATAGCGGGCACAGATCTTATGTTGTTTGCACTAGCATGGTAATTGACGTTGGGCCCCCTTTGCTTGAGCGTCTCGACCAGGCTCCATGACCAAGTCCATGGGGCACACCAGGCCTGATGTTCATTGATGATTTCCTCTGTGAAAGCATGGAGCTGACAGCCACGCGTTCCTTCATCTCATTTAGTGGCCATGGCAACCCAGGAACACATACTCTTATTCCTCCACGGCCAGGAAGTGTCATGATTAGGTCTCGTCTGACTTCTAAGCAGGAAGAGGCTGGTAAGAGGGGAAAGGGAGAGATAAAACAAGGAGAAATCTCTGTAAGAAAACTCTTGGCGTTTCGGAGATGAAGGTATTTGCCTTCTCTGTACCTCAGTTTCTTCCCCATCAAAATAGGTGACAATCTTGCTTCTAGCTCACAGAGGAGAACGGATGAATGAGAGAATCCCACACTCACCAAGAAAGAGTCGCTAGCCCTTCTGTACAGAATAATACAAAAATAGATGTGAAAAATGAGGACATAGTCATTCATAGTTGTGCATAGTTTTTACTAATATTCTCGAATCGTCTGCACTTTCAAGATGCCGTCTGCGTGCCTATTGGTTAAAATGTAGTAGCACCCAATGAATCTATTGAATCCATGGATTGACAAACAAAAAGCCAATGACTGTTATCTATACACTTCTGGGATTCAAAGATGGATTCAGGCTGGAAAGAAATTAAGATTAGTAATTACAGTGTCCAGTTGCTTAACATTCTAGTGCCACCTACTATCAGTCTCCATAGGAGAGGACAGGATAAGAGGTAAGTGGGTGGCCAGGGATTTGTTGTTTCTAGGTAACAGATGGAAAATCTACATTAGAAGGGAAAGATTAGCAGTGAGCAACTAAATAGTGTGAGAAGGTAGGGGAGCATCTGTATTTAGCCACAAAGTGTGCATAATGAGTCCCAAGGTTTTCATCTAATGGAATCCGATACCCTTTATTTAGAGACAAAGTGACCTCCAAAGGCATGCCTCTGGCTTCATTTACCCATAGGAGAGACAAATTTTTGTTTCCCTACTACTTTTCTTATTCAGACCACTTTGAAGTCAATATATTTGGACTTAGTTTGCCATCAATAGGGTGGAGTTTCTAATATTGGAACATAGCTGCCCAACTGGCCCATCCAAACATTGACCGTATGCTTCATATATGATGTAGTGATGACTATGTGGAAAACACTGATTGTGACCAATCTCTTCCCTCCTTCCTCCCTCCCTCCACAGGCAAGTACTAAACAATTGGTGAGTGCTACTATTCCTACGGAAGAGCTCCCGATAACAGAACACACGAATATGTCTTCCCCTGACCCAGCAAGGTCTAAGTCCAGAGTAGTCTCACCCAAGCTAAAAAAATTTAGAAATGTCTGTTTCATCTCCGCATGCTATTAAATAGGACACTGTGCCCTTTAATATATTGAAACCTTTTAATATAAAATGCTTTGTTTCCACAATATTTGCATAAGATGGCACTCCCACTTCGGCACTACGATTTGAGAAACACGCCCTCTGGAAAAAGAGATGAAAAGCAAAATTGTCGCCCTCAAGGACCCAATCATCTAGCAGGGATGGCAAACGAAGAAACAGCAGAGCTCGATAAAAATGATCACGGCCCTACACACTGGTCTGCGGGCCAGAAAACGGGGCTCCCGTCTTCCTTTCCTTTGTGAGCATTCGTACCCAATCAGAGGATCACATGACCTAACTTAGCACCTGCCAGAGAAGTTGAAAACACACGAAGAAGGTGTTGGATCCACCATGACAATGTACCACTTCGTTTCAGAAAGTTGTACATATGGCACCTGGTTTTGAACATTACAGTACCGCTCGGGGCCCCTTCCAGGTGCTGTTTGCCATCTGCCTCCATCCAGAGTGGCGTTGCCCATGCCCTCAGACCAGCACAGAGTCAGACAATACGTGCTCTGCCCTCCTCTTCGCCTCACCCAGTCGAGTCTGTCTCCACGGCACAACTAACCAGCAGTTGGGTCCTCCTTTTGCACGTGGGAGCTATTACACCACCTTCAGGCCATCCCGGCCATGTTTTTCCTCCCCTCAATTGGCTGCCATCCCTTGGAATGGCCACGTTGATGGACGGGGCTTTCCTGTCTTCATGCCATCGTCATCTGTGTGATTTTTCATTTGCAATGATCACCTCCAGCTGAATTTCAGAGTGCTCTAGGAGCAGTAATGAGATTCCCAGGCGCTCCTTGGAACCCAGCTGATTCTCTTGGCAGCCGCACACGAACTCCACATAATCTGTTTATTCCTATTGTTCAAGTGGCAGCATATGGCGATGGCAAAGAGAGTACCTATGCACTGATGTTGTGAATTGCCATCATTGGCAGTCATCTGACACACTTGGACGGCTGTGTACGGGTGCAACGTGGCACGCGGGATGCCGCGGCGGTCAACAAAACAACACATGCCTCTGCTCTATGGAACCAAACCCTCCTAACTCATACGGGCAGCACTCATTGATTACGATTAGCCTGCCTGCTAACCCGCAGACATGATTCCCTCCGTGTCACCAACATAGCCCACGTTTCAAAGCGCCTCCATTCCTACAACTGGGAAAAGACTTCTCTCTCAAGGTAAACCTGATGGGTTACTTCTTTGCTGGAAGTCTTCAAGATCCCATCTATTTCCTAAATGTTATTATAGGCCAAACTCCATGGTATAACCCGGCACATGAGTCATCTCCATTATCTTGCAATCCTCCTTCCACATGGAGCTATTCATTGATCCCCGATTGCACCACTCTCTGGGGCCCCACAGTGCTTCTGCTTAGGATGTTTCTTCCCCCCAGAATGCCATTCTTCATCCTTCCACGTAAAAGAAAAAAAAAACCACTGTTTGGCTTTCAAAGCCCAGTTTAGATGCTGCCTCCTCTTTATAGGATAGGGACTCACTATGGTCCCCAGAATGCTGTATACTATACCTGTATCTCCACAGCACAGCTTCTGCCATCCCATCATTATTTATCGGTACATCTGACCTTTGAGCTGCCCTGGCCTCCTTGAGAAAAGAGTAACATCCTTCTAATCTTCACTCTGTTCCCTAGCCGACTATGTGGAACCCAGTAGACCCTCTGTCCCCATGTTGTGAACTCAGGCTGTGTCTAGATCCGGGAAGGGCAGGCGGGGTTAGGATTTCCTTCAGAACTAAGGTCAAATGGAAACTCTAATTCATACAGAAGCTAGGAGAAGAGCAGAAATTAAGTGAATAAAGTGGCCTCGGTGGAGACTACAGCAAACTGACCCACTCGTAATTTGAAACACCCATGACTTATTCTAAGAAAGCGGCCACGACTCTACTCCAGCTAATGATGGCTGTGCAGGACGGTGGATTCGGTATTGCTAGAGCTTTGGATTCCCACACCCACCCTCATCCGTCAAACAAACAGACTCCAGAAATCCAAATTCCTTGTTTGAACTTCTCTGATTTCAAGCGAGAGAAACTAATTTTAAAACTTCGAAAATAATGTGTAGACCAAGGTACCACACCTTTGCAGGATTTCAACCTCAGCTTTACCTAGCCTGTTTTAATCAGGTTCCAGGGTTGAGCAGGGCAAGTAATGTGTCCCCTCCCCCAGCCAAGTGCCTGTAAAGTGCAGAGGAGAACACAGAGTCAATTAATTACTAGTGTTAATAGCCTGGCGCTTTTCAAGTGTTGGGGAGAAGCTATGTCGTCAAAGGGGTAGTTTAATACACTAGTCTAAACGTCACCTTTTCTCCACCTAATGCACCCTCAAATTGTCACCTCCAAATATTGAAGCATAAATGTATCTAGAATTTACAACACTGAATACCAGTGGAACGAGGTCAAGCTCTAAGTCTAACGTTTCATATGTTTGAATTCTACATCTGACATCCCCATTCCCTTGGGGCACAACTTTTTAATTATTATTTGTAGATCATCTTTTTTTTTAACCACCTGAGAAGTGCAATTATCACCCTGAAATGCAATGTCTGACGTATCATTTTTTTTTCTGAAATGGAAATTTTACATCCAAGTAGAAACCCAGGCATACAATTTATTACTTATAGCATCCCTGACAGCCACTCAGAAATAAGTGTGTCCAGAATGTGAAAACTAACTCATAATTAATAGTGGAACTCAGATCATTTTAAAAAGAAAAAAAAAACCAGACCCAAACTCTTTTGCTTTCCCATAAGGTTACTATTTCCCACTCATTACCATAGCTATTTGTATTCTTAACGCCAGTCTTTGCCCTTAGTACCATCGTGGTCCTGATGGTGAAGTGTTAAGATGAAATTTAATGAATGTAAGGTGCACGTTCATTTTCCATTCCACATTTCGCAGATGGAATATTCTCCGGCATACTGACATCTTACCAAAATAGACACCCATGGCATGATTGGAACTCCAGCTAAGTTCCACCTGCAGGTAGTATAACACCCAATGGGTTTTAAATCCAAGAGCTCAAGATGGGCAGTCAGGACACTTAGGACTCAGTCATGGTTCCCCAAGATGAAAGATGTTCACCTAGTAGTACATGTCTGCGTTAACAAATTTATATGTTGAATCAATTATTCTAGGAGAGGCAACGGAGTTAGAAGGGTGTGGGAGAAGGAAAAGAGACTTAGCCAAAACTTTGATGGCAGATACCCAGCCAGAGAAAATTACCGCCTATAACGTATTGCAACCCCTGGGTTCTGGCTAACTGGTCTATGCAGTATAGACAAGATTATGCCACGTCCAATAAATTTGTTTCTTGAGTAGTCGACGGGATTTGCCCTTTCCTGGACACAGTTGCTAGCACACGTGATTCTTGGAAGAGTCGAGTTGAAATCATCCGTTTGCCCAGCTACTAATATAGTAGCATCTGTTTTCATTGTGACTACCACTATCTAACTGGTGCCAGAATCCCCCATTTGACAGGTCAACAAAGGGTCATCCATTCCGTTCTTCTGCATCCCCTATAATAGGGAACCCTTGGAAATATCCTTCCTGTATTGAACCTTTCTGTCTTAAGTTTGCATGCTTAAATAGAAATCTGAGCTATTGAGGACATGTAAAATAAAATAAGTTTCTCACCTACGTGACATCTATATATGCTTTCCCCAAATAGATAATGGTGGCACTCATGAATTACAGCACCTTTTCAGTTCCTGGTTAAATGACCCCGGTTCCTTCCTTTGCTCTGCATGTGATGTGGCTTCTTGACCTTTGCCTGACAGAATGACTCTACTCTGGAAAATAGTTCATAGTCACAGACCTAGCACCAGTCAGCTGTGAGCCTTGTGCAAGCAACTGATTATTAGGTAAACTGAGAAAATGCCTTAGACTGGATTTCTCTGACTTCACTTCTACTTCTGAAAAAGCATTTATGGTTATAACTGTTCTTTTTTTCTGCCGAGCCATACTAGTTATACAAATCAGAATATCCAATGACACTTTGATTATTTATTCCTTTACCCATATTTATTAAGATCTACTCCTTCCAGGCATTGTGATAGATTGGCACTGGGGTCAGAGTTCATGACAACATTTTCCCTGCCCTCAAGGAGCTCTCATTTCTTTTTTTTTTTTTTTAAGTTTATTCATTTTTGACAGAGACAGAGTGAGAGCATGAGCTGGGGAGGGGCAGAGAGAGAGGGTGATACAGAATCCGAAGCAGGCTCCAGGCTCCGAGCCGTCAGCACAGAGCCCGATGCGGGGCTCAAACTCACGAACTGCGAGATCGTGACCTGGGCCGAAGTCAGATGCTTAACCGACTGAGCCACCCAGGCGCCCCATGGAGCTCTCATTTCTAATTAGGTCATTGACTCAAATGAATTCCCTGGCAGCTGTTGCCTCCACATCCTACAAACACTGAAAGACTGAAGAGAGAAGTTCCCCCTTCAGAAAAGCTGTCACCATCTCCTATTCTCAGGGTACCCGTGAGTACTGGCTGCTAGGTTGCCTTACTACAATGCAGACAAAAAGCAGAAGATCACTCCCCTTTTCTAGAGTCCACGAGCGAGGCAGGAAGTAGGAAGCTGACAAAAAGTAGGTACTGTCCATGGGCAACGACCTTCGTCAAAGGAGCCAGGTCAGCTGGGAAGTAAAGATGCCTTCATCAGAACCCCACTGCCCCTTGCACGTACCTCTATGTGGCCCTTGTCACTTTGTAAAAATAGTTGTCCACTTTCATATCTGATACCCCTGTTACAGCCAAGGCTCTTGAGGGGAATGGTCGTGTTGCTTTCGTCCATATCTAGCCAGAATGTGGTACCCAATAGACATTCACGGAACGATCGCTGAACATAAGACTGAGTTTCCATCTCTCTCTACATGGTTTCTTGGCAAGGATCATCCACCGCTCCAAGTTGCCACTTCCTGTTGCCACTGCGAGGATTCAATACAAATACCTTGCCTGTGGAAAAGGAAGTTCTGGAAGTAAGGGCTCGCTTTTACGTCTTCTTCATTATCCCATTCCTTTAGCTGTAATTACTTTGTGATTCATGAACATTACAACAGATTAGCAACTGGAATCACTCATAATATACAATAATTTTCGAAGTCATCATCGGATGTTTCTGACAAAAGCATAAAGTGCAAAGATGGAAATAATATATTGAAAACATAGCCTGTAGTTTTTAAGTACTTGATGGAGTCACTTAATGGGTTATACTCTAATTTACATTTTAAATGAACTTCACAAATTAATCACGCAAGGTAGCCTTCTAGTGGATATGCTTATGAATATACGATGCATTTTATATGGCGCATTAAAGAAGAAAGGATAAAGATGTTTGTCGCGTCTACCGACAATCCTATTGATACGATTGGTTCCATGAAGTTGTCAAAATTTACCAAGAAAAAACAAATGACCTCTACATTTATCATTGCTAAAGGTTCCTGCTAATTAGCATCTAGAGATACCGTGTTATAGATGCTTCTCTAAAAGCTATCAGCCCTCCAACTCCGTATAGTGACACGGTATCTATCAAAGTCTCAGGGTGCTTGCAGTTCGACAAAAGCACTCCAAAGAACTGGCACGTATCACCCTATTTGCATTTTTGCATCTCATTATGAACATAATTGCATACCAACACAGCAATTCTTCTTGACTATCTCAAAAAACATTATCAGCAACGTCTGAAAGAAATGCTTAAATGTCAGCTATTGACAAGCCAGAAAAGCTGACCTTTGAAGGTTCTCAGTCTTCCAAGAGGCCCCGTGCTATGACTCACTTCCTAACTTTCTGTCTGTGTTTGATAACAGCAGGGATACAGTGGCTTGGAGAACCGTGGTTTTGGGCGACGAACTGGAGGGGAATAATCACGAAACTGCAAAAGCTGCAACCAAGTTACCATTCCTGCGAGCGGTTATGGGGGATCAGTCGAATGTTTGCCACGTCAATCCTGAAAACCTCCGGAACGCTGTAGAGCGTGAACATCTACGTGTTTGCAGCGGAATTTCTGCAAAACTATCTAGTGCCTTCACATTAACAACGAAAATGAGTTTAGCCATGATTAATGTTATGACAAAGCACTTCACAACCTTTCCCCTACAAGCATGCAACCCATTTTACACATTGTCACAAGTAGAGGCTGAGTGTTCGACAACTACCCACGGCTAATCTAAAACCGCCCAGAATCATTCGCACCCTCTCCTTTAAGACCTCGTCTCCCTAGACTGGACGTCGGTTGCACGGATCTCATATTCCATCCTACGCCTGGATCGTGTCATCATCCCCTGTTTGAGCTACCTCAATTTGCACAGCAATTTGGTACACATTTTTCCAAAAGCACTAATCAATTTTAACTCCCATTGAAATGCCATGGAAATGGCTGCCAATGTCCAGAAAATGCTAATCAATTTTGAAAATCTACACCATGGCTTGCGTCCCAGATCTTCCGCCCAATCCGCATCAAACAGAAATGATAGAAAATGATGTTAACACGTTCAGCCGCTTGTTTGCTTGTTGTAGCGGAGGCGTTGGTCATGCTTCAATGGCAAACTAACCGCCTGTCTGGAAGTTCATCCCGCTTGTACTACTTTGGCCGTCTGTGTGGCAACAACGTGAAGTGGCTGTCACACTCGGGTTCAAAGACGGGGATTTCCAGATGAATCCTTCTCCCCCCCCCCCCCACCGCCTGCCACCACCCCCTGTATTTTGCTTTTGAGGAACATAAGGGATGATTTATTTCTTAGATGAGCAGAGATGCATTTTTAATGCTTCTAATTCTCCAAAGATCATCCTCTAGTGGAAAAGCCGCTGCTTTGACAGGCACGACACACATCTAATATTTCAGACCCGTTGCGTAAATCTAGACAGTACAGAAGAGCGAGGGAAGTTTAGGGCACTAAGCCCGTATAAAGGGGGCCCTTCGTGCCACAAACAAACAAATTCACAAAAATGGCTTCTAGGAATTTAGACTAGGAAGGGATCTCGGAAACCAGCCAGTCTAACCTCCCCATCATGAAGGTGCGTCTTCAAAGACCTCCCAGAAAGACATTCCTTCCCATGAATAGCATTCCACTACTCCCCAGGAAGGGAAATTTTACTAAGAGGCCAACCGCATGGCTTCAAAAATTAATTATCAATCCGGGCTGCAAACCTCTTTGAAAACCTCTCCTAATTGGTGTTAGGCTGCTTTACACGTGCAGAAAGCAAACGGCCACCCCCCTTCCTGACAGCGATCGCTCTCCCCCTTAGTCTTCGTGGCCCCAGGGAAAACAGTCCTGTGCCCCATCTTTCATTCCCATGAAATGAGACTCCCGGATGCTCCCTTGGTCTGCTGGTTGGCTTTCCCTGCTTACTCCCCGGATAGTCAATCACCCTCTTGAAACACCCACAACTGGGGCACCTGGGTGGCTCAGTCGGTTAAGCGGCCGACTTCGGCTCAGGTCATGATCTCACGGTCCGTGAGTTCGAGCCCCGCGTCGGGCTCTGTGCTGACAGCTCAGAGCCTGGAGCCCGTTTCAGATTCTGTGTCTCCCTCTCTCTCTGACCCTCCCCTGCTCATGCTCTCTCTCTGTCTCAAAAATAAATAAGCGTTAAAAAAAAAAATTAAAAAAAAAAAAAAAAAAAAAAAAAGAAACACCCACAACTGCCCCAGGACAGAAACCAGTTCTTCCAGTCAGATCATTGCTTCTGGGACTCTGAATGTTACGGTTCTACAAAAATCTGAGAACAGACAGGAACACCTTATTGGCACTTAAGAAGTTTATACTCAGCCTTACTCCTTCAACTAAAATCAGTTTCAGTCACTATTTTTATGTCATGCTTCCCTCTCCTTCTCCTTCTCCTTCTCCTTCTCTCTCTCCCCCTCCCCTTCCTTCTTCTCCTCCTTCTCTTCTCCTTCTCCTCCTCCCCTTCCCCCTCTTTCTTCTTCTGCTTCTCCTCCTTCTTTTGCTCCTTCTCCTTCTCCCCCTCCCCTCCCACTTCTCTCCTCCCCTCCTACTTCTCGCCTCCCCCTCCCCCTCCCTCTTCTTCTCCTCCTCCTCCTCCTCCTTTTTCTTCTTCTTCTTCTTCTTCTTCTTCTTCCTCTTCTTCTTCTTCTTCTTCTAAATGAAGCTAAAAAGCCCATAATCTCCAGAGGTCTTCAGAGGCAAACAGAGGGACTATTCTTTACCCTGGGTCTAGCAGAGTGTTAGCACATTGTGAGCATCATCATATCAGAGATAACAAAATCTAACCGCTATTAAGCACGCACTCAATAGTTGAGATATGACTGCCTATGGCCATTTATAGGATTTATCTCATGTAGTCTTTCTCAAGAGCCTATGAAGTAGTGACGATTATCATCCCCATTTGGTAGATGTGGAAAGCGAGACCCGGAGAGGTTAGGTAACTTGCCTACAGCCACAGAGCTGGAAAATGGTGAGCCTGACCCCAATGCTCTTGTTAAGAAAATGGCCTCGGTAGCAAAAGTTCAGAACCTGTTTGTGACCTTGAGCTAAACGTTGTCTCTTTTATTACGTGCATGTTTTCTTACTGAACTAGGAGAGGAATCTAGGCTCCAAGGTGACGGTAGCTTTGAGGTTCCAGAGGATCATGCAAGCCCGCGTGGTGTTCTCCATTCTGCAGTGGCCCCCTGGAAAAGCAGTAAGGGCTAGGGTGAGTCGAGAAGGCACCAAACATGCATGATTCCCGATTCCTCTGCAGGTCGCAGGGCGGGCCGTCTTTAGCCAGACGCATAGCATTGCTTCCGAAGCTAGACCTGCCCCGCGAGGAACACCAGAGATCCCTTCCTCCTGGATCCTAGTGCTCCCCTCGTGACCGTGCAGTCCACACCCCGACGGAGACGGGGGTGTCCAATGCACATGCAAGTCTGCCAGTCTCAGGTAACAGATATCTGTGTGGCTGTATGTTTCATGCAAGGCTGCCATCTAGAAATCCACTGCGAGGTTGTCTTATTTAAGAGGGAAAATGATGGCCGGCAGGTCAAAATAGCAGAACTGAAAGGAGGCACTGCATTTAATTCCGTCTAATTGATGCTTCTGTGGGTGGGAATCGGAGTTCATCTCCTAGACATTAATTAAAGCAGAAATGCAGTGAAATGTCAGTCCTCTGGCTGTAAGGGCCCTTTTCAGGGGGATGCTGGGAAAGTCGGTCTGGTATTTCCTTGCTGTCACAGGGCTCATAATAGAGGGCAGCAAGCTTCATGTGGCCTCAGAAAGTACCCTGTCTCCCAATCGAGAGGCTTTCAGCAGAGAAGGAGTGGACCCTAGGCCTGTAGCCCCCGCAGCTGTATCCATGGGAATCCCCCACCGACGGGCAGAGAAAGAACACTTTGCAATTAAGGGCTCTGAAGTCGGTCCTGTGCACCTGCTGAAGTTCCCAAGCACTTCTCCAAAAGCTATCTTTTACCCACCCACACGGTCGGCAGAAACAAAAACACTGCGCTCTTCTCTTTTAATGAATTATCAATTGACGGGCTTTAAAGAGAGAGGGGCAGGGGGGTGCTGGTTTTAAATTGGGAGAAAAGAAAGGAAAAGAAAAAAAGTTAAGCCGGAGCAAGGCAACCTACTTTTCCTAAATTTAGTAGGCCTTGACATCTCTGGAGAAGCGTGCCTGTAGGACACTATACAAAACTCTGAAGGCAGACTGAGCAAATAAATAATTCTGAAAAGAGCACTACATTTTGAGGCCAAATCCCAACCAGACCTGAAGCACAGAAGGCAGTGTGAGGTCAAGAGTGAACCGTTCAGTGCATGTTGGGCTTTCTTTGTGGAAGACATAAAATGGGCTCTGCCATTTTGTTCCAGAGACGGGGGGGGGGGGGGGGGGGGGAAGAGCATCTGAGAGACAAAGGACATGAGCTGTTTCTGTGGGGACGCATGAAACATTCTTGGCAGTAACGCAGAGAAATTACTTTTATGGAGCCCTGCTCATCTCAACTGCTTTTTGCTACTCAAGCAACAGAAACAAAACCGGGTTTACCATTAAATTGGGCGCTAGATTTTGTTAGACCAGGAGTGAGCAAACCTTCTATGAAAAGAAAGGTTGGCAACATTTTAGGCTTCGGGGGCTCTGCGTTCTCTGTCTTGTCTACTCAGTTACGCCTTCGCAGCTCCAAAGTAGCCAGGGACAATATATGAAAGAAATAACCTGGCGAGGTTCTGGTAACACCTTCTTAATGGACATGGAAATTTGTGTTTCCTAAAATGATTATTTTTCACAAAATACCATTAGTGTTCTTTTGATTTTTGTAATCACTTAAGAATGCCAAAACTAAAGGCATTCGAAACTCTCAAGCTGTACAAAACAGGGAATGCGTGGAATTTTTCCACGGGCTGCCATTTGTCAACCCCCGTCTAGACCACACTGAGCCAGTGCGAGCCTTTCTTACCTGTTCTCAGAACCCAAGTTTGAGCATTTAAAACTACAGCAGGTGTGACGGTAGTGGCATTTACTTTTATTCTCCTAAATACTGACGCTGGAGATAGACTGTTTCTTACGGCTCGACAGTGGCATCCAGGTGATGTTTAAACATGTGCAGCAATTATGTTCGCTATTGATCTGCTGCCTATGACACGGCAGACACTTTGCAAGACAAGGCACACATGTTAAGGCTGCTAAATCACATGTGAAGTGCGTGGCCCTCCTTTGATTTCCGTGGTTAGCACGACAGGTGCATTTCCGCTGGACATCATCTCGGGTGGTCCACACTGCAAATCTGTGGCGGGTGCCATTGCACAGCTCCGTTTCACGGATAAGAAAGCTGAGGCTCACAAAGCCCAGTGGCTTTTAGGTAAGACCACTCCACGTGTACCTAGCAGAGCTGGAAGACGAACCCGTGCTTCCCTCTCCTCCGCCTAGGGTGCTCATCCCCTTGACATCCACACTCAGAGTCAAGACCTTGATTCAGTCGTAACGACGACCAAACTTAACCTGCCCTCGCGTGAGGCCGCTTCTGGCCTCTAGCTTCCCAGGAAACTCGTGTGCTTTGTTTACTCTTAAGGTGTAGTAGCAAATGAGTGAGGCCGAGAGCCTACACGTGCTGGGGGAGGCTTGGTAAGTATAAGAACACAGCTATGAAGTTATTGGCATCTCGCAAGTAGTTAAAGGCACTTGTCAGTTCAACTGCCAAATATTTATATTTAAAGAGCTACCCTGTGCTAAACATTTTTCTAGGCATTGAGGATGCAGCAGTAAACAAAATAGACAGAAATGTCTGCTCTCGGGGATTTATGTTATACGGGGGGGGAGACAGGCAGTAAACAATAAAATAAGTAAAACATATGCTATGTCAGATGGTGATAAGTGCTGTGGGAATAAAACAAGCAGCGAAGGGTGATTGGGAGTGCCAGAATGGTTTGGGAGTGGGAGAGCGAGACAGGGACAGGCTTTTAAAGAGGTTCGTCAAGGAAGCATCACCACGGAGGTGGTGTTTGAGGAAAGACCTCAAGGAGAGGAGCGACTCAACCTTTTCCTTCCAGGGAAAGGGGACCGTAGGTGGAAGGCCCCGCAAGAGCAAAGTCTGAGAGTCCATGTGAGGACCTGCAAGGAGACAGGGGAACAAAGCGTAATAAGGGTGGGGAAGATGAACAGGACCCAGGGGGAGGGGTGGCCTGGGGGTTGGGAGGCGGCAGGCAGAGCATTTGGAGATGCGGTGCCCAATGGACAGCTTCTCAGGGGATCATTGAAGCATTTTTTAATGTTTATTTATTTTGAGAGAGAGAGACAGAGAGAGCACCTGTGTGCATGGGAGAGGGCAAAGAGAGATTGAGAGAGAGAGAGAGAGAGAGAGAGAGAGAATTCCCAAGCAGGCTCCACACTCAGCACAAAGCCCAAAACAGGGCTTGAGCCCATGACCACGAGAGCATGACCTGAGCAGATATCAAGAGTAAGTCGCTCAACTGACTGAGCCACCCAGGTAGCCCTGATCACTGAAGCATCTTAAGCACAGGAATGGTATAACCTAATCTAGTTCATAATGTAACAGGACCACTCCAGAAGCTGTATGAAGAATAAATTGTAGAAAGCCAGGATGGAAAATTACTGCAATTGTTCAGAGGGCAAGGGGGGATCTTGAAGAAGAGTGGTAGCTGTAAAGATGACGACTCAGACAGTTTGGGCCATTAGACCAAAACTCCATAGCCTAGGTGGCTTATAAACAAAAGCATTTATTTCTCACAGTTCTGGAGGCCTGGAAGTCCAAGGTCATGGCACCAGCAGATCTGGTGTCTGATGAGGGCACTCTTCCTGTCTTGTAGATGGAGCTTTCTCGAGTCTTTTTTGTAAGTGTACTGATCCCATTCATGGGAGCTCCAACTTTATGTCTTAATCATCTCCCAAAGGCCCCGCTTAACACCATCATTCGGGGGGTTAGCATTTCAACATATGAAAGGAGGGCATAAACGTTCAGACTCTCGCAGACAGTAAGAAGGGATCGGACTGAAGTCTAAGACAGCAGGACGCGCCGGCCACGAGTACGGGGCGGGAAAGGAGGAAGGAACCAAGGATGACCCTCCCTTCCCCCCGCCCCACCCCCTGGACTCCTAGCTTGAACAGCAGGGAAGATGGAGTGGCTAGTAACTAAGGTGGGGAAGACAATGGCAGGAGCAAGTTCACAAGTGGAAGATCAAGGAATTTGGGGACGTGAAATTCGAGTTGTCTATTAGACACCAAAGCAGGAAGGCCGAACAGAGAGTGGGGAGGTTCCAATGTTCCTAAGTGTGGCATATACCACGTGTTCAGGATTAGGAGCAGGGAAACAAAGAAAGACAAACCCTCCATCCTGGTCCAGCGTGCCCATTGAGAATACATCCCGTACAAGCTCCATTACACCTGCTGACTTACATTTTTCTTCAACAGTGTGGAAGTTCGGCCAGGGTTCCCCGATTTGAGTATGACACTTTTCGGAAATTATGCGCACTCCTTTTACTAAAATGTTTGACGAGATGAACCGGAGGGTTTGGGCTTAATTTTATTAGAGATTCTTTACTATCGGCACCTTGGGATTTTTCTCTTGTGTCTTAAACCCAGTGATGGTCTTTTTGAAATCTTGATATTTAAAATTTAGTTAATATCATTGAGCTCAGGTTACCACAAGGAGTACTAATATAGATTGATCAAATTACCAAATCCATGTAAATCCTTAACATGGAAATAAAAACCGTTTTTAGAATGATGCCCCAATCCACACAGGTGACGTGTTTTTGCATTTTCTGTCTGTGAAAAACATAAAACGGTGTTTATTTTTGCCATGACCCATCACACTGATATCGCACTGATATCCACGGTTTCTAAAGGGAATCCACTGCACGGGTGGTTGAGACTTCCTTCCACTCTGACAGTATTGAGATAGCAAAATTAATGTCAGCTGTTGGTTCAAACTCCAGGGATCACAGTCGGCCTCCCGTTCACCTCCCATACACCCCAAATGCTCATTTGCAAAATCTCTTCAGAGGCAAAAGTCACAGTATCACTTCCTGACTTCCCACCCTCTTTCCTCACTTTATAGAAACAGAGGCAAACACTTCGTAATATGTTACTTTCCATTCATGCCGACTACATTCAATATTAGAAAATGGTCTTCAGAGAACTGTGATTTAGGATAAAGCTTACGTTCCAAGAATAGCTACTCTACGGCATGAAGAAAAAAATCAAGAGTCTAAAATGTGCCAATATGTATTAAATACAATTGGGCATTCCTTGTTTCTCTCGTCAGTTGCCAATGTAAAAATCTCAGGATTGGGAATGAGTCTGTATGGAAAAAGTCAGAGATTTTCTCTGAATACAACCATTCGTTGGGGGAAGAGAAAACAAACTCACGAAGGATATCATTTGTTGGTGTTTCTCTCCTGGAGTTGAACTGAACCCCCACGTTTAGAAATGAAAGAGTAATTTTGCCTTGGTGCTTTTTCACAGACAGAGAAAATGCGGGTCGGGAGAGGAGACTTACCCGACAATCTCCTGTGCACTGAGTTGGACACGAAGCCTCTAGCTGCAGAAGAAGCCAGCGCAGAGGAGCCGAGAACAGCAGTCCTGGCTGTACGAGCCACACGGTGGGCCAGCCCCCCGGGTTGAGAGTCGAAGCGTATTCACGCGCCTCGATCTTGGCTTCTGTGCGAGATACCATGTTAACGGTCCTGTTGCCCACTCCGCCCTGGCGTGAGATTTAAATAAAAACAAATTACAGGTCTTAACAGTGATAGATGGACTGCTTTTACATTTGTGTAGAGTATTTTTGCTCTAAGATTAAAGGCTTACGCATTTATCTGCATAAACTAACCCCTGGAGTAGGGTGCCGCTGACATTTTCCAAGAAAAATGAATATCCTAACTTATTCCAAAGAGATGACTTGGTATTTGTATGGCCAGAGTGACCTTTGCAAGTGCCCTTTCAGATTAGGTGCACTACATGGAAAATTGTGCTCTTACAGTACTCCATAAATCATACCTACCAATTTTCTTTAAAGGGGTATGTAAATATCAGTGTACCAGGTGGGTAAACAACACTAACCTCGTACAAATGGCTTGAAAATTGAAGAAAAGCACCTTATTTTGCTGCTGAAATTGCTTTTGAAGCCCAACATCGGGGCTTGGTTTGTAGAATGCATGAAATGATTTGTGCACAGGGAATAGAAAATGGGCTGATGATAACCATCCTCGACACAGTCCTCGTCTCTCTGAGTTCTTTCTGTGATCAAAGATATCATCGCTATGTATTCCTTTTCTTTGCATATCCCAAATGCATGTACATTTTAAGTGACATCTTCATTATCTGTGCGTTTCCAAGACGGTCCGACAGCTTTTCTAGCTGGTTAATATTTCTGGACGAAGTTCACAGAAGTCTTCTTATTTTGAAGTAACACTTCATTTAAAAGGACAAAAGAAAACTTTAGACAGAAAACTAAACAGAGAAGCTATCGCTTTTGAAACTCCTAAGGTCTTAATATGAATAAGTACTATTTTGGCGATTTAGTGAAATGCATTAATTGAATCTCCTGGTTTTGAAACAGAAATAGACAAAGGGGGGGGGGGGATGATCCTGCTACTGAAACATTTCAATGGAATGTCTGTGGCATAAGATGCAGCTTGTACTGCACCCAACTGCCATGGATATTGTGAAATTCAGTTTTGTACAGTTTTCACAAGATGAAAATCCTTGACTTTGACCCATTTACGAGCTTGTGGCAAGAATCATGGTTAATATCCTGAGAAGAATGTTACATATAGTAAAATCCACATCTCTTACAGACAACTTGCCAAAGGGGTAAGATTTTTATATCACATAGGGTTTAAATGAGTAACTCTTAACACTTCTGTGTATATATAAATAGCTAGAAATTTACAAGAGCATTTCAATTAAATATATCTTACCCACCATTCAGTTTGCCAGTTTGCCAGTTACTTCTGAATGCTTGGCTTATCTTAAGGGGACAAAATAGACGATGTAAAATTTTGCTTTCTTTACAATCGTTTTTATTTTCTATCTTTCCTCCACTGACAAAAATATTTCTAGAATAAAGGTTTCGGTTTTCTAGTCCTTCAGTAATGAGAGATGAGTTTCTGCCTTTTTTAAAGAAATGCGTTTATAAAAATCAGCTCACCAAATGGTACAAGTCACCTAAGTTACTTTTCTAGTTCTTTCTTCTCTGGCTAGTAATAGTTGCTATGTGTGAGTAACTTACACTCCTTTATTCCTACTAGGAAAAAGAAGAAACAAAAATGCTTAGTCATGCATCGGGGCGTAGGTAGGTAGGGTGCACGGAGCAGGCTGCCTTCTTTGCCTTAGACACATTCAGTGCTGGGCTCTGTTTTTCCTTCGTTCCTATGCATGGTATTTTGCAGTCAGTACCTATCCTCCTATGTTTTATCAGTTTCCTGTTGCTTATAAGCATGATTCTCGACACTCCTTCCAAACAATATTTCCTAGCCTTCTTATTAAATAGCGAAGGTTGAAAGTTTTTACTTCAGGGGCGCCTGGGTGGCTCAGTCCGTTGAGTGTCGGACTCTTGATCTCAGCTCAGGTCATGATCCCGGGGTTGTGAGATAGAGCCCTACATTGTCTGGCTCTGCGCTGTGCATGGAGCCTGCTAAGATCCCCTCTGTCTTCCTCTCCCTCTGCCCCTCCCCCATTTACACAGACACGTGCGCGTGTGCTCTGTCTCTCTCTCTCTCTCTCAAATAGATAAAATCTTAAAATACAGAAATCTTTCACTTCAAATTTTTATAAGTGGAGATTAAAAATACAGTGAATGTGGGAGGGTTCAAAACAGAGACAGAGAAAGAACTCGAACTTAGCCCTACCCACAAACACCACAAATCTACATCGGTATATGGAACAGTTGTCTCTGAAAAAGGACCTGAAAGCTAGGAGAACAGAGCTTGTCCCTGAGGAATGAGAAGTTTGTGCCCCCCATCGGGCACCCCAACCCTTGGGAAATGCACTAGAGGAACGAGCCCCCAAAGCAACTGACTTTGAATACCAGTGGGGCTTACTTCCAAGAAGATTGGAGAGCTATAGGAAATAGAAAATCCACTCTTAGAAGGCTCACATACAGACCCACTCACCCCAGGACCCAGTCAAAAGCAACAGTTTGAAGGGCACCTAGACCGTATGTGAAGGAAACCCATTTGTTAATCGTAAAGCATCTTTTCGACAAATAGGAACCTGTTGGGACTCTCTAGGGATGGGGAAACTAGCAAGCTTCATTTTTGCACGCCATCTAGCCTGCTAGCTCTGGTAGGTGTATCTTGCCCCTGCATGCCAGGTCACTAAGGCTGACCACGCGCCCTGTCCCTGCAGGCCACCCCACCACAGCCAGCAGGCATGCCCAGCCCACACTGGGATGCCTTTTGAGTGCCTGACTTTGGTGGCCAAGACGGATTGCATTTCTAGGCCCTACAGACCTAAAACAATAGGAGAGACAGTCTTGGGTAGGCTACCACACCCCAGAGTGAAGGTCAGTCTTTAGGTTTGTCACACAACCACAAGCTAGAGAAATGCCCCCTGGAAACATGGGCAGAAAGACACCATTTTAATGTCCTTCCTTGGCCTTGCCACACATATCAGCGACACCTCCCAGATGGAAACTTATACATGGGCGTAGTGCCATCATTTTTGCAACTGTCACCAGGGGACACCTCCAAATCTCTGGTCTGGAAGTCAGCAGGGTTGATGATTACAGACGCACAAGAATGTGTACATTAACATACCTGAAAGCTGATGTCTGAGGAACCGCCTTACAAGTAGCTGGAAACTAGGCAATTTCTGAGTCCCCTCCCTTTGGAACACTGAACGGTCCTGGCATACTTTCAACAACTGGGACCTGTCAAGGACAAATCAGATTATTAGACAATCATAAAAGTCCAAGGAACATCCAAAAGTTAGGCCAAGGTTGAACACGAAGGTTCATCTCCTACAAAAGGCCACTGCTTCAAGACTGGGAGATGTAGCTCTTTCACCTAGAACATAAAAACACACAGAGAGGCGGGCAAAATTAGGAGACAGGTGGATATGTTTGAAACGAAAGAACAAGACAAAATCTCAGAAAAAGACACTAATGAAACAAAAATAAGTAAGCGCCCTGACGAAAAATTAAACGTAATGGTCATAAAGTTACTCACTGCACTTGGGAAAAGAATGGATGAATACAGTAAGAATTTCCACGAAGAGACAGAATACGTAGAAAAGTACACAGAAGCGGAGAGCTGAAGAATACAAACGCTGAAATAAAAAATGCACTAGAGGAGCTCAACAGCAGACTGGATAAAGTGGAAGAACAGACCAGCAAGCCAGGAAACAGGACAGTAGAACTCATCCAATCAGAGCTGTGCAAAGAAAAAAGAATTTTAAAACATGAAAATAGCTTAGGGGATCTCTGGAACAGCATAAAGAAGAATAGGATCTGCATTATAGGGGTCCCAGAAGAAGAAGAGAGAGAAAGGGGTAGACAATTTATTCGAAAAAATAATGGCTGAAAACTTCTTTAGCCTGGGGAAGAAAACAGGCATCGAGCTCCAGGAAGCACTAATAGTTCCAAATAAAATGAACCCAGAGAGACCCATACATATTATAATTAAGATCCAAGATATATTATAATTAAAATGTCAAAAGTTTAAAAAGATAAAGAGAGTATCTTAAAAGCAACAAGAGAAAACCAATTTGTTACCCACAAAGGAACCCCCATAAGGATATAAGCTGACTTTTCAGGAGAAATTTTTCAGAGCAGGAGGCAGGTGGAATGATATATTCCAAATGCTTAAAGGGAAAAACATTTCAACCAGCTATACTCTACCCAGTAAGGTTATCCTTCAGAACTGAAGGAGAGATAAAAAGTTTTCCAGACAAGCAAAAACTAAAAAAGTTTATCATCAGTAAACTTGTCTTGTAAGAAATGTTAAAGGGACTTTTTAAAGCTGAACAAAGGGCACTAACTAGAGCTAAGAAAACATATGAACGTAAAAATCTCACTGGTAAAAGGAAATATATACAAAAGGTTATATGAAGATTAAAAGACAATAGCAAAATTAACTATATCCATGATAATTAGCTGAAGGATACCGAAAATTTTAAAAATTCAAAACTTGACATCAAAAACAGAATACATGACAATGGGAATAAAACTACGTAGCTTTTAGAATGTATTCAAATTTAAGATGCTATGCACTTAAAATAATAGACTTTTACGTATACGGGATGTTATATGTGAACCTCATGGTAACCACAAAACAAATATCTATAGTATACACACAAAAGACGATGTGAAAGGAATCTAAACATAACACTAAAAACTCACCAAACCATAAGAGAAGTAAGGAAGAGAAGAAAGGAACAGAGAACTATAAAAACAGCTAAAAAAAAAAAAATCAACAATATGACAATAAGTACATACCTATAAATAATGACTTTAAATGTAAATGAACTAAAGTCTCCATTCAAAAGGCAGAATAGATAGGTCTTATTTTTTCATATTTCCTACATGTTTCCTACAAGACTTACTTTAGATCTGAAGACACACAGACTGAAAGTGAAAGGATAGAAAAAGATATTTCAAAGTGACAGAAACAAAAAGAAAGCTGGTATAGCTACGCTTATGGCTTATGTCAGACAAAATAGACTTTAAAGCAGGCTGTAATAAAAAGCAATCAAAAAGGAGCATTGCCTACTGACAAAGGGGTCAGCCTAACAAGAGGATTTAACATTTCTAAATATCTATCCCAACATAGGAGCACCTAAACATATAAAGCAAATATTAACAAGCCTAAAGAGAGAAAATGATAGCATTAAAATAATAGGGAACTTTAATACCTCACTTACATCAATGGCCAAATCATCCAGACAGAAAATGAGCAAAGAAATATTAGCTTTAAATGACACTTTAGACCAGATGGACTTAAGAGATAGATATGGAACATTCCACTTAAAAACAGCAGAATACACTTTCTTCTCTAGTGCACATGGAAAATTCTCCAGGATGGATCATATGTTAGGTCACAAAACAAGTCTCAACAAATTTTAAGAAGACTGAAATCATATCAATCATGTTTTGTGACCACAATGGTAAGAAAGTAGAAATCAATTATAGGAAGAAAACTGGAAAAATCACAACTATGTGGAGATCAAGCAACATGCTACTGAACCATCAGTGGGTCAATGAAAAAAATCAATGGAGAAATTAAAAACTACCTGAAAATAAATGAGAATGTAACACAACAGCCTAAAATCTAGGGGCTGCAGCAAAAGGAGTTTTAAAAAGGAAGTTTATAATGATAGAGGCCTACTGCAAGAAACAAGAAACATTTTCGACCTACTTTACCCCAGAAAAAACTTAAAAAAAAAGAACCCCAAAGTTAGTAGAAGAAAGGAAATGACAAGATCAGAGCATAAATAAATGAAATAGAGAATAAAAAGATAACAGAAAATATCAATGAAGCTAAGAGCTGATTCTTTGAAAAGATAAGCAAAATTGAGAAACCATTAGCTCGTCTCACCCAGAATAAGAGAGAGAGCTCAAATAAATAAACTCAGAAATGAAAGAGAAGTTATAATTGACATAACAAAAATACAAAGAATTATAATAGACTACTATGAGTAATTATGCACCAATAAATTGGATAACCTAGAAAAGAATGGATAAATTCCTAGAAACATGCAATCTTCCAAGGCTGAATATGAAGAAATAGCAAATCTGAATAGACTAATTACTAACAAAGAGATTGAATCAGTAATCAAAAACCTTCCAACAAGCAAAAGTCCAAGACTAGATAGCTTCCCTGGTATAGGCTACCAAACATTCAAAGAAGATTTAATAACTCTCCTTCTTAAACTCTGCCAAGACATTTTATTTCTAAACTCATTTTGGATCCCATCACTACCCTGACACCAAAACCAGACAAGGACACCACAAAAAAGAGGAAATTATACTCCAATAACCCTGATGAAAATAGACAAATAAAATTATCAATAAAATATTAACAAACTAAATTCGACAACATAGTAAAAGGATCATACACTATGATCAAATGGGATGTATTACATGGGGGCAAAGATGGTTCGATACCCACAAATCAGTGTGACACATCATATTAACAAAATGAAGGGTAAAAAGTATAATCATATCAATATATGCAGAAAAAGCACTTGACAAAATTCACCATCCATTTATGATTAAAATTTATCAACAAAGTAAGTATAGAGAGAATGTACTTCAATATAGTAAAGGCCATATATAACAAGTTCACAGCTACTTGTGACAAAGATGCCCACTCTCATCATTTTTATTCAATATGGTATTGGAAGTCCCAGCCAGCACCTTTAGGCAAGAAAAAGAAAGAAAGGCATCCGAATCAGAAAAGAAGAAGTAAAACTGTTACTATTTGCAGATGACATAATATTATATATAGAAAATCCTAAAGACTCCATCAAAGAACCTGTTAGAAGTAATTAATGAATTTAGTAAAGTTGCAAGAAACCAAATCAATATTCAGACATCTGTTGCATTTCTATACACTAAAAACAATCAGAAAAAGAAATTAAGCAAACAATTCCACCGACAACTGCATCAAAAAGAATAAAAACAAAAAACTAAGAATAAAATTAATCAAGGATGTGAAAGACTTATGCACTGAAAAGTAAAAGACACTAATGAAAGATATTGAAGACAGAAATAAATGGAAAGATATTCCATGCTCATGAATTGGAATAAGTAAAATTGTTGAAATTTCCATGCTACTCAAAGCAATCTACAGATTCAGTGCAATCCCTATCAAAATTCCAATGGCATTTTTCACAAAAATGAGAATAAATAATTCTAAAATTTGTATGGAACCACAAAAGAACTTATATAGCTATAACAATCCTGAGAAAGAAGAAACCTAGATTTATCATACTCTTTGATTTTGAACTACACTCCAAAGCTATAGTAATCAAAACAGTATGGTATTGGCATAAAAACAGGCACATAGATCAATGGAACTGAATACAGAGCCCCAAAATAAACCCACACATATATGGTAGATTAATCTGTGACAATGGAGGTAAAAATATACAATGGGGAAAGAAAAGTCTCTTTATTTTTATTTTATTTTTATTTTTTTCACGTTTATTTATTTTTGAGAGACAGAAACAGAGAACGAGCAGGGGAGGAACAGACAGAGAGCGAGACACAGAATCTGAAGCAGGCTCCAGGCTCTGAGCTGTCAGTGCAGAGTCTGACGCAGGGCTCGAACCCACGAACTGTGAGATCATGACCTGAGCTGAAGTCAGTTACTTGACCGACTGAGCCACCCAGGCACCCCTAGAAAAGTCTCTTTAATAAACAATTTTGGGGCAACTGGACAGCCACATGCAAAAGAATGAAACTAGGCTACTATCATGCACCATACACCAAGTCACAAAATCGGTTAGACACTTGAATGCATAACTTGACACTATAAAATTTCTGGAAGAAAACATAGGTGGTAATCTCCTTGACATTGGTCTTAGCAATGATTTTTTTTAACCTGACTCCAAAGGCAAGGGTAACAAAAATAAAAAATAAACAAATGGGACGACATCAAATTAAAACTTTCTGCACACTGAAAGAAACCATCAACACATAATAAGGCAACCTACTAAATAGGAGAAGATATCAGAAAATCATATATGTGATAAGGCGTTAATATCCAAAATATGTAAAGAACTCATACAACTCAACGATACCAAAAAGCAAATAACCCTGATTTAAAAATGGACAGAGAAAAAGAAAAATTAGCAGAGGATCTAAATAGATATGCTTCAAGGATACCCAACAAGCACATGAAAGATGTCCAACAACACTAATTATAAGGGAAGTGCCAATAAAAACCACAATGAAATATCACTTCACACCTCTTATAAAGGTTAGTATTGGGGTGCCTGGGTGGCTCAGTCGGTTAAGCGGCCGACTTCGGCTCGGGTCATGATCTCGCAGTCCGTGAGTTCAAGCCCCACGTCAGGCTCTGTGCTGACAGCTCAGAGCCTGGAGCCTGTTTCAGATTCTGTGTCTCCCTCTCTCTGACCCTCCCCCATTCATGCTCTGTCTCTCTCTGTCTCAAAAATAAATAAACGTAAAAAAAATTTTTTCTTAAAAAAAGATTAGTATCAAAAAAGATAAGAAACGGCAAGTGTTGGATAGGATGTGGACAAAAGGGAACCCCCATACACTATTGATAAGAATGTAAATTGGTACATTTACAGAAAACAGTATGAAGATTCCTCAAAGAATTAAAAATAGAAATACCATACGATCCAGGTTTTCCTCCTTTGCAGTGTTTATCCAAAAACACTAATTCAGAAAAGATGCACGGACCCCTGTGTTCATTGCAGCATTATTTGCAATAGCCAAGATATAGAAACAACCTACGTGTCTATCAAGGGATGAACACACACACACACACACACACACACACACACACACACTGGAATACTACTTAGCCCCCCCAAAAGGAGAAAGTCTTGCCATTTGCAACAACCAACAACACGGATGGACAAATACCGTATGAGTTCACTTATACGTGAAATCTAAAAACAAATAAGCTAACAAATCAAACAAAAAACAAAATCACAGATACAGAGAACAGATTGATCGTTACCAGAGCAGAAGTGGGTGGGGGTAGTAAGTGAAATGGGGGAAAGAGCTCAATTCTACAGTGATGGAAAGTAGCTAGACTACTGGATTGTACTGGTAACCACTGTGTGATATATGCAAATAATGAATTCTAATGATATATACCTGAAACTTACATAATATTATATACCAAGTTTACTTCCATAAAAAACTGGAACGAATGCAATTCCAAAATGTAACCCTATTATTTTTATTTTGTTATTGTTAATGAAGTCACAAAAGTCTTGATTTTTAAAAATAAAGTTCTTTTTGAACACAAAATTTCAGAGCATGAAAATTCATAAGTCAGTACAGCTAGTTTTGTTGAATAATATATAGACCTCTGGACTAAGTAGCAAATTAAAAATAAGTAACTTATGCTCATCGGTCCACATTTTTTAACTGTCTCTGAGGTGGTTGGTAAAACCTTCTCCAGTCTACACCACCATATGCCACGTCTGGAAAATGATATTATTGGAAAGAAAGAGATTTTCACTGAAGAAAAAAACTGTCCATCCACCTCCATTGCCATTCTGCATTTTCTACAGCACCTTATATTTCATAGAACTTTCTTCTTACACCCACTCCTGCCTTGATTCATTCAACAAATATTATTAAGTTCCTACTCTGTGCCAGGGACTGTTCTAGGCCCTGAGGTTATAGAAATGAACAAAAGAAAACAACAATGAAATGTCTGCCTCAAGTAGCAGAATTGCGAAATCTATACAGTGAGATCAGCCATGTATTACAACAGCATTTTCTAAGCATATTGTCCAAGAAATGACCTTGTTTTTCATGTCACCTGAAGTTCAACATATTTCCAAGAATCAAAGAGAGCATTTTGTTTGTTTAAAAATTGAACATGTAAAAGAATATTCAGTATTTTGCTCTTTACCATATTTTCAAATTGTCTTCATTAATAAAACATTTTGATAAATATAATATTTATTATTTAATTTACTTCTAAGAGGGTTTATCCATTTTTCTATAATGGCTAGGTTATATGAATCATTAATATTCACCTTTTACTAGTGTATTTCTATTATTAATCATGATGCTTAGCCTTGACTCCTCCATAAATTTTTTTCCACCTGATTTATCCAAAATCAGTTTCTACCGTCTAGATTTTCTACTAAACTTACATGAGGTGTTGTACAATTCAGCAACCGCTGATATTTTTTTTAGTGCCATTGACTTGGTTTCCCTTATTGCTTTGAAAAACCTTGATAGAAGAGCTAATTTCTCATACTTCGATTTCCCCAGCAGCTAACATAATGCAAGCAGAAGGAGTTCAATAATCACATTTCTTTTTGACTGAAAGGTTCTGGCTCAGAACCTTTTGTTTTTAATTTATTACCAAATTCTGGATTCATTAAAACTGCAGTGGATTTGGGGTGCCTGGGTGGCTCAGTCGGTTAAGCATCTGACTTAAGCTCAGGTCATGTCTCCGTTCATGGGTTCGAGTCCCACATAAGGCTCTGTGCTGACAGCTCAGAGCCTGGAGCCTCCTTCCGATTCTGTGTCTCCCTCTCTCTCTCTCTCTGCCCCTCCCCTGCTCACACTCTGGCTCTCTCTCTCAAAACTAAATCCACATTTTAAAAAAAGTTTAAAATAAAATAAAATAAAAATAAAACTGCAAGGATTTTTAGAAGTGCTAAAAAAGGAGGACACGTTTCTAAAAGAAAGATTTTCACATTAGGGGAAAAATGCATTTCACGAGAAAGTCTTGTTAAACAAAACGCAGTAAAACCTTGGTTTGCGAGCATAATTCGTTCCAGAAACAAGCTTGTCATTCAAAACACTTGTATATCAAAGCAAATTTCAAGAACCATTGGCTCAGTTGTGATCATGTGACATTCGACTTCACGTACTACTCCTATTGCAAAACATCGCTCATTTGTCAAGTTAAAATTCATGAGGAATGTTTGCTCGTCTTGCGGAACACTCCCAGAACAAGTTATTTGCAAGCCCAGGTTTTACTGTAGAATAAATTTGCCCCTGATGGTCAAAATATATATACTTGAATTGAAACTTTTCTCCCTCCCTAATTAGATCTAGAAAGTGACTTTGCATATTTTGCACATTTTATATCAACTAAGTATGGAAGCCAAAAAGATCTCTAATAGAGAAACAGAGTTTAGATATATTTCCTTAAAAATTCTGTTGACTTATCTACACTGTTTTGAGAGGAGAAACATCAAACCCCCAATTTTCGAAGTGTAGGGTGCAAAAAATGTAGGTAAAAAACAAAAAAGCACAGACCCTTTAAGGTCTCATTTTGTATTTTCAGTTTTGTTTGCCTCTTCCATGAATTTTACAAATTCAACAGAGGTAAGAGGGCTAGACCTGACATAAAATAAAAATAAAGAACAGCATCTTAGTCCCACTGGTACTTGGGGCTAAGTTTTACATATATGTTTTGAAGATAAGCAGGACGTGATATATGGGTCCATGTTGAACCCTAAAGCCACCCCGTTCACCCCCATTCATAAGCCACCTGTGTTAGTCTGATTCTCTCTCTTTAGGCAACTTCCGGTAAATGGACCATGAAGAGGCTACCCTGTGCTACTTGGCGAACTGAGAAAAGTGACAAGGTCTCCGTTTTATATCTCCAGAGTTGTTCTTAGGTAGAATTCAGGAAGGAGGAGCATCTTCATCCTCCCTTTCTTTTTCTAAACCATGTCTTACCTCATCCCAACACCATCTACTGTTATCATGCTGCCCGCTGGTCTTCTCGATCCCTCCACTGTGAAACCTCAGCCAGATGTATCTACCCTACTGTCTTCCTAAACAAAACTTGCTTGTCCTGAGCTCCAGTTCCTCCATCCACGTCCATCAGTTAGCTGTCCTACAAAAATATCTAGACACAGACGCAATTACACAAAGCTCTGAATGGCTAATCACGATTTAGTGAGTTACCTCTCCCCGATAGTTCATTGAAGCGGGTGAATTCTTCGTTTTAAGTACAGATTTTTCAGGTCTTTCTCTAGACCAGGGGTGGGCAAATGTTTTCTGCAAAGGGCCACGTGTTAGACGTCTTAGATTTTACAGGTTGTGTGGTCACCGTGGCTCAACGCTGCCGTTGTAGCTTGAAAGTTGCCGCAGGCTATACATAAATAGGCAGACGTCCGTTCCCATAAGACTTTATTTACGAAACAGGAGATGGGCTGGTATTGGCCTGGAGACCATGGTTTGACAACACCGTCTACACTAATTCAACCAAATGGGGGGTGTGACTGTAAGTGGGGAAGACAGACAGCTCTTCCAACCCCCACATATCCGTACCATATAGCTAAATATCCCCACTGGGAAGTTACCCCCGAGTCAGTGGGGTGCCAATGGACCCAGCCAGTTTCTGGCAACAATTATTTAAGTTATAGTGAAGACACTCAGTGTCCAATGTCCCCATGTAATTTCCCTCCTACCTTCTGTTGTTTTATGTTTTTAATGAAACAGAGCCAGGGAACCATTAAGGAGAGCCAGCCAAACCTCTCTCTTTCCCTTGGCCATTAGGAAGCTCACAGGAATAACTTGTGGTCTATTAACTCTCCCTTTCTTCAACGCTGGCGAGACTTTTTCTTCTTCTTCCCCCTTTGACATGACTTCTTTTCCCCGATTTGCTGTTAACGGCTCACGGCTACTGTATAATGCTCACTGTGGTCGGTAGTGATCCTTTTGGGGAAGCAGTGAGAAGTAAAATGTAGACCCAGGAAAAGCACCTGAGAAACATTTTCTGGTGAAACGGCAGTTAACTTCGTCAACCGTGTCAGCCAAAACGCACTTCAGACTAGTGTGTCTGGCCGTATTGCAAGATGAAAACCGTTTCCCCACGATTGTGCCAACAGACAAAGGAGTCTTTTAGTCCAGACGCCTTATGGAAGGTGTTATCACCTTCTGTGTTTGTAAGTGACCTAACTCTGGACACTCAGCAATCACATCTGACCTCTGGGAGAGGTGGGACTCTGTCTGTCCTCTGTCGGGAAGCTCCTGTTCCTGTAAAAGTCGGTAAGAAATTCCCTACTGGTAGCACAGACTTGCAACTTCCTGGGATCATTCAAGAAACTCCAAGGGCCTTCTGCTGAGAGCCAATGTGTTGACGTGGCACAGGAGGAGATGGGCAGAGGGATGGCAACATCAGAAACCATTGCTGAGCTGTCTGAAGAATATCCCTAACATGGGGTGCCCCTTCTAACTTACCTCAGAAACTTATCTCACACGGCAGGCAGTGACCCAGCAGCTAAGAGACCTGTAAGCAATCTGTCCTCTGTCTACAACAGAGCCATTGGCTCAACCGCTATGCGATCAAGGATAACGTAAAACCTTAACCAAACGCTTCCCCCCAAAAAAACTCACGCTCAGCTATAGAGGAATATTTCTAGAATGAGTGGGTCACTCTCACCTCTCATCTCCAGGCCTGTCACTGCCTCCTCTCTAATCATGGTTACACAGCTAAGCTAAGCTGTGGCCAACTCTTTTGGGTAATTGATTATTGCAGTGCAATTTTATATACATATATATTATACATATGGGTTATTGTGGACAACTTGGTAGTTGGACCCAATAAAGGCACCTTATACAAACAAATAGGTGGCTGATGTCCTCAAACTACAATATCTCCAAATTACTGCAGATTAATGTTTAGGACTTCAGACCTGCATTTCTTTAATGTTTATTTATTTTTGAGGTGGGGGGAGGGGCAGGGAAAGAAGGGACAGAGGATCCGAAGCAGGCTCTGTGCCGACAGCACAGAGCCCAATGCGGGGCTCAAACTCACAAACTGTGAGATCATGACCTGCACTTAACCTACAGAACCACCCAGGTGTCCCAACCTGCATTTTTGTAATAGCTTGTGTACCTTCCCCAAATCCTTCTTTTATGTACCGGGTAAATCTATGCAAATGTTTGTAGTCCTAACGACTCTGTCTCTCAACTACAGATGGGACTGTGAACCACTTCAAGGAAGTCAACAAACCCCAGGGCCTCTGGGGCAATCACCAGGCTTCTCAGGGACCCTCAGCATCCCTGTAAACTGGCTGAAGCATCCAGGGTCAACTTCAAACCCACGATGACAGTTACCGATCTCTGTCACACCTGGCAGCAGGCACCCCAGCAGAGGACTAGAAATGGCAAGAAACACAAAACAGAGTCCCTAAAATATGTGGCACAACCTACACTATCCCAAGCCTGTTATTTGTTGTTTTAATATATTGCAGACAAATCAATCACAGTCGAGCAAATAGCCTGGAACACACTAGGGTGAATACATGTACAGTTTTCTACGAGGCTTTAAAAACATGAATGATACGGCTTGGAAAAAAAACACGTCTCTCTTATTTGTTCCATCCCTGAGACTCAGGGGTGCCCAGACTAAGAACCATGCACTGGTAAGAAGCCCTTCCCCATGATACACCTTGTCAGGGGGGTGATTGTAATTGACCAGAGTTTTTCGAAGGGGGTGCAGAAGACGAAGAGGAAGCTGGAGGGGTGCCGTCAGGTGCCGTAGTGATAGCACAGTTCTAATGTGGCATTGTGTTGTCAGGCTTGGCTGATTCTCAGATCAAAAGAGCCATCAATCTTCCCCAGATCTATATAGATCTGTCCTGGGTCAGAAGAATAATCAATAACTCTTAGTTCTCACTTCACAAAAACAAAGGAGCTGTTGGTTTGTTTACCTTTCAGATCGTGTCTTGATTAGGGATCATTAGTGGCCATTATGGAATGAAGCTCTATGTGTATTCCTAACTCAGTCGAGTTTACATTTCAGGACGCTGCGTGTCACACAGAGGCAAACCTGCACACCACGTTCGGAGGGAGCTCCAGGGAGCAAGGAACACACACCAGGGCCAGGACGAAGGCACATAATGAAAAAGCTATTGAGGATTAGAGATGAAGGGACATTAGAGTTAATTTAGCAAAACCCCACATTTTCCAGAGAGAGAAATTGGGGCTTCAAAAGGGCATTAACCTGCTCAAGGTCACCTTGCTGGATAAAGACAGTATGAGTTAGAGATGATGCACCTGCTGTATATTTATTTATTTCTTGCCAGCCGTACACGTTAGTTAGGATTCATGTCTATGGGTTGGAGTTTTGTAGATCCCTGGCCGGTTGTTTTCTCCCCTTAGCAAGTAGTAGGCTGTAGCAGACAGACAATAAGCTTTGAAGGCAGACAGGCTTGAGTTCAAAGCCTGGTCCGTCATGGACAAACTGAATAACCTTCCGTGAGTTCCTTACTTCCAAGAGCCTGCTTCCACATGGCTGTCCTGAGGAAAATAACATGGGCATCTTAAGGTTGTAAAAATTTAGTAGGGATAATATAATATATATATAATATATATATATATATACAATAATATATATATAGTATATATATATAGTAGGGATATATATATTAGTAGGGATAATATATATATTATACATACATATATATATATGTAGGTAGGTAGATAAGGAAGATAAGTAGGTAGGTAGGTAGGAATATGACAGGTGCACATGTGTTCACAGTTGAATAGCACATGCCTATAAGTAAACAGGTACATACATGTGATACTTGAACAATATGCCCAAATATGCAAGTGTTGTTTGATCCCCAACAGAACAGTGGTAAAATTAAATATGAAGATGTAAACTTCATCAGCATTTCGGTAAAAGTAAGAGAAACAATGCAAATTATTTCAGATAATAAAGTCAACACAATCGCCATTAGGAAAAAACTACAACAACAACAATAACTGCTCTAATATAACAGAATCCCACTGCATCAAGACTCCATTAAAATGTCATTGTCTTCAGAGTAACATTCTGCGATTTTTTTTCTTTTTTTTTTAATTTTTTTAATGTTTATTTTTGAGAGAGAGAGTGAGAGAGAACGTGAGCAGGTGAGGGGCAGAGAGAGAGAGAGAGAGAGAGAGAGAGAGAGAGAGACAGGATCTGAAGCAACTCTGAGCTGTCAGCTCAGAGTCCAACGTGGGGCTTGAAACCATGAACTGACAGGTCATGACTTGAGCCGAAGTCGGACGCCCAACCAACTGAGCCACCCAGGCGTCCCTGTGATTCTTTTTTCTCTTCCAACTTTTATTTAAATTCTAGTTCGTTAACACACAGTGCAGTACTGGTTTCAGGAGTCGAATCCAGTGATTCATCACTTACCTATAACACCCGGTGCCCGTCACGACAGGTGCCCTCCTTAATACCCATCACCGTCTAGCCCATCTGTGTCTTGAACCAAAGAATGGCATGACATAGCTAGTTGTCCTGCATATTGAAATAGGCGTCTACATTGTCCTCTAAATATCCCAACTGGGGAAGTGTCCAGAAAAATTGGCGAAGTGAATTTGGGTGGAGGTCAGCAATCAGCTCAAGTTTGTTGATGTTCTCGTTTTTCACTTTAGTTTCATTTTCCTGTGCCACATCCCCCCTCGTGGGAGGCAATAGAGTCAGTCAATCAACAGAGGGAGAGGAAGCCCAAACAGGCCTGTGACAATTCACATCACGCGGTGCCCCTAGCTGGTGACCCTAACAGCTTTCTCGCCACCTCCTGCGTGGGCTCCCTATAAATGGCTTCTGCAGCTACTCTCCTAACTTCAAAACATTTCTCCAGGCTGAGCGTATGTCCTTGTCCTGGCCTCCCAGCCGCCTACCAGAATCTGCTTGGCCACATTTCTTTTCCACTAAGTCACTTAGCCCCAGATTTCTAGGTCTCTGGATGACAACCCAATTGGACAGTCGACCTAGCTTTGATTTCCTTTTTCTTCCTGAAATACTGCCTTTGCATGGTCTGGGTCAGCAATCCCAGGACGCTTCCCTCCTTCATCTGGGTCGGGCCCGGGGTATATTGTGTGGAATCCCACTGTGAGGGCAAGTCTGCCTACTAGAATTTCTGCTGCTCTTTCTGACCGGTCCACCACGTGCTGCATTGCAAGGTCAACATCTCCCTTGGCGCTTAGAACTAATTCACCCTATACCTGCCCCGTTGTCATTGGAACACAAAGAGGATAAACTGTGGCATTGTCTAGAAGTGAGGGAAAAGAGAATCCAGCTGTAAATGATGAAAAGCTCAGGACACAGATGCCGCCCCCCCCCCAACCATGTGTCCTTTTTTACTGCTGTTCTTGGGTTCCAGCCATCCATCTCATGGCAAGACAGCAAGGATGGAAACATCACCCTGCTCTGCAGATGGTGAGCCTGATGCTCAGGAGGTTCACCCACGTGCCCATGTCACACAGCTAGGAAGTCACGGGGACCAGATGTGAACCTGGGCCATGACTACTCCTCTGGTCAGGCTCTCCCACGAAAGTTGGCTAAGTTTGTAGAAGAAGTCTGGGCTGTTGAGAAGTAAGGTTGGGCTGGGCAACTCTGAACAGTGGGGAATTTCAATCTGGGCCATATGAGGAACTGAGGAGTCAGGAGAATTGTCCAGGGGAGAGAATGTTGAAGGGTTCTGGACACAGTAGTAGCTCTCACACTTTACTTTTCTCAGATATTCGGCCAGAAGCAGCCTTAGCTTGGATCTCCGTGATGATGAGGACAGAACATGGTGAAAGGAGGAAATAGACAAGAGATCCATATAAACCCTTGAAGAAACTTTTCAACAAGCAAAACCGTGTGAACAGTGGCCCGGAGGACTTACTGAGCTCCTTGTCGTGACGTGTATTTTAAGCAGAGGCTGTGAAAAACATTTAGTGAAACTGTCAAAGCACAACTAGATGCCTGCATTGATTGATGGGTTACTATGTGCCTGGTATTCTTCTGGAGACTTTCCACATATCATCCCAGTCAATCTTTCCTTCAACACCCCAAACCGGGTACTACCCCATTCTAAAGATGAGAACAGTGATGGTTAAGGGGGATTAAGAATTTTTCTCAAGGTTCTACAGCTCCCTGGGAAAAGAGCCAGGAGTTGAGCCCAGGGAGTCAGGCTTTAGAAGCCACGCCTTGATCAAGAGATTTCGGACGGCCCCGCTAACATTGATGTCATACACAAGCCTCTCTCACTTCCAGGACTAGAGGTAATAATTTCTCCATCTCCCCACCCTCCCAAACATTGTCCATTCATCATCAGATAGTGATACTACGGTCTTATTTCTTTACCATGTCAATGCATAACACATTAAAATGAACAGTAACTGCAAATAATGATGAGTGTCCATTAAAAGAGAACAAATTAAAGCCAGACGACACATCTTTACCAACACCTCAGCGATGCGCATGACAGGTCTCTGATACTTAAGGACATATTCAAAGAAAATGGCACTTTGAACTATAAATTTATTTGCACAGAGTAGCGAAGCATCGCATGCCCTTGAGTCTATCTCATAGGAGATGCAGAGCCTGGTTTTGACAGCTAGTTCTAATAATAAAAAGGTTTTAAATGTAAGGTATAACGGCATTCCAATCAGCACCTAATCAGGGTTATGCTTTTCAAATTATATTGTGTCTGCTTTCACCTCCTGCCTATTATCTGCAATAAAAACAGAAGTGCTTAAGAAAATCCTTGATCTATGCACATATATTTTTAATATTAATATGTCAGGCCAGTGGCAATAAGGATATTAGGGAAATGACGGAATTCTCCCCCAGCTGGACATGTTAATTGAGAAGCCAAGTTTTGGAGGCAAAGTTCACATTTGTGCAGATGGCTGGACAATGCCGGGTGTCGGCTAGGTCAGTGTTAGCCCCAATCCTGGCTCTAATGGCTCAAGTCTCTGCTTTCTCTGCGTCAGCTGGTCCCTCTGGGCTGTGTAGGTTGGGGAAGTCTGTCTCTCCATTTATTCTGCCCTTGACTCTGGGGTAGTAATTTCTCTCGAGATGTCAGTGTGCTTTCTTTAGAAAGAAAGAAAGAAAGAAAGAAAGAAAGAAAGAAAGAAAAAAGTTTAATTTTTTCTACTTGGAGGGAATATAAATTACAGTTCCCGCTGCCCTTCCCCCCTCCCATCAAAAATAAAAAGAGTAGCCACCCTACTTGGGGACCAAAGAATGTTAGAATCATCTCAAAACAAGGAGTTGAGCTCTTGTGGACTCTAGTGACTGGCCCAATGTGTATTTACTTTTTTATCTGGTTAGCGTTAAAATGTACCCACGTTTATTGCCAATTTTCCACCTACCATTTACTGTCTTTAATGTGATTTATGTATCACTACTCACCCTTCAAATGCAGTAGTATGGGACCAGCAGTCTTTAATAGTTTCAGTTTCCTAAGTAATATAATTATTTATTATCTCTAATTAAAATTCAGAGTTTGGCTTTCAGCATGAGTCTGGATGCGAAGCTTGCTTTAATGAAAAGAGCAACCGTGAGTCTAAATTTCTTTATGAAGGAGATAACTTATGTAATCACTGGTAACCTTTTTCAAGAATATTATCTCACTATTTATAAAACAATGCCTTCTTTACTTTAGAAATTTTCATTTGCATATGAAAAAGACGTATTTATTGATGCTTTTGACTGATGCACATTTTTCATTCAGGGATGCTCTTTCCAAATCATTCATATATCACTGAATTTTTCTTTGAAAACCTGAAGCTACCGTCCTTTAAAAGATATTCATATATATGTCTATATATGCATATGCATAAGTAGCCTTCAAGAAAGCTTTCAATTGTTGATTCCTTTTAACAATTTCTGGTTTGAAAACGCAGAACCCTTTCCGCTTCTGAAGCCACGTGTAATAAGCAATGACTATATCCTTTCTCCCTTCCAGAAGCCTGTACCTAAAATCCTTTTCTTCCGGAGAAGAAATCGTATTTGTGTCTAACCATGATGAGTTCTAGTTAAATATATTTCAGGCTCTTACCACAGTATCAGAGCAGACTCTTGCATTTTAATTCACAACATCTTAAAAGTGGTTTAAGTCATTTCACTAATAAACACATTGGGGAAAAGGGGAACCAGTATATAATATCGATGCAACAATTTGCTTGTGAGATTTTTCTCATGGAGGCAAATAAGGCAGGGTTTAAGTACAAGGGTTTTGAAGCCTCAGTCATAGAACTCATCATGTCCCTCTTCAGACTCTTGCTTTTGCCAGACCATCAGTTTATAATGAGTCACTACGATGAAACAGAAACCATGGTTTAACCACCGCCTACAACAAGGGGAAATGAATAGATCAACGACTTTCCCCTCCCTCTTCTCCCCTTGGATAAGCCTCAAATAATTTCCACATCACTTCTAAGATATTTTTTTTTTAATTTGAAATTGAGGACCTATTGATTGAGCTTATGAAATAAAGTGAGCAAGGTATAACTTTTTTCTTTTCCCAGAGCCCTCCTAAAATTTATCAGAACACCATTCTCTCCTGTGCCATCTAATCACACCCATGTGCATTCTCTTCTTAATTAAGCAAGTTAACTTATTTGGCATTTATGTTTTATGCATGAGAACCCACAGCTTCCAGATTACTTCATTCCTGGGCCATGTAATTCAGAAGCAAAAAGATCCATATAAATATCTTTATCCCGGTTGTGTGAGACAATATCATTGCCAGAAGAGGAATGCATATGCATGCCCAAAGGATCTATCCCAATTAATCAAGATCAAGATGTTGCATTGCCTTAATTTTTGGTCAAGGCAACCATGATGTTTCTTTCATTAGGGGAAAGACTTTTGATTAACTAAATTTCTTCTCTGGACCCAGACACCAAAATAATAAAGGAAGGTACGTGTCATACCTGATGTATATGGGGGAAGAAAAATTTATTTTTAGGGGCGTGTGGGTGGCTCAGTTGATTGAGCATCAGACTTTTGATTTCGCCTGAGGTCATAATCTCTCAGTTCACGGGATGGAGCCCCACTCTGGGCTCTGCACTGACGGTGCGGACCCTGCTTGGGATTCTCTCTCTCCCTCTCTCCCTGCCCCTCCCAGCTCACGCTCTCCCTTTCTCTCTCAAAATAAGTAAATAAATATTTTTTAAAGATTATTTTCATAACTTATATTGACCTCCACTGTTGCTTTATTTATCCGTGTATGTTTTAGATGTCAGTGGCGTGCCAGACCTTTTGGGGAAACTGGAGATGGGATAATCTCACTCTTAGGACTCAGGAAGTCGTAGGCGGTGCTGACATAGGCTCCACTAAATCTATTGTGATGTAAAATAAAGTTTCCTGGCAGAGGGAGAACCCAAGCTGCAAGGCCTTCCAGGTGGAGTTGACTACTTGGGTTGTAAGGCAGTTGGCACAGAAGTCAGGAGAAAGGTCCTGGGGTCAGCTTGTCTGAATTTAAATCTCAACTCTGCCACTTAGGAACTGCGTCACGTCTGTCTTGGTTTCCTGGTTCGTAAGAGGAAGATGCAATGAGTTCCCACCTCACCTGGTCTGGTCGAGAATGAGTCTAAATCTAGAGGTGGGGGTGGGTGGGAGGGGTGTGCAGGGAGGGTCATGAGGAAGGCAAACAGGAACCTCTATGAGCCACTATGAATAATATTATGAAGATGGGGCAGGGGGGTGGAGACAGGTGAAGGCATCCAAGGCTTTACTTTTTGAATGTTTATTTATTTTTGAGGGAGAGAAGGAGAGTGCAAGCACACAAGTGGGAAAGGGGCAGAGAGAGAGAGAGAGAGAGAGGAGATAGAATGTGAAGCAGGCGGGACTCGAACCCACGACCTGAGCCAAAGTCGGATGCTTAACCGACAGAGTCACCCAGGCGCCCCAACAGCCAAGGCTTTAAATCGTGACTCTGCTTCATGATGCATACTTAAAATCAGAAACCAACGAAGAACTCTACCCAAATCAAAGGGGAAATAGGACAAAATCGATTTTGGTATATATTGATAAATCACCACATTTGCATTTAGAGAAAAAAAAATCTGCTTTGATGTACCATTATTTTGTGGGACTGTTCATTATTTCACTCAGAGATAATGCAGTCATATTGATTGTTTCATTCGAAGGTGCGACTGCGTGAGGAAGGGTGAAGTTTCTTCTATACAGCATGTAATTCCATTCTGGGGGTCAACAGCTGGGAATCGGTGCTCTCTGGGAGCGGAGGCAGACGTGTGCACCGGCCGAAACACAACTGTAAACTAATGAAACATTTCTAAACAGGGAGTAAAAGTAATATGTCATCAACCCATCATTTATTTCTGAGACCACTGGACAAGCGACAGTTCAATCTTAACTATTTGCTTTAATTTATTTTTTAATTTGCTTAATTCTATTTTGATGTACAGCGATGAGCCATAACAATTCACATTAGAATGATGAAGGATCGTAAGTATTTTTTGTCTGTTTTTGTTTTGTTTTGTTTATTTACACTTCACTCCGCACAGTGACAGTCTCAGTCTTTTGTAGGCATTTTTGTTGTCATGACTTCACATTTCAGGACATCTTAGATCAAGTGAACCTGTTTTTGTAAAATACCGGTGGAACGGTTTAGAACAATACAAAATGCTCCGTTGCATTTGAGCTTCATGCAGAGTCTTTTTCGACGTAACATTCCTTCCTCCTTCCCTCAAAGCAAAAAATGCATCGCAGCTGACCTCACCAAATATTTTTCCATCTAATCATCGAAATGATTCCCGGCACCTCTGTTAAACATTAATGTATTTTGCATTACTTTCAATGGTAAAAATAAGGTATTCTAAAATTAATTTTAGACTGGGTCTCTTTCAGTAATAGGGAATAAATATTGTTGCACTATTCTCAGTGTTAATGCAAATAACAGAAGCCTTGGTGTGTCCACTGACAATTCATTAATCCTCTGGTCAACTTGATTAACATTGATTCACCATATACATGGGCTGTTACAGAATCTGTGCTGTATGTGGTCAGTAACAATATAATTACTTACTGTAAGTGCGTCCACAGATCTGCTCCACATTTCATTATTATTACCACAGCTTATTCACATGAAATTATGGGAGATCTTCAAGTCCACAGTCTTTGACCACAGACCCAAGCAGGTGTTTGCTTAATATTTTGGTCAAAGATCAGTGAGTTAAAGGTTAGGCCAGGGAGAGTGAGAATAGAGGGGTCACCACACTTGCAGGAGGCGGGGTGAGACTTGATCTTCTCGGGTCTGGAACGGTCGAACCCCAAGGTCACCCATTAGTGATCCTGCCTTTAAGGACTGTGAGATGTCAACAATAAATTCACCATGCCAGAACCTTTAACCCTCTTAATGCTGTGAACACCGGGAGCCAGGGCCAAAACCCAGAAGGAGAGGACCCAGGGAGAATTATTCACACAATTGTCTGAGGGATGTGGCATTTATGTCCTTTAGGCTTGCCTCTGTTGGAGCGGACAGCTAGGAAAAAATAAGACTGTTGTTTGATGGCCAAACTTGCCATGCAAACAATACATCCATGCACAGATAGAGACCTTATATAAACATGGTACAAATAGCATTGTTCAACTGCCACATTTTCATCCCGTCACAAGTGTATCCGAGTGACAGAGTCTTCGTGTAAGATCTGTCCCCCTCCACCGTGCTTAGAAACAATCAATCCATTAAAGATAACGGAATTAACATTGAACGGTAGAACGTTTCTTAGCAAGAAAGATTAACGCAGGAAATTTTACAGATTTTAAGAAAGCCTGGTGCTTGGATCTCAAACATAATTTTGCTTCACATATCCATTGGCTATCAAGTAGCCAGCTCCAAATTTACTGCCAACACTTAAAGAGCACAGACAAAGACAGCGTATCTCATGCTGCCATGAACCTTATTGCAGGGAGTGTGGAAGCGTCCCCCTCGGTGGTCCCTTACGTCATAAGCTGAAGTATTCTGGGAGCAGTGATTCCTGCTGAATACCTTGCATTGGGCTGTAATCATTTCTAAAATCCAATCATTTATCAACTATGCCACCAAATGCTTTTCAAAGTCGATCCCCCTCCCTCTACTGCATACATTATCTATAGTGGCGATGCTCAGATTTCAATCAGTAATGGACATGCCGATGCTACCGACCCAACTTTTCACACCCATGAAGTGGTTCCTCCATTTCTCAAACACAGATTTGGGTTCAGCCCACTGTGGAAAAGCAGATCGTCACCAGCATGCTCCTCATACACCTGTGAGACGGAGAAAAATAAGAAAAACCACTCACCCGTCTACAGAGCTGGAGGCACGCCGCAGTCCTAAGAACAGAGCATCCTCAAGTGAGGCAGCACCGAAACACCCAGAAATGAGGGGCTACGCCACAGCCCATGGATATTCTGTAGGCCGATTTGTTCCGCAGTGACCCCCGTTGGAGTAGGAGCGGCAACGTTCATTTGCTGTTCTTTTTCCCACCTCTGAGTTTATGGGCCACCTGGTTTGCCCGCAGACCCAGCATGCATCACATCTAGTGTTTCCCTTGGACAAGTGTCCCAGTTTGGATGATAAATTATAGGTTCGCTCTACCTAGAGGTATATTTGAGTAGTCACCGCGTGAAGGGGATGACACACGCACTGGGTGCTGAGCAGCTCTGTACAAGGGACTAAGACTCTACCCTTGACCTAAGGAATTTACAGTACAGCATGTGGGAGAGCCAGGGCACGAAGTCTCAGGTGCACGATGCGATGGGAGCAGAGAGGAAAGAGAAATGAATCGTGATTAGGCAGATTCACAAAGGAGCGGAAGCAGGAAAATGAGACTGGGGTGTGGAAGGAATAAGCACTGCTTGGCCCGGGACTCAGGGCATGTGCAGGAGAGACGCCCCAGAACAGGAAGCCTGGGGCATATGGTAGGGACTTGGAACATCACTTAAGGAGTTTAGATATATTTGGAGTAACTAGAGGTCTGAGATTTTTTAATTTTTTTTTTTTTTTTTTTTTTTTTTTTTTTTTTTTTTTTGGAGAACGAGAGAGAAAGAGAAGATGTACGAGTGAGCAGGGGAGAGGCAAAGAGAGAGGCAGAGAGAGAGGGCGAGAGAATCCCAAGCAGGCTCTGTGCTGTCAGCACAGAGCCCGATGTGGGGCTTGATCTCACAGAGCGTGAGATCATGACCTGAGCCAAAACTAAGAACCCTGCACTTAACTGAGCCACCCAGGAGCCTCCGGAAGTCTGAGAGATTTTTCGCAGGGAAGTTACATAATCAGATATCTCTTTCAGAGAGCTGTCTCTTCCTGCCGTACGTATATATCAAGGCGAAATACAGTTTCACAGTCTATCCCAGTCAATGAAATTTTCTGATCTCTCTTTTTTTTTTTTTTTTAGCTTTGGAAAAAAAAATTGAGTTTGCCTAAAGAACGTACAAAAGGACTCCAGGAAAACGGTCGTGCGCGCTTGCTAGATTTTTTTAAGAGACATGTGAATTCAATGCATTTCTGAACGATAGTTCACACCCCACTGGTGCCCACAACTTATGTGGTGGGTCCCGGGGACCAAGTGAACTAAAAGGGCTGAGATGCGTGAAAGGCCATCGTCGCCGGAGTCTTGCAAGAGTGTCAACTACCACACATTCCTTCTTTCTCGTCTCTCTTTCCATCCCATGAGCCAAACAAAAAAGTAGCAAAATTTTAAAACAGCAACAACAACGATCGACCTGATGGCAAGCCCTACAGGGAAGAAACAAACAAACAAACAAAATGAAGCCCTTTTCTCTAAGTGGATGAAAGCTTTCCTAAAAGCCTAACGAACTGACAACCAAGAGCTTCTCCAAGAAAATTGCGGAGTTATGAGTTTCCATGAATCTGTGTCTAGGGGTGTAGACAGACAGGAAGAAAGCGAAAGACACTCTGACCCCTTGTGAAAATATTGATAGACGTTCCAAAAAAGACCCAGAATCGTGATCAATTAAAGCCCAACTCCTGGTGAGGTTTTAGAATATTTAGCGTATCTTCCAAATGGTCTGCCCCCTCGTCAGGCATACTGTGAGTGATGCTGGGCACACCTGTTTATTTTCCTCTCATTACACAAGTGTATATTTTGGGTTGGAATCATTAGTTCCAACAAATGAAATCCCTATTTTTATTCAAGTAAACATAAGAGATGTGTAAATGATGCTGCAAACTGAGAATATACACCCAAGACAACACAATTATGACAACAAATTATATAAACTTTTTTTTTTCTTAAGCTCAAGTTATATGTTTCCATTTTGGTGATGCGTGGATTGTTGGGATTTTCTTATTTCCCCCAACTTCCAACATCTTTTGAAACTAACACGCTTTTTTCTTTTCTTTTTCTTTTTTTTTTTTTTTTTTTTTTTTTTTTTTTTGCTAAAAATAAGCAGTGGCTCTAAAATGATCGAGAAAAAAAATATGCTTGTCTAACCATAATTTTTCAGAGAAAGAAAAAAAAAACCAAGCCGCTTTGAAAACAGAAAGACAAAGAAAGTATATTTCACTATAAATTATTCATTGCACTCATTTTGGATCAATATTTATAGATATTCACGTGCTTTTTATAAAGCTTGGGAGATTCTTTTAAATGTCATAATTTCCTCCTCAAAGCCAATGTCAGAGGCACAGCTTTGCACCGGCAATAAATGAGGACCACTTGAGGCACATGCCCTATTTTCTCCATCCTTCAGCATCAGGGCACTTGATGCACTGTGGGTTTCTGTCACTGTTCTACCAGAATTCTCCATCTCTGACCTACTACATTCTGCCAAGTGGCTGCATTTTGCAGCAAGCAACAGAGAAACTAGTCACTCTTATTCATGGAATAAAGATGCGGTGGCTGTCCGTCGGGGTGCTTAACCGTGGAATTTGGAGGCAGCAGAATTTGCATTCAGTCCCATGAGCCCACATTAAGCGAGCATGAAGGTTTCTAGAAAATCTGTCTGGTGCAGGGGGGAGCCCCTGGCTACACCTCACAGCTGTTTTTGGAGAACCATTTCCTGCTGGGGTTTGCTGAGATCAAGTCTGAAGAAGAGCTTTAGAAGAGAGAGGGGAGTCGAATCAGAGAATGCCCTGTCCGTATCAAATATTACCTGCTTTGCTGCTTTTGTGCTCCCCAAAGTTCAGATTTTTCTACTGTGAAAAAAAAAAAATCCACATCCCGAGGACTCTATTCCTAGCCCTTGGCCGGGAACATTGCTGCGGTGAGAGAAAAGCGGAATTCGAACAACAAATGCATCTACACTGTTTAAGAAACAAAAAAAAATGTTCTTGCACCATTTTCTTTGTACCTTTTTCATTAGGACAGTAGCAACTGTTTAAAAGTATTGACACTAATCTGAAAACAGTAGTAATCATTAGATTGCCCACCCTTCCTAATGCAAAGCAATCAGGTCAGGAAAAGAATTTTGGGGATTCTAAGCACAGCAAAAAATCAAAGGGAACATCGCTGTTGTCACGGCCGCCAGCAGGAACAGTTGTTTTTTTTTTTTCTATCATGTCGAAGAGGTGGGGCCGGTGAAGTTGTACAATCGTGGACGGTTTTGTAGGAACGAGAAATGAAGTCTAAATCTCAAAATCTAGGAGATAGTGCAGCCAGGTACCCTCACCTGGGTCTTGCAATCCTTGATCTCCCTGTGTCTCAAATGGGTGCCCCCAAAACAATGGTCGGCCTTTCAGAGGGCAAGAGAATTCAGCAACAAAGCCGGTGTTTACACTGAATGCTCCTGTGAAAGGCTCGCACCTCCTTTATTCTTGGTCTTAAAACGGTCACTTCATTAAAATGGTTCTTTTCAATAAATGCACTGCCTCCTCAAAGTAGTAACAACAATTCAGCCACCGATGGCATGACCGTCTATAATCTGGAATACTTTTTAAAATGATTTCAGCTGACAGAATGCTTTGGCAATCTTCCAGTCGACGGGAGTTACATCACTGTGAGCAATCACTAATATCAAGTAATACATTTAGACAAAAAGGGCCACATGCAAACTTTGATACATATCAAAAGAGTTCCAAGAGCCCTTCTAGAAAATGATTGATGGCAATCTGAGCGCGATTTTTCCTGAGCAGGCTAGAGGCCACACTCTAGCGAATAAAGAACAAAGCATCCCAGTTGTATTTATTTTTCCAATATACAGATGCATCCCCAATTTCAGCTGTTTTCTTTTTCCTCTCTCTCGATCAAAAAACAAAAAAAAAAAAACAAAAAAAAACACCAACTCAGGGCCAATGCCAAAACACACCCTTTCTATTTCTATCTGAGCTCCCCCCCCCCCCCCCCCCCAACCAGTGCATCTCCCGAGAGCACTGATCCTGTGCAGCATGTTGCTGGAAGCCTGGAGACATTTCCTCGGAGTCCTCCTTACAAGACTCCAATGCCTCAGTGACTTTCTGCATCAGTGGTTCCATCTTTGGGGCACGAAGATTGATTTTCTTTCTTCCTCCAAGTGAAAGTCCAGAGTGTGTACCCCCTGCCTACAACCCAGAGGGACCGACAATACAACCACCGGGATCAACTTGAAAAACTCGTCCAGGGGGAGCCTTCTACCACCTCTGTGCTACTCACTAGGTTAAGTGCTCCATCTATCAATGGAGGCCAGCCCTGCTGACCCGCGTTCCCACAACGGCCGCGTGCCGGAGCTCTCTGCAGCTGAATTTTTGTCTCCGGCACAGAAAAGCCTACCACCCAGCCTACCAGCGCGCGCGTGAACGTCCAGGATGGAATTTTGAAATCGGGGCCTGACACATCACACCGCTCGCTCTGGGGGGCTGCAGTGCAAAGGAAGTTCTTTGGTTTTGTGAGAAAATCACGAAGGCAGTCACACATACGTGCGCCTCTCACCATTGCGACTCGTGGCCGCTTTGGGCACCCAAACCGCCTGGACGTGTCAGTAGATGGCTTAAAAATAAAAGTTTTCCTATTTCAGGTCCTGCAAAGTGCCCCGGTAGAGCCGGCTTGGCCGTCTCAGGGAAATATCTGGATTTTTAATTGAATCGGTTGGGGAAAGGGAAAGGCAGGGTTGGAGGGGCACCAAAAATATTGTTTGCGGATGGATTATGCTCGGCGCTTCGAGAAAGTTTCTGTTTTACGCAAAGGAGGTTGATGCAAGGACAGAGTAGTGGAGATGGCTGGGAGGAATTGGGGCGTACAATCTGAACTCACATGTCATACGAAAACCAGGTTCCACATTTCCCGGCCTGTGGCCCAACATACTTATTTAAAGAATGACCGCATGGTTTTCCCATGCTCGCAATTACGTTACATTGTTTATGAGCGTCTAAAGGATGAGAGTAACAATATAGTGTGTTTCCTAAACTCTGCCTCCATGCGAATAAAAATAAATAGTAATAAATAGAAGAAACCAAACTGGAAAGGCGCTCAAACCATTTTAATAGAAATTACACTATATCGTAGCTAGAAAGAGCATTTGTCTCTTTCTCATTATCACATAATTACTGAAGTTTTCTAGAAGAAAATTGCACAGAATTTTATCTCGTCCTTTGAACAGCAAATTAAGCAGATAAATACTGCTTTGAACCGACGTATGAAAATTGGTGATTTCACTTTTTTGAAATGATCCACACAGTCGATTGAAACGTGATTATGCTGGTATGATATTTCAAATTTTAAAAATTAAATTATGACGGTGTCTCTGTTTTCAAAATCATCATCTCCGCCACCCATCTTCAGAAAAATAAGTGGTTACATCTTCTGCTAATACACCAGTATTAAATGTGGTTTGTTTTACTCAACAGAATGATTTAGTCTGTGTTTTCCTTTCTATGCCATAACACCTAAATACTTTGCGGTACAGGTTGCCATGTTTTGTTTTTAATCACATCAAATACACAGCATTCTTTGCATCCTGTTTACCAAGACGCTCTCTATGAAGTCCCCCTCGCACTTCCGAAGAACCTATGGAAATAAAATTTGAAGAAAGCGTTCCCAAACGAAGAAAGAAAGAACCTCTCCAATCTGGAGATTTAAATGCCAAACTCCTACCAAAATGTATCATGGTTATCCGGAGGTAGGAAAGCTTCCCCAAAAAAGTAAGCATATGTATATTTAATAATAAAAATGAATAAAAGAGGAGAAGAGAGTCACTGTCCCTCTATTCTCCTCATTAGCAAAACTCTGTCACGCAAACTATCACAAACAAGTCGTATGGACTTAACTTTTTTTTTCATTTTTCTTTTTTCTTTCCCTGTCTTTCTTTCTTTCTTTCTTTCTTTCTTTCTTTCTTTCTTTTTCTCTTTCCTTTTTTTTCTTTCTTTCTTTTCTTTCTTTTTCTTTCTTTCCTTCTCTTTCTTTCTTTCTTTCTTTCTTTCTCTGTCTTTCCTTTTTTTTCTTTCTTTCTTTTCTTCCTTTCTTTTTCTTTCTTTCCTTCTCTTTCTTTCTTTCTTTCTTTCTCTCTCTTCCTTCCTTTCTTGGCAGAAGAGAGTGGTGGTTGCAGGGCAGATTAAAATGATAGATGTCAAATATCAGTAGCCTTTTAAAGAGTCAATGCCCATGGCCCTTAACCCCCTACAGATGGCAAATCAGATGCACCGCGAATGAAACTAAGACGATAGCGTGTTGATAGGAGCAAGTAGACTGCAGTTTTCACCGCTATAGATAACAGGAATGACATCACATCGTTTCAAACTGACACATTAATGAATTTAGCAACACCTGAACTTTTCTGGCACCGGACACCTTTGACACCACGAGGTTCTTCTGTGTCAGTAATAATAGGATTCTGTATCATCCACACACCCCCTCTCCATATTTGATGGCAGAATTACCTTTTGGGCCCCTAACAAGTTGACAGGGTTTCATTTTGCTTCCTCTTTTAATGACATCTTCTTTGCAGGTGAACGGGAGACGTAATGACTTCCTTTTTTGTCTTGGAGGAATCCGAAATGCCATCGAGAGACCTAAGACGTCTCAATCTCGCTTAATGCAAACGGGAAGCCAAGGGTTTTTAAAGGTGAAATGGATCTTGCTAATGAAGAAGCATCGCTCCTCGTGGGGCGTGCATCTTGTTAGTTCGAGTTAGGTGAGTGTCACGGGTTAGGGTTCAAGCATGACACCGGCTGTGACTCAGATGTCATCTTTTATTTACGGGGCTTTAAAAAAAAAAACATAACTGGATGGGTGGACAATAAAAACAGAGAACCCTTTCTGCATTTGGGAGCGATCCAGAGAGAAAGGTGATGAGCTCTTGCCTCAGAAATTTGTGATGATGGGGTCCCAGTTATGATGAAGTTCAAATATGTGAACTTTAAATATGTGAACAGTAAAGCCACACTGTAAATACAACTGCCCATTCATGGAGACCAGAAACTCAAGTTTTCTGTTTCTCTGGGTTCTTCAGCCTTTTTATTTTTCCCATGAGTGTGACTCAAATGTTACATAGTTATCTCTTTGTTTCTATTCCCTTCTTTTACACAATAAAAAGGCAAGAAATACAATACGGGTGGCTATCGTTGATTTGCAAAAGGGTCATGAAGCCTAAAGGGGGTGGAGAGGAGTCCCGGATTTAAGAAACTTGGCAATGTTCAAACTTCCTACGCATTTCAATTACTTAGACATTCTCTGTTTGCCGTCTTTTCTCTGATATTACTCATCCGGCTGGTCACCACTTGGGGGGAAATATAAGAATGGAAAATTCGATTCATACACTCACATAAAATCCCTTATGGGTGAATAAAGCCAAGCTTCCCAGCAAAACCCAACTTCAGGGGCACCTGGGGGGCTCAGTCAGTTAAGTCCGAATCCGGACTCTTGATTCCGGCTCAGGTCAGGATCTCAGGGTCGTGGGATTGAGCCCCGCATCGGGCTCTGCGCTGAGCTTGGAACCTGCTTACTCTCTCTCTCTCTCTCTCTCTCTCTCTCTGACCCTTCTGCTCTCATTCTCTTTCTAAATCATAAATAAATATTTTAAAAAAAACAACAAGTTTAATGTACTTGGCCAGAGCTGAAAGGGTCACCCTCAAATTACAGATAAACCACAACCAACGTCCCAAATTACCAAATGGTCATGTTTTCAACCCATCTGAACTAATTAGCAGGCTCCCTTGGCCTGTGTTAGCGCTTTGCCTCTCCTTTTTTACCTTAAAATCTGTGATGACCACGGCCCAAACTTTTTATTTTTTTTTATTTTTTTATTTTATTTTTGGGACAGAGAGAGACAGAGCATGAACGGGGGAGGGGCAGAGAGAGAGGGAGACACAGAATCGGAAACAGGCTCCAGGCTCCGAGCCATCAGCCCAGAGCCTGACGCGGGGCTCGAACTCACGGACGGCGAGATCGTGACCTGGCTGAAGTCGGACGCTTAGCCGACTGCGCCACCCAGGTGCCCCGGCCCAAACTTTTTAGACCCAGCAAGTCTGTTTGAAAATGCAGGACCCGACCGTTTTCCAGGGAACGTTACCCCTGCCGCCCTGCTCCCTCGTTTCGTCCTTTTTCTGCTGTTTAGAATCGATGTGATTATGAACCGTTAGGTTTGCCCCATTACCTTTATGGAACGAGAATTATTCATAAAAGAGGAGGATGGTTTCCCAATTAAAATACTTCCATGAGTCATGGCCCCTGTGTCACTTTGGGAAACACACACACACGCACGCACGCACGCACGCACACATACGCACAATTACATTTGCTTATAACAAGTAAAATAATGACTTTTTCACCTGTCAACGGCTAGCTTAAAATTCCCACACATGTAGGCCATTTCTGTTTCATCTGCTCTTTGAATTTCAGCTGCTTTGCTTTTCAATGCCTTCGTTTCAGTGGTATCTCCTTTGTGTTGGAGACTCACACACACTGGGTTCTCCCTTTTTGGTGATGGGCTTTCTTTTCACAGTGACATTTCAACATCAACAGTCAATATTCATTACCTCAAAGGAGACTTCCCTCCTATTGCTGGCCAATTAAATACCAGCTGAGATAGGCAGACAAAGGTAAGGGGGCTGTAACACAAGACAGTCTGTGAGCATACTTTCTGCTCCCTTAAAGGAAGGAAAATTGTAATCAAAACAAAGAGAGCTGGGGATTTAGGGAATAGGTCTATCCAAGAGACGCGATGCCGTTGGATAGTATGGTCCCCTATCTTTTCATCTGGCACACTGCAGAGTGTGTGTGTTGGGGGGGGGGGGCGGAGGGGTTGTATTATTTTGTTGTTGTTGTTGTTTTTAATAATTCAGCACCATGCATTTTTGAGGTTTCACCGAGAAGGACAATCGGCCCTTAATTGGTTCCTGACTGAAGATGGCCAAATTGGCATAGGCTGTTTACTCAGATGCTGGTGGACCTGACCTTTATTTTCTTACTCTGCTGACTAATTTGATTTAGCTTGATTTCTGTATTTCTCCAGCACACAAGAGCGACTCAGGAAGCACCACTTAGAACATCTGTTGAGACCGAGCCCTTTATGGTGAACTCTCCACTGTATTGGGAATTACTGGGATGGCTCTGAGACTAGGCAGCTAAGTCCTCCTGAGCTGTGCATTCACTTCGGGGGGCGGGGAGGGGGGGGGGAAGTGTTCTTGTCTATTTCCTTGACTCATTAAACAGCTCAACTCCCTCCCACCCCATCCGCCCCCTCCCCAGGCTCACACACTCTACAAAACACTTAAGAAACCTTTTTTTTTTTTTTTTAAGGAAAATCGGAGGGTTGTGTGCGTTTCTTTTTCTTTTTTTTTTTTTTTAAATAACTCTGCGATTTTCAAACTATTCGTCTTTTTCCATTTTCACTATCCTGGGCGGCTCGTGTGTGCCGGGATACAAGACTTTTTCCTCCCTGTAAGCGGACTGTGCAATAAATTGGGCATCCCGGTCTCCCTTTGTGGCGTCCTTCCACAAATATGCTGTTGATTTCACCTTCACAAAACCCTCTTCAGTGGCGAGGGAGCCACACGGGGGTGCTGACTTTGATATTTGAAATGTAGCCCCGAGTGAAAGAGTTGTGGCCCACATTGCTAATGGAACTTGCACCCACAAATTCAACATTGTACTAAAGACGGATTTTGATAGCATTCTTGTGCAAAAGAAGCATTCGCAGCTGAAGGTTCCGTGCGAATGGAGCGCACACCCCGTTCATGTTCATAAACATGCACAGACATCCTAGCTTTGCCATTAACTCTAGAAGCCAAAACGAAGTCACTCTGGACTGTAAGCCTTACTCAGCTTCCTTTAGAAACAGGATGAAAATCAGGGACCAACACTCAAAGCAATGTATATAGTCCAAAATGTGTGTGTCGCATTAATCAGCTGCTTGAGGGAAGTGATACACCAATTTAATTTTCTGAGAGTCCCTCCTGAATGAGTGCTCTGCTTCGTCTGGTGAAAATAAAAGCACAATTCATTCAAGGAGGTGAACTTTCATTTATTGGGGTGTATTTTTATAAAGAAAACTTTAGTTCCTGGGGATAACAGGGTTTTCCCCCACCCAAAGCCAGTTGAGGTGAATTTAATCATCAGAGAATTTTATTTTCCATTTGTCCTTCCAGCAGCTAGAGGGCACAAAAGAATGCTTTTACCTTGCTTTCTCTCTCTCTCTCTCTCTCTCTCTCTCTCTCTCTCAACTGAGTGGGATTATATAGACTCAGAAATAAACAAAAATACAGGGGATGCTGGTGGATTTCACTGCAACTTACTTCCGCGGATGTTAATTTTTCCTATTTTCTTTCTAGCAGGGATCCAAGTTCCAGACGATACTACTCCGTGCAAGCGAAGCACAGGAACTTATCTTCCTAAAATAAAGAGTAAATCCCAGAGAAGGAGAAACTCACACTCGGGCACAAGGATCCCAAGTTTGGCCCCTCGTTCCGTTGCTGAACTATTTTGTAAAGCCCTTTGTTCAAAAGCAATATAAACACATGTTTAACCTTTATCATTCCAGCATCTTAAATATTAATGTCGGTTGTGATTCTGCATTAACAGCATCTATTATTTTTGCGCTAATAAGAGGCTTACAAGAATAAACATGAAAGTCTCCGAGCAACCTTCCTGTCAATTAAGAAGCAGTCAGCAGTCCTTCAAATGAACAGTTCCAGCGGATCTCGGCTACTGGAATCAGAGTGGAAATGCACGCTTCAAGAGCCACAAAAGAGGCTCCGGCCCACGACTAGGTTTTGCAAGCCATGCCCGACACACACTCATACACCCCCATCGTGTAAAGCTAGCTCCTAATACTCACTAGGACAAGGCATTCTTTTTGGACCATTTATTTGAAAGCATAATAGTTTGGCATTTTTCTGCAAGAAACACTAATAAACCGCAGGAGGAGTCGCATCTGTTGCTGGAGTACAAAATGGGTTGGGCCTCAATAACATAATATATATAAACACTTTTTCCCCCTAATGAACTGTACCACCCCCTTAGGCATAAATGAGTTGGATCTGGATAGAGAGCCATTTGCCAAATTGTAAATTGCCTACATTTATTTTGGGAGTGCACTAAACAGAGTGCTAATTGCCTTGTTTAGCACTTTCCTTTCTTTCATTTCCACTGGTGTAAAATCTTAGTAAATTAACTCAAGGCTTTTATTATGTAGGTAGCATTTGAACAACCAAGAATTAGTGAGGAGGCAGCATGAAAGGGCTGATAAAAAAGGGGTTGGCTCTACCCATAATGCCATTTATATGTCCCTTGAATTAAAAGGATGGAATTAACTTTTAATCCTTGGGCTCTTTAAATAGCTGATGTTAACGCAGAATGTATTACGCAGCCATTTTATTCAAATTTGCTCGCTGAAAATGGGTAGAATGTTAACAACCGTGATCGTATGGGGAAAGTGCAGCTAGCTGTATTCATATACACAAGTGTATATATTAAGATTCGTTCCAAATAGCAATTTATGTAGTTGCAGTCAATTGCATAGTCCAGATTTCGGCTTATTGTCAAAGACAAAACACTCCAAAGTCATTAACTCCCACTGCTGTGCGGTAGCCTACGTAAAATGAGTTGGGAGTCTCGGTTGCCATTCCTACCGGACAGGTGTACCTTCAGAAAAACCATCACCAGATTTAGCAGGGCACAGAACGCAGGCTGGTTATTTGAACGTAAAGTACAGAGCCGAAAGAGCCCCCAGGGGCTGAAGGTCTTTTACAGGTGGCCTCCCACGGGGGGTTGCCCAGGGAGCGTTGGAATCTTACAGACTCAGTCCTCTGGATGAACAGAGATGTTTCTATTCTCAGTGTTCTTGCTTCAACTCTTTTCTTTAGTTGTTGTTGTTGTTTGTTTGTTTGTTTTCCCCCAGCCCATCTTTCAAAACCAGAGATGGCCCTCAAATCTTTCCTTTCAAAAGAAAAGATAATCTGTGACAAATGATTTAAAAAGAAAAGCAACAAATAAATCCATCCTCTGGGTTTTTTTTCTTTTTTTCTGGGCACTTTTCTCCCTTTAAAAATCATCAACATTGTGTTTAGATCGCAGCCTGCCAACACGAAAAACTGAATGATAAAAAAAAAAATGCATTTCGATTCCTTCTTATCATTTGTATTAACCTCCCATTTACGAAACTCTGCAGGTCATTACGGGGAGAGAAGAGAAGATAGTTTCTATGAAGACAAATTCCCCAGCTTTTGAGAAGCTCTACCGGGCCTTTATTTAGGTGCACACTTGCTTTAGAAATATTTTCAGGAGAGATAGTATGTTATAGATGACGCCGAGGGGCGGAGGCTTACTGGTTCTGGATAATCACAACAGAAGAAAGTTTGGGAGTACAGAAAGGCAGTCAGCATTTGAGGGGCCGAACGTCATTGTGAATTTAGTTAGTACGGTAAACTCTGTGCTTGGTCATCTTATTAGCCAAAAAGACAGAGTACGTGTTTTGATTCATACTTCCTAGCAATTCGAGCAGTATCACAGTAACTTCTTCTCGATAGGTAGTACCTTGATGGTCAAAAACAGATCTTGACGTCACGGAGACATGATATAGTCGTAGAATTACTTTTGCTCTTCTGATACAGAACTTGACAATAAAACTCCCCCGTAATAAATATCTGAGGAAAGGCTGAGTGAATGAGAAAAAAATAATAATAATACGAGACGCTAGTTTAAGATCGCACCTGGAATAATCACAAATTCAATGGGAGTAATAGTTGTCAATATTATTTAATATTAATCCCCCCTTCCTCCTACACAGACTTAAAAGCAGCTGGCAGCTTTAAGTATGCACATAATTATAGCAGATGCTCCTAGTATGTATATTACCAGTGGCTTTGTGATGGAACGTATTTGTGACATTTCCAGGCCTGGATGGTTTGCATCCACTTGAGATCGCTAGCTAGAATGCCACATACTTCTCTGCATGCTATGAGGTCAACCTAACCCTCACCCCAAATTGCGGTTATATAGAATTTTTGCCTGAAATAAGATAGGATTTAACGTATTTCTGAAACTAATTTATTTGCCCAGGAAACAAAATGATGGCTTAACTACTAAACTCTATCTGATTTTTTTTTTCCCATTTAAATAGAGAGCATATTTTCAAACGATAACTGGTAAAGAATGAGATGGGAGAAAGTTGAGAAAGGATATTTTATTTCATTATTTTATTTTAAAGTTGATTTGTTTCTTTTGAGAGAGAGAGAAAGATAGCGCCAGCAGGGGAGGGGCAGAGAAAGAGGGAGAGAGAGAATCCCAAGCAGGCTCTGCACTGTCAGCACAGACCCCCATGTGGGGCTTGAACTCACGAACCCTGAAATCATGATGTGAGCCCAAATCGGGAGTCAGACGCTCAACTGACTGAGCCACCCAGGTGCCCAGAAAAGATATTTTAGGCTAGGTGACGTATCTTACGTCCTTCATTTGGCAGGGGGCCGGGGGCGGGGGGCAGGGGAGGAGGGAGATGGTCATTTTTAAAGGAGTGACTTGATGATAGTCCTGTGAAATAATAGGTCCATATGAAATAACATAGATTTCTCTCAAGTCCTGTGATAATTCATTTACTGACTCATCCTCCATTAGAGCTACCCCATGCAGAAGACTGGTCTTCAGATTGCTCCCAAAGAGCTAATTCTATAGTTTTCAACCTCAGTGTTTGCTCTCACAGGAGATTTGGCCCAAGATTTCAGAAATGTGGGCTTGCGTTTCCCATGAGCCTTTCACCAAGGGCAGAAGCAAAGACTGGTCATCTCTTCTTTAATTAAAGAAGTAGTCTGACGAACCATAGGTGGTTCCACCATTTTGTTCCACAGCGTTTTTCGGTGTTAAACCATTAGGCAAATAGTCTAAAAAAATTAATCTGTCATCTTCACCTTGTTATTTTAACAAACCACTATTTTTTTTTATGGGTTTCATTTTAGTCTTTGAAAAAAAAAAAAAAAAGGTAGTGGAACTTGTGATTCTCTACCTCTTAGTTTTTCTCGCCATTCTTCTCCCTTCGCTCTGATCTAATAATCTGTGACACGGTAATCTGTTATCAGATTAAAGAGGAGTTTAATGGAAACTTTTCAAAACGATGAGCCACGATTCTTTTGTTCAAAGGAAAAAACGCATTCTTTACGGGTTACTTTCCCAGCCTCTTGAATTTTATGATTCCTGGCGTTTGTTCTTTTTGTTTTAGACGATTCATAACTGTGGTGACCTGCCATCCGCTTCCATCTTGAATAAAATTGCCAAACGTTTAATGAGTGTGTATTTAATTCTACTGGCGAACCAGCCTTGGCACAGGGTGTTTTTAAAGATTCCTTAAAAACTGAGAACAAACTGAGGGTGGATGGGGGGTGGGAGGGAGGGGAGGGTGGGAGACGGGCATTGAGGAGGGCACCTGTTGGGATGAGCACTGGGTGTTGTATGGAAACCAATCTGACAATAAATTTCATATTAAAAAATTAAATAAATAAATAAACAAATAAATAAATAAATAAAAGATTCAGAGCTACCTCAGACAATCAAAATGTTGGAAAACCCAACCAAAAAATAAATAAATACTTGGTTTGGTTAAGAAGGAAGCTATAAGTGTGACAGTACCGAATTTGAATACAAAAGTGGCGTGCATACATTTTCACAAATACATCACAAATGAAGCATCGGCTTATCAAGCAAACGTTGGTTAAAGGCGGTGCTTACCTATTAGTTAGCTAGATTGCCATCGGTTAAGTTCTCTGAGTTAACTAGCACAGGGTTGGTTTTCCTCCACTGCAGGCACTGGGGACTTGAAACCTTAGCAGAACCTTAGATGCTAATCCGGAGTAAAGCCTGAGGGAGAGCAGGGGTATATATTACGAGAAGGTTTTGGCCACGATGTTCTCAGACTGTGATCAAGGTGTTAAAACCAAATATACTCTTATATATGATTCTGTGGGTTAGAGTCAATACATATCAAGTCCACAATCCCAGAAGTTTTCTGGGACATACCTAACCATGCACGTAGTAGAAAAGATTCTTATACCACAAACTTCATTAAATATTCAGTCAATTGCGCCACGAAACTGGTCTCCAGAGACTGGGTTTAGGCTAGCAGATTGGCTGAGATTATTTCCAAGAATGAGGTGATGAGTTCTCACATAACCTAATTTCTATCTGTGATTTACTGCCTATTCTGACTACTAGGTACAAAAGTTCTGTTTACATGTGTTTTGTAAGTATTGTAATATTTTCCATTCTATTCGTGGAGCTAAAGAATATAAACACTTGGTGATTTTTTGATAGGATTTATTGTAAAGAGGATCTTTAACTAAATCTGTTGCCTTTCAAGAGTGTACTCTGTTCTTCCAGCAGGAATTCATTGTAAGAGAAAAAAAAAAAAATCTCAAATGAGCAAATTCCTTAAACAAAATAACTTAATTGAATCATCATTTAGAGTGGCATTACTTTAATAGCACATTAAACATTTGCTAATAACCCAACTCAGAACATGAAATGTCATCCAGCCAAATAAAAGTCATATTCCTAAGGAGTCTAGTAACACAGAGGAATACTGACTGAGAAAAAAGTTGAACACAATTTATGTATGACATGATCTTGACTCCGTACGGAAGAAAACTACAAAAATAATTAGAAGAGAATGAACCGTGTCAAAACAGTTATTCTGTTTGAGCTGGAAGCTAAGACTGTGTAAACCTTCTCCTTCTCTCACAGGCATTACTCTGCAGTACTTTCATAATGAAACGGAAGTAAAGAACTTGGGGGAAAAGAAGGAATTCTTCACAATGAGGGTTCAAAACAGTTTCTTTGCGGAGAAGGGACCGCAGGTAATGATACAGCCTGCATGCACATCTGTCTTTAGCCTGTAACTTCCTCCAACGTCTAGAACAACATGAGAGTCAATGAACCAAATCAGCCGTAGCACTGGAAGCTAAGAGCGGCTCCCTTTGCTGAACTAGAAACAGCGTTGGGACGTCTTCTCTATCTTCCTTTTCTCGGGGATCATGGGAGATAGTACATTTCAGATTTGCAGCAATCCTTGCCCTCATATTTCATTTGGGAAGTAACAAATATAGGGAGAAGGTGGTGGTGGGACAGGAAATGACAAAACAAATACAAAAACAGGGGTGCCCGGGGGGCTTAGTCGGTTAAGCGTCCAACTTCGGCTCAGGTCCTCATCTCGCGGTTCGTGGGTTCGCGCCCCGCATAGGGCTCTGTGCTGACGGCTCAGAGCCTGGAGCCTGCTTCGGATTCTGTGTCTCCCTCTCTCTCTGTCCCTCCCCTGCTTGTGCTCTGTCTCTTCCTCTCTCCCTGAAAAATAAATAAACATTAAAAAAAATTTTTTTAAACAAATACAAAGAAACGGAGAAAATAGTGTGCTAAAAACTCGATCGTGCCACGTGAAAAAACCCCAGTCCCACCAACCAATTTCTTGCAAGATTTTAGCTCCCCCATTTCTTTGCTACCAACATCCCCCGTGACTGCCCTCATCTTCCAGAGGGCACAGCCTCATATGCACACTCATTCACATACATTTGAGTGTGCAATCAGCAATTCAGTTGCCTTTAACAGCACGCAGACAGCTCTTTGTGTTTTAAAAGAAATTTCTCAAACAATATTGGAGTGTGAGGCTTACTTAATCCCCAACTCTCTTACTTAATTCTAACCCATTCTCCAAGTGAGGAAGCTAAAGCAGAGAGATTAAGCCACTTTCTGAAGATCACAAAGTCAGCAGTGGAGGCCGAGCCAGAATAAATTCCAACGGTGTTTCCCTTAAGAGATGCCTGTCACTTTTAATCTACACGGTTAGAGTTTTACCCCTTAAGCCGAACATCTCAGCAATACGTAGTAAATGAATATCAGATAGTACGCTCCTTGGCTGGACTTTGAGGTGTTGGGGCTCTCTGCCCACCAGTCGAAAGAAAATTAAGCTTATTTGAAGAACCTGGTCTCTATTAGTAAAGGGTTAAAGACAGATTATGCAAATAAAGATATGGTCGTTTGTCCCCTCCGTTCCTTCTGCGAGCTGCTTTTCTGTTGTTGTTTTTTCTTCTCCTCCAATGGAGAGATTAACCTGGTCCCAATCGAAATGGCAGTCCACATCATACCTTTCCTTTCTCTCACAGCATGGCTAATAACAGCTGGGGCCTGCCAAGCAAGCGTCTTTATTTTTTCTTTATTGTTCCAGACCACACATCCGTGAAACTTCAGCATGTTATGTACTTAACCATGGTCAGGTTGATGTCATTATTTTCTGATTGTCCGGGAGCTCCCGGGGTACTGGCCCATATTGAGGGAGAAGGGCTGGCATGCTCTTTGTAGGGTAGCCTTTGAAAAAGAAGCCCCTTGGCCACCGGCATGTTTCGCCCAGAGCTGACATCGCGCCGGGCCCGCTGGTCTGCTTCAAAACACATATCAGCACCAGTTGTGCGCCTTCAGCTTGCTTTTCAATTTGCACACGGTCTTGTTGGAGAAACCTTGGCTGAGCCACAAGCCAATGCTCCACGGAGCGGAGTTTTAAAAGATCTTGGGGCGCCTGGGTGGCGCAGTCGGTTGAGCGTCCGACTTCAGCCAGGTCACGATCTCGCGGTCCGTGAGTTCGAGCCCCGCGTCAGGCTCTGGGCTGATGGCTCGGAGCCTGGAGCCTGTTTCCGATTCTGTGTCTCCCTCTCTCTCTGCCCCTCCCCCGTTCATGCTCTGTCTCTCTCTGTCCCAAAAATAAATAAAAAACGTTGAAAAAAAAAAATTTTAAAAGATCTCTGCAAGGAGATGCGGTAGGCACGGGTCACTGTGTGCTTTGTCTAAGTCCCAGCATAGCTATTTGTTGGCTGCCCCCGTCTTTCTCCACTGGTTTTTGGTTTGTTTTTTTTTTTTTTTTTTTGTTTTCCTGTGGCCCACGCATATTGTCTAACTAACTAGCTGGCTAGCCTCGAGCAGACAAAACCGGGGATGTGAGCACAGAACGTCCAGAAGAGCGGAGCGAAGTGCTCCCCTGCGCGAGCCATCTCCACTCTTGGCTTTTACTCGCCTATAAAAACGGGTCTACTTCTTATCAGCTCAGACTGGAAAGTAAGCAAAAGCCCTCGATTGCCTCGGGCTTTGATGTAAGCACCCCTGACTATTTCTGTTTAAACTCTAGTGGATGGAAGATGCCTATAAAGATATTAATTAGTTCCACTTGTCACCAGATGTGGTTCACATTCTCCGAGCCAGCTCCGAAATCCTGGAATTTTTATTAGGCAAGGTCATGTTTATGGCTCTAATTAAAGTCTGAGTCATAAAAGACAGAAGATGACATTGTTTGGGGTGGGGGGGGAGGTTTGGAGGGGAGGGTGACAGTTTGCTCTTTGTTTACCAACTTTCAGAAATCCAGAAGATTCGTGTTTTAGATTGGTGAGGCATGGCGACTTGGAGAGATTTGGCAAGAGTCTTCTGGGGTGTACGCTCTGAGCAAACTTTTTGAGCTATGCTACAGAAGATGACCGGCCTGTGTCAGAATGATGAGTTACATTGACATGCCGAATTAGAATAATGTCCGTGGTGTACCTGTAAAAGAATTCAGTCCTAATTGTTGCCGGACTGGAGACTCATTTATCGGATATATAATATGCCAACCAGAGGAGTTAATTGTTTATTCGAAATCGGTGGACAATACTTCTTAACTGTCAGGGCGGAGTGGCAGTGAAAAGGGAGAAAATCCCCAAATACCTTCGGAATACTTTTCTCCAGCACCCCCTTCCCCACCCAACTATTGCCATGCCTTTAGGACTCTTAGAAAATACTCCTGCCAATTTCTCCCTTGGATGAAAGAAAGGGTAACAGGTAAAACATCTTCAGGTCTACCGGCCTACTTAGGAAAAAAAAAAAAAAGAAAGTCTTAATTTGAAAAAGATCTGAAGGCCAAAATAGCTGTTCAGCTTCCTTCAAAAGCTTCTCTGACCTCCTTTTGAAGTTCCCCCACCACCGCCCCCCCCCCTATCAAACCTGCACACATAATAAGACTGGCCCAGTTCTGCTGACGGCCCACATGGCAATCCGTGGTCTGGGGTCCCCAAATGGAATAGATCTTCAGCTTGAATCCTCTGATGACTCCATCGGTACCTTCGATTCACGGTTTCATAAGATCCTTGGAGATTTTACATGATATTCCGAAATATGCTTATGCATTTTTAAAAGACTCTTTTTTCCCATCTGAACTCTTTTAACAAAGGTATTACGCTAAGTACAAAAGCTGTCCAATTTTTTCCAACCTTTTGGTTCTTTCTAAAACACAGTCATTTTGTTAGACATTGAAAATGTCTTGATTTAGTTGTCTTGCTATTTTGGGCCTGTCCTGCCCCCTGCAGTGGTAATAAGGATGGGGGGTCCCTGCTGGGCCCTGAAGAATACCATTTCACGGCCGCCACAGAGCTGGCGGCTTTTATTTATGGAGCCAAGAAAATGAATGGGTATTAGTGTCCAAACATTTCAACATGCTCCCGCGGCCATGCACAAAAGGGACTGATTTGCAGCAAATTTCCACTTATTTTCCAAAAGTATTTACCTTGCCAGAGCTTGGCTGATCACTATAATGGCATAGCTGAGGGGGAAAAAATGACCATTTCAGAACCCAGCATACATATATATATATATATATATATATATATATATATATTCGTGAACCTTAAAAGTGCCCTACTTCTTCTGAATAAAGATAATACCTTTGGTTGCTAGGCTTTTATGGATATGTGGATAAATCCAAGGTACTGGGGCCTGGGGTCTGTAGTTCTCATGGCTTTAAACAAGAAAAGACCGCACACAGCCCAAAGAAAGGTAGTTCACATCAGCAGGCATAGGCTAGACATTAGACATCACGCTACAGGTGCCCAAGGCCATCTTCACACACTCCCAAAGAGTGAGTCCAACATTTTAGCGTCTGAAATGTGGTCTAGGAATTGAGGGCTCACATGTTCTATAGCCATATTTTCTATTTGATCTCAGGCTAATTGACCGGTAGGCGGTCCTGAGATGCCACAAAACCCCTTCACGTTTTTGCGTTGTGCGATCCATTCATTATGTCAGCAAACACTCGCTGAGCACCTGCTATGGGCCAGGCATGTGGAACCTGCCTCAAAGAGACGTTACGAGTGGCTTTAGATGCGGTTTCCCGCACATTGGAAGGCAGCCGCTTCGGAGACGTCCCTACTTCTCCATCCGTTCTCCAAACCCCGTCTCTGAACAGGGCTGCTCCCCATTCTCTTACTAGTGTATCATTTTCTCCCCTCTGGACTTGGCTTCACTCTGCCTCGTACACAAGGAATATCTGTTGCCCCAAATCTACAAACCAAAGTGCCCCCTCCTCAGATTCCAGCCGGGAGACCCATTCTGCCATCACCTGGCTTCAAAGTCCCTAAGGTGGATGTAAAGTCTCGTTTTCTAGGGGCGCCTGGGTGGCTCAGTCAGTTAAGCGGCCGACTTCGGCTCAGGTCATGATCTCGCGGTCCGTGAGTTCGAGCCCCGCGTCGGGCTCTGTGCTGATAGCTCAGAGCCTGCAGCCTGTTTCAGATTCTGTGTCTCCCTCTCTCTGCCCCTCCCCTGTTCATGCTGTGTCTCTCCCTGTCTCAAAAATAAATTAAAAAAAAAAAAAACGTTAAAAAAAATAAAATAAAGTCTCGTTTTCTAATTCCTTTTTCATGTTTTACGACTTTTGTGCTTATCTGTGTGCATGGGCTCTTGGATAACGAAGCCTCCGATGGGTAAATTGATGCCAGTCGTGTCACCTAAGCCTTGTACGCCCTCTGCACATGGCAGGTGACCTCTCAAGGGGGCAGTGGAGTTCGTGATGAAAGAATCAGTTTCCATGATCTCATATATTCCACTGTCTGTTCCCTCCACCACCCCGTCCTACTCCACGAGAGGTGAGATTTACAAGAACCAAGAGATGCATAGATTTTCTCCCAGTTCCTCCAAGATTCACGTTTGCTTTAACACTTATGTCCACTGCCCTATGGTGGTAGGTCTCTTAGGCGTCCTTCACAATTGTCATCGTTTTATAACTCCAGCGTCTATGCAGAACAACACAACAGTCTCAAACTACTCAGGTGGAACCCAACCCTAAACTGTGAAAATGTTGCTCACCATGCAAGTGCAGGAAAAGTGCAGTCAATGATAGAAACAAAACCAGCAACGATTTCAACCTGACTTCCATCAACGACTAACTGTACGACTTCGGGCTGGTTACTTAATTCTCTGTACCTCGGTTTCTCAGCTGTAAAAATGGGGATAATAATCACTGCTGCCTCATGAAGTCACTGTGGGGACGCAGTGAGTTCACATACATGGAACACTTAGAACGTAGAAATTGTTAAACCAGCGTTCCCTTTGGGAACCTGTGGCTTTAATTTCCAAAAAGCATTTGTAGTTTTACTCACAGTCTTTGAAGAAGAGATAATAAACACCTCCGAGGCGTACCTTCTCCAATCAAAGCCGCTTCAGGAAAGAATATTGTTCTGCCGTCCCATGTAACAAGATTATTTTTGGAATGGCTTCTTTCAGCGAATTCTGTCTCGTAGGCCTCTGAAGTCCCAGATGTCAAGGGCTTTCTAGTCGGGACTCCCTGGTTGGGCCACTCTTCTTGCAACCGGGTCCGCATCACAAGCTACCAAACTGCCAAAAGGCCTTACGCCTTTAGATTGCCAACGGGCCCTCTACAGACCAACCATTGGCTTTGCCAACCCACATGCTTTTCTGAGGCATCTGTCTTGGCTTCTGGACTCTTTCATGAAGAAAGGCGTCCTTCTCCCAGGTATTTATGTGATGGCCAGAGTTCCACGGATTTTTGTTTTGTTTTGTTTTACTAACAGGCCAGATTGGCGATTCTAGGCCAATGGTGCCAGTAACAGGTGACATTACACCACTTACCTCCCCTCTTTGGCGCAAACTTTCTCATATGTCCTTCTAGCTGTCTTTCTTGTTTGGGGTCTGGTCTTGGCACATTTGGTCAACCAGTCACCAACGTCCAGTAGGTCAGCTTTTCTCGATGCCCACTTTTCCCTTTTGAGGAACACATTCCTGAACGAAGCCTGATAAGAAACCTGCACACGGCCATCATGTCACAGTGAATAGAGCTAGTGACACAACAATGAGACACAATCTCATCCTCAAGAAGCTCACAGGCCAGGGGAGGCCCGGGGGGCCCAGTCGATTAAGCAACCAACTCTTGACTTTGGCTCAGGTCATAATCTCACGTTGCGTGAGTTCAAGCTCAGCATCAGGGTTGTCAGCGTGAAGCCTGCTTGGGATTCTCTCTCTCTCCCCCTCTCTCTCGGCCCCTCCTCCACTCACTCTCTCTGTCTCTCCAAATGAATAAATAAGCTTGAAGAAAAAAAAAAAAAAGAAAGAAAGAAAGAAGCTCACAGGCTAGCACAAGAAATATATATAGAAAAAAGTAATTACTGGAGCACCCGGGGGGCTCAGTAGGTTAAGCACCTAACTTCTGCTCAGGCCATGATCTCTTGGTTCATGAGTTCGAGCCTCGCATCAGGTTCCAGGTCAGAGCCTGGAACCCGCTTCAGATTCTGTGTCTCCCTCTCTTTCTGCCCCTCCCCCACTCATTCTCTCTCTCTCTCTCTCTCTCTCAAAAATAAACACTAAAAAGATTTTTTAAAAAATAAAGAAATACTCTATAGATAGATAAGTACAAAACTACATGTGGGCACTGAAACATGTCTACTCAACGTATGTCAGAATGGGGAAGGAAGAGAAGGGGTGGGGAAAAGTGGATAAGGAGAAGAGGAAGAAAGAAAGAACAAGGTAAAATCGGAATCTGGGCATGTTTTTCTTTGGGAAACTCTGTGAGAAGCAAAATTAAACAGGTTTCCTTATTACAGGACTTCTCAGAGCCTTGAAATTGTGACTATTATGCTATCCGAGACTTTTTTGGCAAACAAAACTAGCCTGTTTTTTCCTTTTATTTTCCAGGTTTACCTGCTGACCTCTTAGGAAAAATAAGTATTCTACCGGATCTGGTTGGAGAAACCCTACACTGGGGAGATTTTGATGGTTGTGAGGAAGATTGACGAGTTAAGTTAGATAAAGTGTTTAGATAGAAGCTTACTATCATTGTATTATTATTATTATTATTATTAAATTATTATTATTGGAACAGCAGGGAGACTCATCAGTTCCACTGGGGGCCAGAGTTGGCTCAAGAAATCCCTGAATTAGTTTTTTGACTCTGGAGTTAGATTTTCCAGGCAGAAGAGGCTCACCAGGCAGAGGAAACAGCGTAAGCAAAGATCCAGGGACGTAAGCCAGTGGGAAATCACAATGATGATTACACAAAGTACAAGCTAGCTGTTTTTTACATTGTTGTTTTTTTTTAATTTTTTTTAATGTTTATTTATTTCTGAGACAGAGACAGAGCATGAGTGGGGGAGGGGCAGACAGAGAGACTGATGAGTCTCCCTGCTATTCCAATAATAATTAATAATAATAATAATAATAATAATAATACAATGATAGCCTGCCAAAGCAGGCTCCAGGCTCCGAGCTGTCAGCACAAAGCCCGACGCGGGGCTCGAACTCACGGACCGCGAGATCGTGACCTGAGCCGAAGCCGGACGCTCAACCGACTGGGCCACCCAGGCGCCCCTTACGTCGTTTTGAAGAAATGGTCTCAGCGTGGGTCAGATTTTTCAATACATATCATGACCCGCCTGCATCCACATTGTGCCGCGTCTTATACTTTGTAACTGTTCAAGCATTTTGCTGAACTGAAAAACTGCAGTAATTTCCCTTCCTCTCCCTTCCCCTCTCCCTCTTCTCTCCCCATCCCCTCCTCCATCCTGAAATGACAGAAATCAACTGATGAGACACGGACATCCGTGCTTACCTTTAGTGCCGGAGATACTAAGATTGACAGAGCCCCTGGTCGGGGGCAGATGGAATGAGAGAAAAAGTATACATTTAATAAAGCATCAATATGGAACCAATAAGAGTCGTAACTATTCAACAAACTTACTTTTTGAGCCGTTCTCACACGCCAGGCTCTGAGCTACGCACCGCCCCCCCCCAACACACACACATAAGGCAATCCCCACCAGTGAGGTGGTCCCACTTTACAGATAAGGAAACTGAGGTTCCTCCACGCTAATAAAATGCCTGCATCACACAGCCAGTGAGTGATGGAATAAGGACTTGAAAACAGACCGTACAAACTTCAAAATCCAGGCTTTAGCCCTCAGCTGCCTCACTGCCTCCAGAAGCTTGTAAAAAACCCAAGAACGTGACATCCAATCCCTGGCGGACAGCATTTTAATAAACAAGGAATCATTTGAGTTTTTTATGAGGGTCAAAATAGATTGGCAGGAAAAAGTTACATTCCCAACTCAGCTGGAAGAAGACTGATTAGGATATTTACATCTCCGGATGCCTACCTGAAGGTTAGAGACCAGTTGTAGAAGGCCCAGGCGGTTGCCCAGGCTCCGGCATTTATTTGGTGATTTGGTGCCTTAGCCTCCTTAAGCCTCAGTTTCCCCACATGTAAAATGGGAATAACAACTTCCTTTCTGCTTATTTTTGAGTTGCTGAGAGGATTAAATGAGTTTAATTCTTTTTTTTAACGTTTATTTATTTTTGAGACAGAGAGAGACAGAGCATGAACGGGGGAAGGTCAGAGAGAGAGGGAGACACAGAATCCGAAACAGGCTCCAGGCTCCGGGCAGTCAGCACAGAGCCCGACGCGGGGCTTGAACTCACGGACCGTGAGATCGTGACCTGAGCCGAAGTCGGACGCTTAACCGACTGAGCCACCCAGGCGCCCCGAGGATTAAATGAGTTTAAATACAGGGTATGAAAGTAGAGGCTAAAATTAGTTACAAACGTACTCTGAACTTGCTGGATGACCAGTCTTTCTCTGAAATACCTAGTTTTGTTACTTTTCTTCCTTTGTTGACATTTTACCGTTAAAGAAACTCTACATCAAGTCAAATTAAAAGTCCTTCCAACCCGAATATTCTGTCTGGGAGCTAACAGGCTTCTGAGTTTAGTTAGTTATTTCTATCTTCATTCAAATTAGTATTATTATGAAATATTTCAAAGACACCAAAAAAAAATTAGAAAATAATACGACAAACGTCCACGTACCCACCTGATTTTATCATTTTTCCATTTTGCTTTAGTCTTTTATGCCACAAAAAATAAATACATAAGACATCATCAGTACGTCAAGGCCCCTTGTGTGTTTTCCCCAGATTCACTGCTGTCTCTTCCCTGCCCAGAGATCATCACCGTCCTGGGGTGGTTCTCTTATTGCTACACAAATTTATATATTCTTCTCACCATACATTTTTACATTTTTACTTGTGCTTTAAATATCAATTTTGGGAGAGAGATAGAGGGCGAGTGGGGGAGGGGCAGAGAGAGAGGGAGAGAGAGAATCCCAAGCACTGTCAGCGCAGAGCCCAGTGAGGGGCTCGAGCTCACCGACCGACCGTGAGATCGTGACCTGAGCCGAAGTCTAGAGTCTGGCGCTTAAGGACAGAGCCACCCAGGCGTCCCGATGCAATGAATATTCTTATGCTTGTCTCCCTGGGCTCTTGTCGGACCAGATCTCCAGGGCAGGGGTTCTCAGTGGGGTCCTGAGACCAGCACCACCAGCATTATCTGGGAACTTACCCCTCATGCAAATTCTAAGGTCACAGGAGCAGAGTGTAACAAGCCCTCCAGGCGATCATGATGTAAGCTAAATTTTGAGAACTGCCCTTCCAAACCCAGAGCTGAAAGTGGTTGGAAGCAAAGCCTTTGATCTTATGTCTTTGATTTTACTGAGTATTGCCAAATCATTCTTCAAAGAAATGGTTCTTTTTGCTCTAGATCCTCACCAAAACTTTGTATTGGCTTTTTGAGTTTCGAACATCGGCTGGCTGCGATAATAATTGTCCTCTTGTGATTCTAATTTGCATGTCCTTGATCAGTACATAAGGGTAAGCATCTCGCTATATGTTTATTAGTCACGCATGTTTTCCGGTACATCGTTAGTCCGTTTTTCCGTTAATTTGATTTTTTTTTGATTTGCAGGATTTTCCGATTACTCTAGACAGTAAGCCTTTATTTGGTCGGAGAGGTTGCAAAAATCTTCTAATGTATATTTTCTAAACATTTTTACACTACCTTTCACCTCGTGATATTTTTATTTTCACATGGCCAAATTTATCAACATTTTCTTTTATTTTTATACCTTGTCATTTAAGAAATTTAAGAAATCATTCTCTATCTGAATATGTTAAGATATTTACCTCTCCTTTCTTCCAAATAGTTAAAGTTTTGCTTTTTAAATCCTTAACTTACCTAGAATTGACTTTTGTGAGCCTATTTAATGTTTTTATTAAAAAAAAAAAGATCCAGTACTAGTTTTTGAATTATTCTTTTTCCGCCACGAATGGACAATATCAACCTTGTTATATGTAATGTTTTCATACATGCATTAGCCTGTTGCTAAGTTCTATACCCTATTCCGTGGGTTGTTTTCTACTTCTATATCGATTCTATATTGTCTTTCTTTTTTTTAATTTTTTTTTATTTTAATGTTTACTTATTTTTGAGACAGAGAGAGACAGGGCATGAATGGGGGAGGGGCAGAGAGAGGGAGACACAGAATCCGAAGCAGGCTCCAGGCTCCGAGCCGTCAGCACAGAGCCCGACGCGGGGCTTGAACTCACGGACCGTGAGAATATGACCTGAGCCGAAGTCTGATGCTTCACCAACTGAGCCACTCAGGTGCCCCTATATTGTCTTTCTTATTACACTTTTTTCCTCAATCAATATTAGTCAAAGTTTATTTTTTGATTAATTCTATTTTTCTGGTTTTCTATTTCATTAATTTCTAATTTTATCGTTCCATCCTTCTATTTTTCTTACTTTACTGTTCTTTGTCCAAATTGTTAAGCTGAATGCTTAGCTAAATAACTTTCAGCATTTATTTTTTATCATGTAACACCTCGAGCCATATATTTTGCTTTAAGTACTGCCTTATCTGATGCCCATGCAATTTGATCTTTACTATTTTAGTGTTCACATCTAAATATATTTAAATTTCCTTTATGCTTTCTTCCTGTCCCCATGAATCATTAAAGGATTGTTTTGCATATCCCAACATGTGGGGATCTTTGACTGTTTTTTTCTTTGGTTTTTTCCTTTGTTTTTTTAATGTTTATTTATTTTTGAGAGAAAGAGAGTGTGAGCAGAGGTGGGGCAGAGAGAGAGACACAGAATCCCAAGCAGGCTCCAGGCTCTGAGTTGTCAGCACAGAACCCGACACGGGGCTCGAACTCGTGAACCGTGGGATCATGATCTGAGCTGAAGTCGGACACTTAACCAACTGAGCCTACAGGTGCCCCACTATTTTTTTCTTAGTCATCTCTAAATTATAGCATTGATCAGAGAACATGTATGTTCTTTGTGATATTAACCATTTACTTCTTACTGACATTTCCTATCTTGCCCAAAACATGGATACTCTTGATAAATGTCTTGTATAATTAAAAAAAAAAAAAGTGTGTTCTCCAGTGATTGCATGAAAAATTCAATATATTCCCTTTTCTTTCCTAACTGCACACTTTATAATTGAATGCCTCCATCCTTTCATATGTAAAAGCAAAACCAAAATAATCTCTTTAAGTGAATGTAAGAAGCCACTGATTATAAGGTGAGCCATTCTGTAATCTACCACTAAGAAAGGAAATACATTGACAATTACTTTTTAAATTACAAGATATATCCTGATTTCAAAGATTTTAAAATATGAAAAAATAGAAATAATTCTTTTGCATTTAACTTTGGAATCCACTTGCAAGATGTTTCTTTCTGTTCTTATTATCCCCTCAATTAGCTTGTAGGTTTCTGGACTTTTCCTACTTTTAGGCAATTGACACCGTAAGCAATTCAGTGTTGAGAAGCCTATCTTCTTCTTTCTTTGAGAATTCCTTTTGATCGTTTGATGTGCTGCATTAGGTATAGGTATTAATTCTTAATCGTCTTTCTTTAGTCTTCCCAAGGGGATCCAGGAATTCTATAGCATCAATATTTGCCATTCTGTAAACTGCTCATGAAGCTATTTATTATTTATTTATTTATTTATTTATATTTTCAAGAGAGAGAGAGTGAGCAGGGGGGAGAGGGGCAGTGGGAGAGAGAGAGAGAGAGAGAGAGAGAGAGAGAGAGGCAGTGGGAGAGAGAGAGAGAGAGAGAGAGAGAGAGAGAGAATCTAAGCAGGCTCCACACTCAACACAGAGCCCAACGTGGGCTTGATCCCACGACCCCAGGATCATGACCTGAGCTGAAATCAGGAGTCCAGTGTTCATCTGACTGAGCCGCCCAGGCCCCCCTGCCCATAAATCTTTAAATCAGTTGTGGGTTCTTTTAACCTACACTTTAGTCCAATGTTTCCGATTTTCTATATTTACTCTGTCCTGAACTTCATCTGAGTTCCCATACTGTAATGGCTTGTCTGTATTGTCACTACACCCCCGGTGATATTCTCTGATGGCCTTGATGGACGTCTCCAGGACCGTGTCCCACAGCCACCCCCACATCAGCTTCCAGCAACCCTCCAGCCCCAAGAGTATTTGCATCTCTTGATCCCAATGGTCTTGGTCTGAATCAGTCCTCAACAAAGATCTCCCATTCTAAAATAACCAATTATCCTTTTTCTCTCCCTCACTGTCTTCCTTCCTTGTTCCATATGCAGGCCCTTTGTTTTCAACTATCCCAATTCTGTCTACAATTCATTCCATCAGTCTCCCAGATGAGAAAGCATGGGGTGATCACTTATCCGTCTTAATTCCTCAAAGATTTACCGGTAACTTTGAACACTAGCTATGTGCCAGGCACTGGACTGGGTATTTTAGCACACATTACAACACCTCATATCAACTAGCCCAAGGAGTAGGTATTATTATTATCATTCTCATTTTACAAGTGAAGAAACTAAGGCTCAGACAGAATGAATAAGGGCACAAAGCTAGTACACAGTAGAACCAACCAATAGCTAACCCAGGTCTCTCTAATCCTAAATACATATCACCTCCCACTCATCCTTATGTTCCATCTACCTAAAATCCTCTTGATTCTTTACATCCTTTTCTTGACTTGCCCTTACACTTTGCTATCATTCTTAACCAAAATCCCAACCCATTTTCTGGCTTGTTCAAATTCCTAATTGTATAGTCACTATATATATATATATTGTTATATATATATATAACAATAGAATCAACATGTCCTTACCGAACAAACTTCTTAGCTAATCATTTCTTTTATTAAAAAGTTACAGAACAAACCTACACATGAATTCTTGTGATCTTCAGTATTACATCCAGAAGCTTCTTCCTGGCTTTCAAAGTCCTCCACAATCTGGCCCTGCCCCACTGATTCTCTTTATTGTTTAGAGCTCCTTGTATCTTCTGGTTCCTTTCATACAGCTCTACTTGGAATATTTTTTTTCTAAGTTTATTTATTTTGAGATAAAGACAGAGCACAAGCGGGGTGGGGGGAGGGGCTGGGGCAGAGAGACACAAAGAGACAGAGAAAGAGAATCCCAGTGCAGACACGCAGTGCGGAGCCTGATGTGGGGCTTGATCTCACCGCCATGAGATTGTGACCTGAGATGAAATTCAGAGTCCGCCACATCGGCTGAGCAAGCCAGGTGCCCCTATACTTGGTATCTTTTAAACTGGTCTTAGATATGGAAGATGTTTCCATTCTTACCTAACTTCTTAAGAGTATTATGTTAGAGGTGAAAGGGATGAGAAAAATGAAGAATCAGATATAAGATACAATATCTACAGATGTTGGTAATTCTGCATTATTTCCCTAGTCCTTATCTTGCCTGGGATTGCTGTACCTACTCCTGAGTGTCCATTGCCTTTTTCTTCTCTTTACTTGATTTGTAGCAATGTGTGTGTGTGTGTGTGTGTGTGCATGCATTGAAGACAAGTCCTATGATGTCATATCATATACATCAAATATCACACATACTGACCTTCCTGTGTTAACTCTTTAGGCCCAAAGAAGTCACAGAAGCAGAACTGTTTGGAATTGTCCTTTGACCACCTTGAATGATTCTGGATGTTACCAAGAACGACATCCTAGAATACGATCTCTTAGCACCTCAGCCCACATTGGGCTCAGTCACTCAATCCTTCATTGAAGTGGGTGAGGTTCTGTTTACCAGTGAAGGGTTAGCCTTCAATGGTTCCAGTTCTGGAGCATCTAACTTCAAATGTGACTCAAGGTGGCAGCCCAGAATGGACTTCAAATGTCACATTTGAAGCCATGGCAGTGTACGACTTCAAATCATATATGGGAACAAAGCTTCAGTCTTAAAAGAAACGCTCATTTAAGTTTAATTGTTTTCATGAGTAGCAGAGATTGTGTTCACCCTTTATTAGAGCCAAGGGAGATTTCCAGATGTAATTGGCTATACTACAAAGAGGAATTACCCAAAACTGGTTGGAAAGGAAGAATAATTCTTACGTCCTGTGTAGGGAGCAGAAAATGCACTACAAATAAAATACAGAGAACTGGAATTTATTTCTAAGTCCGTTTCTAGGCAGTCTCCATGTTTCATTTGCAAAAGTATCTTTAAGGAAGTCTCTAGTTCTATCATATTGCGATTTTTACTTCCTAGCTCTTTTCATTATTTTAAAGGCAAGCATAGTCATTCAAATTCCCTTTTCCTCACCCAAAAATATTTCTCCTTGCCTCTTAGAATTAGTAAGTACAATCTTTTTTTTAAAGTTTATTTATTTTTGAGAGAGAGAGAGAGAGAGTTAGAGTGCAAGCTGGGGAGAGGCAGAGAGAGAGGGAAAAGCAGAATCTGAAGCAGGCTCCAGGCTCTGAGCTGTCAGCACAGAGCCCGATGCAGGGCTCGAACCCACAAACCTTGAGATCATGACCTGAGCTGAAGTCAGATGTTTGACCAACTGAGCCATCAGGCGTCCCTATTAAGTACCAACTTTGACTGCCAAGGTTCCTTTAGATGTTGGAGTTTCTTCCTACGTCCAAGGCCATCATGAAACTCTGGATATCTTATACCACTCTGAGCTGGACATTATGCAGAACGTGCAGCCTACCTTACCTATGCCTTGGGGATAGAACTTTCACTAGAAGAGGGTTTCCTGATTGCCTCCTATCAGGAAGCAAATGTTGATTTTGCCATTAGTCTGCAAGCATGGTGGTGTTCGAGCTTACTAACCTTTGAAAAATTACTACGAATCTCATCTTGAGCTCTAGCCAGACACTGGGAAATTCTTATACCTACCCTGCTACCAGAAGGTCATGTAATGTTACTGAAGAGGAGCAAGGTTCGTGAAACAACAGGTGGTGATTATATTCATGGATGAAACCTAATTTGGAGAGCAAGATGAAGATTTAAATTCTAGCTCTGACGCTGGTACAAACTGGTTTTGTTGCCTGGGGTAAGAAACCAAATTTCTCTAGCCTTCTATTTTTCATCTGTAAAATATGGACACTGATTTTATTCATGGATTTTCAAATGCTATTTTAACCAGTAAAACCTTTGTTTGACTATTTATTTGTACCTGATATTTACTAGATCCTCTGGAGACTTCAATAAAAATCATGCATCTGGGGCACTTGGGTGGCTCAGTCGATTGAGCATCTGACTCTTGATTTCAGCTCATGTCAGGATCCCAGGGTCATGGGATCAAGCCCTGTGTCCATGCTTAATGCGGAGCCTGCTTGAGATTCTATCTACCCCCTCTCCCCTGCTCGTGCCCTCTCTCTCTCTCTAAAACTCTAAAACAAACACACAAAAACCATGCCTCTTTAAAGTATGTATATCAGAATCCCACAAAGGAATCTCTTTTGTATACAACAACCAAAAAATGATAACAATATCTTCTACTAAAGTTTTGGTTTTAACATCAATTAATGCCTGTTGAGCTTATGTATGATACCCAAAAAAATTGGCTCTTCTGGACTGCCATTGTTAACTGCTCTTGGAGCAAAGGTTTGTCAGAACAAGGTCAAAGTCAACCCTTTTCTAGTTATGGCTCTTGGATTCCTAATACAATGGAGAAGAGGAGTATGTGGTTGCTTTTATTATATGTATATATTTATTTTATTATATACTGTATATTTTATGTATTATATTATTTATATATTATTTTTCTATATTTCATATTCATATTATGATGTGTATTTTACATCTTATACATGTTATATATATTTTATTGCATATGTATTTATATTTGTAAACTCTTGCTTCAAAAGTGATTTAATTTCAGAGGTCTAGAAATCATAAGTCTCTCATCTTTAACTTCCCTTAACTATTCTTGATAGCCAGACTACTATTTCAAGAAGTCTTACTTCAGTGAACTAAACACTTGATTGGTCTTAAAGAGTTAATTCAAGTGCGATTAAAAAAAAAAACTTGTATATATTAGCGTATACATTTATGTACGAGTTAATGTATGAGTTGGTACCTTCAAGAACTTGTCATAAACACTACAAGGACACACAAGCTACAAATGAAGACATTATATCCCCCTTTAACTCAAAATTCTTTTTGAAAACAAACATCACCATGATTCTTAAATTTTGAAACTCATTTGTAAGCAGAATTATTTTTAAATATTATTTTTATTGGGGCGCCTAGGTGGCTCAGTCCGTTGGGCATCTGACTTCAGCTCAGGTCATGATCTCAGTCTGTGAGTTCAAGCCCCGCATCGGGCTCTGTGCTGACAGCTCAGAGCCTGGAGCCTGCTTCGGATTCTGTGTCTCCCTCTCTCTCTGCCCCTCCCCTGCTCATGCTGTCTCTCTCTGTCTCAAAAATAAATAAAAACATTTTTAAAAAATAATAAATAAATAAATATTATTTTTATTGATGTTAGGGAAAAAAAGAATGTCTAGGATGTGTCTTATGCTTTCCCCTTTCTTTTGGATGTTTGTTACGCTGGCCTGCTGAATAAATATCATCACCATCGTCACCGTTATTTTCTGTAGTAAACACAACAGTGAAGAAAGTGGCCAGCGTTTAAGTCGGGCAGCATGATATTGTACCACTGGTTTTAGTCTTTCCATTACTATTCTACTGAGTGCTATCACTGTTATCTTTTTGCAAAATGTATAGAAAGCCTAAATTGTTGATTGCACGCTTTTTGATCCAACAATTTCCCTTATAAAAAAATTAATGCTAAGGCAATAAACTTTGACTGCACAAAGGTGAATCAAGGAAGACATTAATCACAGAATTATTTGTAATAGAGAAAAATTGAAAACCACCCAAATGTATAACAATAACAGGTTAATTAAGTAATTAACTTAAGGTATAACCATATGTTGAAATAATCTGTAGATATTAAACACGGCTGTTGTTGGACAATATTTAGTGACATGGAAAATGTTTACTATATATTAAGGAAAAAAAGGTTATAAAATCACATGCACAGTTGATGTCAGTGCTGTTCAAACATATCTTACATCTTTATCTACACTCATGTTGCGTGAGAAGGGAGGGGGATGGAAAACAAGAATGGAAAAGGAATGGACATAGAAAAGGTTATAATTGCGTAGTAGGTGGGCAGTTTATTTTTAGGCTTTTTTAAATTTTATAATCACATTTCCAAATAGACTTTAAAAGAATTTAAATATATTACTTATATATGTAAGTATATAATAAGCATTTATTATATATTATTTATTTATTACTTATTATTTATATATTACCTACTTATATAAGTAATGTGTGAATACATTGTTGCTTTAAAAACTTCAAGTAATTAGGGGTGCCTGGGTCGCTCAGTCGGTTGAGTGCCCAACTCTTGATTTCAGCTCAGATCATGATCCCAGGTCTTGGGTCCCAGGGTCTATGCTAATCATGGAGCCTACTTTAGATTTTCTCTCTCTCTCTCTTCCTCTCTCTCTCTCTCTCTCTCTGCCCCTCTCCCCTGCTCACTCTCTCTCTCCCTCTCTAAAAAATAAAATGAAAAAGAATTGTTTAAAAACGTCAAGTGATCATACACAATAGAATATTATGTAAAAATTCCCCTTACCAAATCAACTTTGCCTTTTTTCTTTCAAAACCTTTTCTCTGAATTTAGAAGCATGTATCATTACTTATAGATATACAAAGGTTTGTTTTCTTAATTATATGGAGTCCTACTGCACATATGGCTTTGCAACTTTATTATTTTTAACAATAAATTTAAGATTCTTTCTATATTAATGCACGAAGAGATACACCATACTTTTAAAATGCTGATGAATAGTCCACAGTATAGAATTACCATAATTTCTTTAAGCATTAGTCTACTGATTGATGTATTAATTATCTATGATTGAGTAACAAATTGCCCCTAAATTTCACAGCTAAAAGCCATAAACATTCATGATCTCAGTTTCTGTGATTCAGACACTCAAGCGTGGTTTAGCTGGCCCCTGCGGCTGAGGGTCTCACAAGGGCAGCATTCATAGTGTTGACCAGACCTGCAGTCATCTCCGGGCTCATCCACCTCCTAGCTCCCTCACATTATGGTTGGCAAATCTCAGGTCCTTCCTTGCCGGGTGTTGGCCAAGGTCATCCCTTCCTTGCCCCACATTCTCTCCAAAGGGCTCGCAACATGGTAGCCAACTTCTCTTGGAGAAGGCAAGAAGAGCAAAAGAGAACCTGAAAGCAAAAAAATAAAATAAAATAAAATAAAAGGCAAAGTCTGAACCCTCATCCTGGAAGTGCCATTCGATACTTTTGCCACATTTGAGTTCTTAAAAGCAAGTCACCAGGTCCTGCTGACTCGCAAAGGGCGGGGATTCCATAAGGACATGAACACCAGGAGGCAGCCATCACTGGGAGCCCTGTAAACAGCTGTTGTACACAATGGGCTTGTTTCCATTTCTTAATCTTGACAAACAATATTATTATGCAGACCCTTGATATGCACACGCTTGTGCAAATATATGGATATTTCTTTAGGTTGGATATCTAGAAAAAGAATTACTATTCATAAAGTATATATATGTAAAGTGTTGACAGTTATTATTCTGGTATTCTCTAAAAGGGCAGTGCTAATTTAATTTCCCACCGATTCTGAATAAAAGTGACTCTCCACTCTACAGCTAAGAATATCACACCCGCCTTTTCCTTAATACTTTGTTTCTTGTTGGGTAAAGCAGCATTTTATTACCTTAATTTACATTTTCTTGATTACTGATGAGATTTGATTTAAACATTTCCCTCTCAGTGAATCTTTTCCTCACCAAATCTTGTGTGTGTGTGTACTCTTAACTATTTGAAAGAGCCAGCCTAGAATATTCCAAGCAGAGGGAGTATTTCTTCTCATCTTGGTCTCTTGCCTGAGGCCAAAAGAACTGTACAGAGAGGGCCTGAGGAATCCTTAGAGATTGTGGGACTTGACTTTAATCTGAATTAACTCATCTCCCTTCTTCATGCCTGTCTCCAAAATATCTCAAGGATACAAAGCATGAGGGAGAATGATGGAGATAAAGACTTAAGTAACAAGCAGAAATGGTCACAAATTCAAGAAATTTCATGAAGAGAAAGGCATCTGATAAAAGGATTTAGGACCTTTTAAATTTTTTTTAATTTTTTTTAAGTTTGTTTATTTATTTATTTTGAGAGAGAGAGCTAGAGAGCAAGCAAGGGAGGGGCAGAGAGAGAAGGAGACAGAGAATCCCAAGCAGGCTCTGTGCTGTCAGCATGCAGCCCAAAGCATGGCTCGAACTCATGAACTGTGAGATCATGACCTGAGCTGAAACCACGAGTCAGACACTGAACCGACTGAGCCACCCAGGAGCCCCGTCTAGGACCCCTTTAAAATGGAAGGTAGAAGCTATCTCAAAACAGAAAACACTTGAGATGTTTCCTATCCGAACTAAGAAATAGTCCGAATGCCAAGGTTAATGATGATTCTACCAAAAAAAAAAAAAAAATGTATTTTTTAATATAGTACAGAAACAAAATAAAGAGGCACTTTTTGGATTAACTACTAGCCTCCCTTTAGAAAGTTACCAATGTCTCATGTTATTCAGTGCCCAGGAATCAAGAGGACTTTTAAACAAAGTGAAATATCTATCCTCCTCTTTATTCTTTTTAAGTATATTCAAATTTGGCCAATGATTGAAACATACAGTCAACCTCATTCAAGATTCTTTTTTTCAATCATCAGAAGTGAAATACATGTAAACTTCACATATGAAAAGGTTTCAATCCTGTCATGTTAGCAAAAAGGAAATTCAGATTTTTCTTTAGGTTAATAATTGCCTTTATGTGGCAGTGGCCTTACATGCCATAGTGTTAATTTCACAGTAAATTATAAACTGCAGGTAAATAGAATTATGTTGCTTGACCAAAGTGTCTAACCTGGCAAGACCCTAGTTTTATGAATAGGTTTTCATTTTGTCACTTGCAGGGTGTTTCAGATTTAAGAAATAGAAAAAGAAAAAAACCCACAAAAACACAACTGTTGAGAGTGACAGAAGGGTGGAGAGAGGAATATTTTGCTATGTACCATTACGACTTAATTCTGGCATCTTCTCCCAAGTGTTTGCTAAGTAAGCCTTGCAAAGAGACTTGCTTTGTGCAGGGCATGCCCCAGAGACAGAGAGATACTCAAGGCACGGACTCTAAGTATCAGATAACTCCCTCAACGGGTAAGAGATTATCAAGATTCCTGGGTGGGTCAGATGATCTATTTTTGCCCACATGATCAAAACCATCTTTAAAGAGAATCCTTTCCCTATAACTAAGGATAATAAATGGGGTTTAATTATCTATTTACCCATCAAGTGCTTATTGAGATTCTATTATGTACCTCACCCATTGGCGTAGGCTGGAGACCCAAATTTGTCATGGAGAGGTTTACAGGGGAGTAGTGGCCCCAGACCAGAGAAAACGATAATACAAAGGGATGAGAGCTTCAAGAAAAGGAAACACAAGGGTCCAGGAGACCAGTTAGCTATTGGTAATGAACTCATTCTGGAGGGGAGCACAGACACACGGGTGAGGAGCAATGTTCGGAAAAATTCAATGAAAAGGTCATGGGACCAATGCTTCTTTAAATTTCAACTACTCGTTATTCTTCTTTCTCTTTTCCTAATTAGTTCCTGCCCCTGTGTTATCAATACAACTGCTCAATGTAACCAATACAAGTTTTTTTTTTTTTATTACTATTTTAGGAAGCTAAAAATACTCGTAAAGGTATCCAGGTAAACTCCCACTGTGGCAACACTTGCATCTTCTATTCAAATATGTTTAATATAGTCTTGATAAGTGGGTTTTGCTTTCTGACGGGTGCAGGAAATGCTAGCTTGCTTTACAATTATACTTTACTCATGATGCTCTAATAATTTCGTCCTAACTCATCGACATTGATGTGTTGTTCCTAAATGTGAACTTCTCTGAGTGATCTTTCAGTCAGTCTACCCTTTGTGCTGAATTTTAAGTTTTTATAAAATAGAGACAAATATCCCAAAAGGGAATCAGCGAGCTATTTTCATTGCATCTCAGGTCTGCCTCTCACTGGGGCTGTGAATGCCAGGGAGTGACTTCTCCGGGTATCACGTTCTTTATCTAGTACGGAATAGGTGCCAATAAGTAATCACAACAATAAATAATAACAGCTAAGATAAAATGATTCCACAACCATAAGTGATGTGACAAGGTCAGCTAAAAAGAGTTGCCCCAAAGGAAGTTTTCATCCACGATTTAACTTAATTTTTTTTTAAATCTTATATTGAAAAAAATGTAGTTTCAAATCTAATAATTTCATTGTAGAAACTGGATTCTTCTACCGAAACAAAAAAAAAAAAAAATAGAAAAGAAATCGAAGAATTCAACGTTGACCACCACAACACTCAACTTCTAAATCAATCAATCTTGCTTTATATTTTGGTTCCTCCATGCAAGAGAACCCGCAGGTATTACGTTCAGGCTGGTTGTTTAGAGTGGTTTATAATTGACTTGAAATTTGTCAGAACTGAAGATAGGCTGTGACTTTCAGCCAGCGCATTAGCCCTAACATCATTAGGCAAATGATCGTGCTCAGAGGAGGAGAAAGAGCAGGTTTCAGAGGGGCTGAAATCCAGATGTTTGTGAAGACAGCTTTGGCATTGGGTAGAAAGGAGAGCAGTGGTGCTACAGGGTTTGAGTCTCTATTCCAAGCAAATCAGCCTTAAAATTCATTGACCCATATTAACCACTCCTAAATTCTGAAGATTGGGCATGATTCTTGGCACTCATTGTTGCCAGTTCCACATTTCCTCCTTCTTCCTCAAGGTATCCAGTTAAGAATTGAATCAAAGATTCTACTGCTTATGCCAATGTGATGACTACGTCATAGCTCTTATCTCCCTCCCTCTCATCGGTGCTACCACTTGTCTCTATGTGCTCATTTAGCTGCAACACTTCTCTAAGGAGCCACTTCCCCCTTGCTTGGTCTTCATCTAGTGGTCAACCACCACGGGCTGCTACTTTGCCATTCTTGTTTGTTCTGAATGATATTAGTACCTGAGCTTTGGTCATTGGGACAGGTGTGTGTGTGTGTATTTGGGGACTGGCAGTGTGTCTGTGGATCAGTTGCCCCAAAGAACAAAGTTCTCATAAAGCTGATATATTTCTAAAACAGAGGACCTACGAAGATAAGCCAAATGCTGGTGCTTTAAGACAGTGCTATCCAAAAATACTTTTTGTGATGATGGAAATATTCCATATCTGCTCTACACAAAACAGTAGGCACTTGCCAAATGTTGCTATTGAGTGCTTGAAATGGGAGTATTGTGACCAAGGGACAGAATTTAAAATTTTATTTAACTTTTATTAATTTAATTTAAATAGCCACATGTGGCCAGGAGCTACCATATTGGACAGTCCAGCTTTAAATAATCCAGCAAGTAATACACAAAATGTCAGCTTGCCATGTCAACTGGGAGACACCATTAGTGGGATGGAACATTAAATTCAGGTGCTGCCAGGGGACTAAATCAAATGTGGGCTGCAAGAATTCAGCAGATGAATAGAATATAGTGAGTCACAAAGTAGCTGTGCGCTGAGTAATCTTAGAATAACACAGAAAGTGTGTGATAACAAAGTAATTGTATATGGATTTTACCGGGACTACTTAGAAATGTTGGAAATGTTTTCCGAAGCCAAGCTGGATGGATGGAATTTTCTTCAAAGTTTTGGATCTCCTTGTAAATCTTAAGAAATTGGTACAGAGCCATCAGAGATTCTCTTTACTATAGGAATTCGGCCTCTTCCTTCAGAATGGGCAATTCTGGATTCTTATACAGACTGAGCCTCAGCGAGGTCAAACATCAGTGATTAGCAAAACCTAATTCACCCACGTGACCCACCATCATCACAGGTACATTCCGAACACCGCACTAATGATATCATCCTTTCTCACACATCAGCTCATGCCTTGGCAAAGTCGTTTAAAGCTAAACATGAAGCTCCCCTCTTTGACCTCCGGTGAAACATGCAATTTTCCAGTTCTGAAGAGTTTCCACCATTTGGTCACTGACGCCTCAAGTCTCCGTGTTATCTTTGACTGCTTCCACAATATGTCTTGCCCTCAACCCCTCCCTGTCTCTACTGATCCAAAGCTGTTCTACCTGTGGGCGAAGTTGTTACCTAACTTAGAACTCAAGAAGATCTGGGGCCCAGTCCCAGTTATTCCATTTTCTTTGTGCATGACTTTGAGCTCCCTTACAGTCACCACTTAAAGCTTTGAATCGCCATTTCTTCAACACCGAATGGGAGCGAATTATTTCTATGTCATGATATGCTGTGGGTAAAAGCAAATATACTAGTAGACAGCTTAATAGCAAAAGTAAAATAAATATTAGTCCCTCTCCTCTCTCTTTTCTTTTCTATCTTCATGTTCTACTGGATTCTTTCATTCTGTGCTTCATTTGGACATCTCTCTTCTTTTCATGTTTCAATCCCAGGTCCTCTCAGCTCCTTTCAGCTTGACTTTTAAAGCCTCTTCGAAATCTAGTTCCTTCCCTTCACCTCCTCTGCCAACAGCCTAGTGCAAACCCGGACCTCTCTCACCCGTCACAATCGATTCTTCACACCGCAGCACAAACGATTTTTGAAAAAATAACTTGGCCCCCATTGCATCACTGCTCAAAACTCTTCACTGTGCTGCCCTGATATTTAAAACAAACTCCTTACCATGAACTGCCACGCCCTACGTGTTCTAACTTGACTACAAGCCCAACTTCATCCCTCAGTAGTCTCTCCTTCACTCTTTCCTGTGTGGCCCTTCCTGTGTTTCCTCCAAATGTCCAAAACCTTGTTCTCTCTTACTAGAATATCCTTCCTCTAGATCTTGAGCTTATACCATCACTTCACCAAAGCTACCATGGGGGTGGAACACTGGCTGTGCTCCACCACTCTCTTTTCTTTCCTCTGTGTTTTTTTTTTTTCTCTACCTAGTTTCAATCACTGCCTACCCTTATCATATCAATTTGTTCTTTTGCTGATTGTCCGCTTCCCCTCTTAGGATAAGAGCAGGGGATTTTCTGTCTCGTTCACTTTGGTATCCCAACAATAAACAATGCCTGGCACCTAGCACGCACCAGTACGTGATGGGTTTGCTCCAGATATACCGAGATATTCATCCCTATAACTCTTGGGTTTTGAAGATCAGGCACCAGAAACTTCCAGAGTGTCCACCTCTAGCAAAGCCACCTCATCTTTTATTCCAGAGTACCATACACAAATTTTCATTGTTTATCTATACTGTGGAATGAGAATGTTGAGGAGGACTAGTTTGGGTCCTACCAATGCCCAAGTTAGACTAGTTTGGGTCATACCAATGCCCAAGTCCGAAGACATCCCCTCCCCAGATTATCCCCTACCCACACTCCCCACAATGGCATCCAAGGCTTTCCACCATCTGACACAAGATTGTTTTAGATTTCACCTTTGCAGTTTCCACCCGAACCACTCCCTGCTTGGTCAACAAACACGCACTTCCCCCTCTGGACCTTGCTTTGCTCTTTGTCTGAGTGCCATTGACACCAAACTCCCAAGTGTGTGATTCTGACCTATGCTGTAGGTGCAGCTCAAATTCCACCTCGTCCATGAAGCTAATTCTGATCTACTACAATAATATATAATCTTTTCCTTCCCTGAACAGACATAGAACTTCATTTGACTTCTCTCATGGCTTTGACTCCCCCTCATTGTTTTCTACTTATTTGTGTAAAACGGGTCCAATAGCTTTTTTCTGCCAAATTTATCTAACCAAATTCGCTTTTTCTTGCTTTGTCAAGGGTAGGTATGCAACCTCTTTTCATCTCACTCTAACTCTGTACACTACCATCTTTCTTCAAGCCCCCCTTCTTTGTTCTGGAAGCTAAGGGAAGATCACTAAGTCTCCTGGCTAGTTGGCTGTCCAACTGAATAGCAAATTACCAGTACCTCCTAGCCCTATTCTTTCAGGCATCTCAAATTTTACTCACCTAGCGGATGACCATGCTGGTGCTTTGAACAGTGCTTCTCAGTATGCCTGTGGCAGGTGGCTACGGGGCCTGAGGCCCCTGAGGATGGGGCACAATGGCCACCTCTTTCCCTCAAATTTGGCCCTTACCCACCATTCTGAGACAACATGATAAATCATACTCAACACCCCAACCAGCATTATAAAATGGTTCAGTATCACAACCTCTACACATACCGAAAGTATACAACAAAGCTATGTGCTCAGAGCAATAAACACTTTTTTAATCTGAATTTTAGCACACTTGTACATCATTTGTTCCACTCACATTAACTAAGGTTGTTTGGCAGTCAGCTACAGAATATTTTTAGATATGTAAGGGGGCAAATGTATTAAGACAATAAGAGTGGGGTGCCTTGGTGGCTCAGCTGGTTAAGCGTCGAACTTCGGCTTAGGTCACCATCTCATGGTTCATGGGTTCAAGCCCTGCTCTATGCGCGGAGAGCCCACTTCGGGTCCTCTGTCTTCTTCTCTCTCTGCCCCTCCTCTGCTCATATTCTCTCCCCTCTCTCAAAAATAAATAAACATTAAAAAATTAAAAAGAGAGAGAGAGAGAGAGAATAAGAGTAAGCCTAAAGAATTGAGGGAGAGGCAAGGCAGCTGAGTCTTCCAAAGCTAGGTGCTCTCTCAACTGTATGCCTTTCTCTCACCATCCAAATAGCAACCTGGCTTTTATCAAATCTAATTCACTCCCCTTACCTCAAGCTTTAGACTGAAGTACAGATTACCACAGAAGACTCTCTTACTTCAGCTCCTGCTATTTGAACTCCAGCCATTCCTCAGAAGGATCTGGCTCTCTGGAGGCTTGCAGGATGATGTGCTCATAACGTCTGAATACACACCAATCTCTTGTTGAGCCCCAGGCCTACTGTGGGCTGCTTCCTCTGCCTGAAACCTCCCTCTGGATATCAGGTTTGCTAACAACACTGCTCAGTTTCATCCACCAAAGCAGCATTGGCTGATAGCATTCATACCCCAGAACTGACGAAAGTTGCATGGCTGTTATCTTTTTCGTGGGACGTTCATATTAGACTGTGGGTGTTAACCATTCATCTGTCTCTCCGATGGGCCTTAGGCAGTATCACGGCAAAGGCCTTCTATTGTTTAACTTTGAATCAACAGGCTCTTGTAGCCCTTCATAAATGTTTGGTACATGAATACATCAGGAAACAAAAAAACTATGTTTATTTTTCAAAGGCCAGTGGTCCCAGGAGACCAACTATCTGAAATTTTATGTGTTCATATTAACCAACTGCTCAGCTCATGGCTGGGCATACAGTAAGTATCTATAGGCAGCACGTATTGGTTTTGCCCTTCTGTTATTGGTCCACTCAGGCTGCTATCCTAAAATACGGTCCATAGCCCCTCCCAAGATTCGTTCTCCCTTCTTCCAGTGAGAGTACTTTGATTTTTCTTTGGCGAAATAGTTCTCAAACCTTAGCATGCATTGGAATACTCTGGAGAGCTTATTAAAATTCAGGTGGCTCGGCATTACCTTCACAATTTTTGATTCAGTAGGTCCGCGGTGGGGGGTCTTAGAATTGGCATTTCTAACAAGTCCCCACCTGATTCTAATGCTCCTAGCCTGGGGAACCACATTTTGAGAACTGTGACCTTAGGGAAACTACCCTTCCCTATTACAGTTCCCCTTAGAGGAACTGTCAATCAGGTCACCTTTCCTCCACTCACTAAGGGCGTATGGGTGTATGGCAACCCAGGCTGAGGCCTGCAGATTCCCCAAGAAATATTAATATCGAACATAGTAAAGGAAGCTCCAACCAAAAAGCAATGTCCGTGTCTCGAGAAGAAAGGTCCTGTCCACTTGTACTTCCTTCCCAGATCCCTGGGACTAACTTGGCTTCCCTTCTTCTAGACTTTATCTAAAGTGTGGCCTAGGAACCAGCAGGATTTCCTCGCCTGAGACTTTGATAGAAATGCAGATTCTCAGGCTGTATCCCTGACCTTCTGAATGAGAATATGCATTTTAACAAGACCCTCAGGTCAGTTTTATGCATATTGAGTGCATATTAAATTTTATGCACATGCTTTGAAGGCCTGGTTGTTCAGCTATCCATTGACTCCAACACTTACCCCTTGCCCTATCCATACATTGCATTTTTCTCTGAGTTGCCTACAATGGGTTTATCTAGCTGGAGACCAGTAAACCTTAGCTAATCAGGCCCTCACCAAATGATGGGAATTTGTGAGCATGTAATTTGTGCAACAACTTTACCGTGTGCTTTACAAAGACAAATGAGGGTGGGGGAGGAAGCCAAAGGGGTATTGAGAAACTTTCCCAAAGTCATTCAGCCTGTAAGTGATGGACCAGAGATTAGAAGCAGGCTGACTGACCCCAGAGACCGTGCGCTATATATCTATATCTATATCTATATCTATATCTATAGCCCCCCCCCCTCTGTTAAGGGCTGTTGTTATACGTGAAACTACTGAATATGGAGGGTCATAAAGCTGGAAGATGCTTTACAGATCATCAGATCATCAGATCATCTAGAAAAGAAGTAAAGGTTCATCAAGTAGGTAAGTGACCCGTCCAACCCCGTGACCAGATAGCCTCAGAGTTTCCACTAGAATACAGATATCCCAAGACCCATGCCATCACCAAACCTTCAAAAGTGCCCTCAATAGGCAAAAAAAACATACCCAGGGAGAGGTATTTGGAGTCATTCGTCTCTGACGCAACATTTGTATTTATCGATTACCTATAGAATGCAGGCTTCCAACCCTTTATCTGTATATCCATTGACGTACATCCATTGACTTGGTGTCTTCTTGGCCAGTGAAGAGGTGACAAAGGAAAAGAAGGGACATTTGAGAATGTTAATACAATCAGGAAAATAATCAGTTCCCCCCTAACGCGTAAATCAACTACAGATGGAAATGCTCCACAGAAAGCCACGTTTAAATCTGTAGCTATGTCATTCTACAGCCAATCGATATGCCCACTCATGGTCCTTTTATCTTAGAACCTTCTTTTTTACTGACATTACTAGATTAACATTATTAACACTCCAATTTAATAGCCTCCAGTCTAATTATGGGATGCAATTTTCTATGTAAGATAATGCTCAACTCTTAAAGCACAGCTATCTTTGCTAAATGGTTGGAATTTCTCTTCTACACCTGGTGCTTTCTTGGAATATGATCCACACTTATTAAATACATGCTATTTGAGTACTTCTGTGCACTTTTTTTTTTTTACAAAGGTCTCAGGTGTTACTTTTATAAGTTTGGGTCTATACAACTAGGAGACAAGAATATGTTGGTAGAAAGCCCAAAGTTTTCTAAATGTAGATGAGCACAGATTAAGAAAGCAGTAATTAATTTCCTTTGACCTTGAGCTGAAATTCCTTTCTAAAGCTGTCATAAAGAGAAAGAGGCCAGAGAGGAGAAGTGAGACCGTGTAACAATGCAATTAAACCCTTGTAATGAGGTCGGGCCTTGGACTTGTTGCAACTGATATCATTATAGCAATGAGAAGGCCCTATATGGATGGTCGGATTTTTTTTTTTTTTAATTCATGCTTTTTTTTTTGTTTAACTCCTTACCACCAGATGCGTACTTTTTTGTAAGGGAAATATATAAGCATTATGTGTAAACAAATACACATTTACACACAATTTTTTCAGATGCAACCCTCCCGTTGGCTCAGGCAGGTGAACTTTTGTATGCAAAGTAGGAATGTGTGAAAGTAGCAGAAAGAGCTCAAGATTAAGAGTCAGTCACTGTGTCTCTTGCACTAAAGCTCTTAAGTTACAGGTGTTTCCCATGAGCCAAGGTCAAGCACTAAGTCTTGGGGCTCTGGTCTTGAGTCTCCTGCTAAACAGCTGTGTGACCTGAAGCAGTCCCCGAATGTCTCTGAGCCTAGCTCTCTCGTTTCATCAAGGCAAAAGAATGCCACTTTCTGGTTTCTTTCTTTATGTTTTAGCTCATAAGTCATGAGAATAAATTTTATCTTAGTCATCCTATCACGAGTGCATCGGTCTTGTCCTCACTGCAAATATTTATTATTTTTGAGGTCAACCATACTTCTCTAAGACTTCTGGTATTTCTATTAGGCAGCTATTGCTGTGATTAAAAGCCCTGGTTCAAAAGCTACTTTGCCATAAAGCACTGTGAACTAAGCAGTCACTTAATTTTTCGGTTTCTTTCTTTATCTATAATAAAACGGGCACATTGGAGCACCTGGGTGGCTCAGTCGGTTGAGTGTCCGACTCTTGGTTTCAGCTCAGGTCATGATCCCAGGGTCATGGGAACAGGCTCCTCGTTTGCCTCTGTGTTGAATGTGGAGCCTGCTTGAGATTCTTTCTTTCTCTCTCTCTCCCCTCCCCAACTCTATCTCTCTCTCTCTCTAAAAGAAAGAAAGAAAGAAAGAAAGAAAGAAAGAAAGAAAGAAGAAAGAAAGAAAGAAAGAAAGAAAGAAAGAAAGAATAAAATGGGCATATTAACAGTGTTTACTTCATAGGATTGGCACAAAGAGCCAATGAATTAATGGATGAAAAGTGCTTCGGAGAAAATGAGAGCACATAGTAGGGGTTTGATAAGTATTCACTCATTACTATTTATCTAAACGATTCTACTCTTAGGGTGTTACGGAACCAGGCTGGAATGCTGGCGGAAAAACCAAGCGGCACTCGGAGATCTTGGTGGATCGGAGATTTATTTAACACCGGCGGGCTCAGAGGAGACCATCTCTCCAAAGATCTGAGCGTGGAACGCAAGTGGGAAGGGTAATTTATAGTTGTCAGCCTCCATGTCCGGGGGGTGGGGGGTGGTTCTTTCGCGCGCATGGCAAACAGGGCAAGAAGAACCCACAAGAGGGGTTTTTAAGCCAGAGATCGGAGCTCGTTTTAGTCCCATGGGCCATCTTATGGTCTAAAACTTTATTCATTTTCCCAACACAAGAATCAAAGAGTGTCAGATTTCACTGAACTTCCCAGAGAAAGTTCTTCTGTTTCTGGGATCGGGACACATGGAAAATCCTCTTTTAAATTAGATATGAAAATGCTTTGATTTCTACCTTGTGGAATCAAGTTGCAAGCCCTCTCTTGGCTATAAAAACAGAACAGTCAACACTTTACACGACATGACCTTCCCTAGAAAAAGGTAAATGGATGAATCAAATAATTTTATCAACAATGGGTAAGTCAGTGAGAACTTTGAATCACAAGGAGTCGGGAAACATAAGTGAGTATATAATAATAAACTTGACTTTACGCCTTCCAACTATGCATACTCACCTTTTCTTGTTGCTTATCACTCACTCCATGGCTTTTCCAGATTTTTCAACATCCTCATCGATAATGGATTCATGAAGAATGTGAGGGAGCTTATAAACCAAACAAAGATAATGAAAAAGTTTAGAACACCACAAAAATATTTAAAGAAAACAGATATACCCAAAGCACCTAAAGTGATTTGAATACTCAAGTCGAAAGGAAATTGGTCTCAGAGGTTCCGGGCAGACATGGAAGTGAAGAGAAATCTTACAGTCCACAGTTCCCACATCTGAGAAAAATGTTCTAAGTCCCTCCATTTCATTAGTGGTTTATTTAAAAGTGCTTACCCCATGCTTAGTCTACACTGTCCCGAGAGCCATGCACATGAAGAATAAAGTCTTGTCTACACCTGCAAGGAGCTTGCCGTCTGCAGGCAAACACATTCTTGGCACGGAAATCTAGGATAAATTGGTTCTAACTAATGGCTCTACGTTAGAAGTACATTAAATAAAATCATGCGTAGAATCTTCAGGCAGGATTTTCCAAAGGACATAAAATTTTATTAAAATGGTAGCTAGAGTTAGATTGCCTCTCTAGGACAATTATTATAACATTAAGTGGTAACCTCATCAACACCACTGTAATTTGGAGTTGTAACCAAATATCACAGTATAAATATCTCCACATATCTTCATACTCTATAAAATCATGGCTTTTAATTAATTCATTCAGCACATAGTCATAGAGAGTCTGGAGTCGGCCATGTCCCGGGCTCAATTCTGGCTCTGTGGCAAATAAAAACACAGATGAGGTCTTTGCTCACGTGGAGCTTACACTCTGACCGGTTCACAAAACTTCAGTGAATTTCTAGGTCAAAACTAGTTTTCTATTTCCCTATCAAGTTGTTTTCAACGATATGTCAGGTATAGAGGTTTCCCTTCTGTCTCTCCCCTCCTTTCAGGAGAAATCCCTTTTTTTCTTTCACCACAAAATTGAGTTTAATTCACTCTCTTTTAAGATTTTTTTTACAAGAAGCTGTTTTCATTAAAGAAGATGTATCTATCTATCTATATCTATCTATCTATCTATCTATCTATAGATAGATAGATAGATACACACACACACACACACACACACAATGGAATGTTACTCGGCCATCAAAAAGAATGAAGTCTTGACACTGGCAACAATGTGGATGGAGCTAGAATGTATTTGGGTAAGCAAAATAAGTCCATCAGAAAAAAAGACAAAATACCATATGACTTCACTCTTATGTGGAATTTAAGAAACAAAACAAATGATCATATGGGAAGGGGGAAAAAGAGGATAGAGGGAAACAAACCACAATAGACACTTAATCATAGAGAACAAACTGAGGGTTGATGGCAGGAGGTGAGTGGGGGATGGGCTGGATGGGTGGTGCCTATTAAGGAGGGTACTTGCTGTGATGGGTACTGAGTATTGCCTGTAAGTGATGAATCACTGAATTCTACTCCCGAAACTAATATTGCACTGTATGTTAGCTAACTAAAATTTAAATTGAAAAAGAAGTTCTTTTCATTGATTTGTGTGGCACTCTGGTTGACAGGTTGGGTTTTTTTTAATTTTTAATTTAATGTTTAATTTAGTTCTAATTTAATTAACATTTTAATGTTTCCTTTCAACAATTTTTCTTTTCATACTGTAAGATCATTTGGGATATATTCCTCTTTTTCATTTGACGTGCATTCAAAGCATCTACTTTTTTAAAGAATAAAATCTTTCCATTTGCCACAACATGGATGGAGCTAAAGTGTATCATGCTAGGCGAATAAATCAGTCAGAGACAAATACCATATGATTTCACTCATATGCGGAATTTAAGAAACAAGCCAAATGAGCAAAGGGAAAAGAGAGAGAGGGGGGCAAACCAAGAGAGAGACTCTTAACTGTAAAGAACAAACTAATGGCTATGGGGGGGGGAGGGGGAGAGGAAAGGGGGATGGGGGAAATGGATGATGGGAATTAAGAGTACACTTATCATGATAAGCATCAAGTAATGTATAGAATTGTTGCATCTCTATGTTGTACCCCTGAAACTAATATAACAGTATGTTACCTGGAATTAAGATTAAAACTTTTTTAAAAGGCATTTGCCTTTTTTTTTATTGACTTACAGTTGACGTACAATGTTACAGTAGTTTCAGGTGTAACAACATAGTGATTTGATATCTATCAATTATCCTCTGCTCATCACAAGTGCAGCTAACATCTGGATTCCCTCTGCTGCTCGTTGTTTTCCTGTGATTTATTCATTCCGTAACTGGAAACCTGTATCTCCCACGCCCCTTCAGCCATTTTGCCCATCATTCCCACCCCCTCCCCTCTGGAAGTCACCAGTGTGTTCTCTGGATTTGTGGGTCTGTTTCTGGGTTTTTTGTTCTCGTTTTATTTTGTTTTTTTAGATTCCACATCTAGATGAAATCATACGGTGTTTGTCTTTGTCTGTCTGACTTATCTCAGTGTAACACCCTCTGGGTCCGTCTAAGTTGTCACAAATGGCAAGACCTCATTCTTTTTTATGCCTGAGCAATAGTGCATTATATTTATTTATATGTATATGTGATATATATACCATATCTTCTTTATCCATTCATCTATCAATGGACACTTGGGTTGGTTCCATATTTTGGCTATTGTAAAATAATCCTGCAATAAACATAGGGGTACATGTATCTTTTCAAATTAGTGTTTTCGTTTTCTTTCCAGTAGTAGAATTACCCTATAGTATATGTAGTATATGGTATAGTATAGCATCTGTATTTTTAAATTTTTTGAGGAAACTCCATACCATTCCCCATAGTGGTTGTACCAATTGACATTCCCAGAAACACTGCATGAGGAGAAATTCTTAAGAGAAATGGTTGCATCCAAGGACATGGGCAATCTTTATCAATTCTTAATTTACTAGGACAATTTACAAGTTCACTAAAACTATTTAGAAACCTACCATTAACACTTTCCGAATTGGTTTTCTTTCTGTCGACAATGTACTTCATACGTAAATTCTTGGTATTCTTTAAATCTAATCAGTATATCCTATTAGGAGTCTATTTTCCTTTGTATTAATTGTTTCCCCTTGTAGAGGGTATGTATTTCTTTTTTACTGTTTTACCCCTAATACTTCTCTACCTAGCCTGGAACAGTGAGCATCCAGTACATTGTTCTGTGAAGGACAAAGTACAACCATCTAGCACTGCTTCTAGACCTGGGCTACACATTAGAATCACCTGCACACGCTTTCAAAACCCTAACACCAGGGGTGCCTGGGTGGCTCAGTCGGTTGAACATCGAACTTTGGCTCAGGTCATGATCTCACGGTTCATGAGCTCAAGCCCCACGTCAGGCTCTGTGCTGACAGCTCAGAGCCTGGAGCCTGCTTCGGAGTCTGGGTCTCCCCCTCTCTGTCCCTCCCCCTCTCACAATCTCTCTCTCTCTCTCTCTCTCATAAATAAATACTAAAAAAAAATGTTTTTTTTTTAATTTTTTTTAACGTTTATTTATTTTTGAGACAGAGAGAGACAGAGCATGAACAGGGGAGGGTCAGAGAGAGAGAGACACAGAATCCGAAACAGGCTCCAGGCTCTGAGCTGTCAGCACAGAGCCCGACGCGGGGCCCGAACTCACGGACCGCGAGATCGTGACCTGAGCCGGAGTCGGCCGCTCAACCGACTGAGCCACCCAGGCGCCCCCCCAAAAAAAGTGTTTTTAAATCCTAACACCCAGGCCACGTCCCCAATCAGATCTGAATCTCTGGGGGGTGTGACCCAGGTACCAGCCTTTTTTCAAGCTCCCCGGGTGATCCTAATGTGCAGCTAAGGCGGAGAATCACTGCCTAGAGTCTCACAACTCAAACTGTGGTCCAAGGACCTCCAGTATTAGTTGGTTTAGAAAAGCAGGATCTGAGGCTCTACTGGGCTTAATGAGCCCAAATCTGCATTTTACCACAATCTCCTGGTGATTCCTAACCATTTAAAAGATTAACAAACACCACTCTAGATTAGTTTTCTGACAATTTCAAACCAACATATCCTGGGGCTTCTTAAAACTGTCCCCACTGCTTGGTACCAGAACCTCATCACTGCATGGAAGGATCTGCCTTCCTCCCCCACCTCCTTTTCAAAGTTTATTTAGTTTGAGAGCACACGTGTGTGTGTGTGAGAAAGAGAGAGCAGAGGAGGGTAGAAAGAGAGAGGGGGAAGAGAATTGCAAGCAGCCTCTGAGCTGGGACCCATGGGCTTGAACCCATGAACTGTGAGGTCATGACCAGAGTCAAAACCAAGGGTCAGATGCTTAACCAACCCAGCCACCCAAGCATCCTGGGTTTGCCTGCTTTATAATTGAACAGAAAAATACAAGTTGGCAATACTCAAACAAGGATTCCCTTGGCCAATCAATTACATTCCCAAATGTAATCAATATATCCTAATAGGAGTTTATTTTCCTTTGTATTAATTGTTTCCCCTTGTAGAGGGCATGTATTTCTTTTATACTGTTTTACTTAGCACTTCACTACCTAAATTACCTAAATTCCCCCCAAAATTGGAGGCAGGAGAGAGGGCCAGACGGTGACGTCCAACCTGGGAGAGCTGGAGTAGGAAGGTCCCACATAAAGCAAATGTGGACACTGAATACCTGGGAGGGGTCAGGACTGGAATTGCCAAGACACAGGTCTGTAATGAAGGGGCCAGCAGGCAGGCAGGTAGCTGAGGTGGTAAGAATCCAGGGGCAGAACATGAGTTGGGACCAAATAAACCGGGGCAAGGAAGCCAGTCCTAAGGACCATGCACTGAATCGGCAGGACAGGGAAGGCAGTTTCTAGTCTCTATGAATGGAAAGCAGTAGCAAGTGCATTGGAGCTGGACAGATTTCTATTTGAATAACAATCCAGCTCTTATAGAGACTGGGAAAGTTATTCAACCTCCTTGATCCTCATCTGCAATCTGGGAATAGTAATTCTCACCTCATGGGTATTGCGAACATTAAAAGTGGCAACACATGCAAAGAGCTTAGAATCGTGCCTGGCCCCTAGGAACTTCTCAATAAATGGAGCCATTATTTGCTAGCATCTGAAATCTTTTTCACAAACATATAAAACTGAAAGGAACCTAAAAGATAAAGGTTGTGTTTACTATTTTTTATGCCTTCTCTTTTTGTCCCGGTCCACAGCAATCTAAGGAGAATTTAGTATTCCTGGAAGTGGCTGGTACAATCCGTTGAATGGCTGAATGGATTGTATCTTCTAAGACAGGCATGATAAGACCTCCCATCTCACACACTCTTCTACTGTGACATTGACCCTCCTCCCAACAAGAGGAGAGACCAATGTGACCCCATGCTCATGCGTGGGTACAGGTGACTATGGACCAAGTGATGTTTTATGACTTCCAAGACTGGGCCATCTCAAGATATTTGTACACACACCCTAGACACCATGTTACAGATAAGTGGAGGGACCATAAGGAAAGGCCACATGTAAGTGTCCTGGCTCATTCCCCAGCTAAAGCCCAAGCCAGCAGCCAACATCGGCCTCCAGCAAATGTGTGCAGGCCTTCAGATGATCCCAGATCCTAATCCGTTAAGATGATTCCTGCCTTTGAGACTTCCAAGCCAAGCCCAGACTCCATGGCCCTCCAACCCTCCCCATGTCCTTTGTGTGTTCCTGACCCACAGAACTGGTCAACATAATAAAAGATTGTTCCTTATGCCACATAGTTTGGGGTGATTTGTTACACAGCAGTTGGTAACTGCAAAACTGATGTCACGATATGTTCTCATGGTATTTAGGATTCCTATTATTCAGTCCTAACGGCCCTCTTTGTGACGGCACTCAGCAATAATTTGTTAGAGGGTACATTTAATTTAATCACAGAGATACCCTTGTGTCCCAGAATTGCACTTGGCTGCACCTAACAAAAACCCAACTAGAATTACTTCCTTGGTATTAAGAAATCCATAAGGAGGTGATTCCGTGGATGATACGCTAACTCTCTAATGCCATCAGACCCAGGAACCTTCTTTCTTTCCATTCAGCAATCTTTAATGTGTCTCTTTCACATTTGTGTTTGTAAAATGGCTCCTGCACCACATGAGAGAGTCATGGTCTCAATCAAGACAGAGAGACAGAATAAGGATCAAAGGCAAAAAGCTGACAGTATCAGTCCCTTTATATTTGAGAAATAATAACTTTCATGGGAACACCACCAACAGACTTCACTCGTATCTTCTTGGGCCAAAATAGGCATGGCCTCTCTTGGCTGCCAACGGGGTTAAGAAATCGGTTTACTTAAGTGGGTACATAGCTACCCTCAGCAAAATTGGAGAATACCACAAGGAGTGGATTATAATTAGATAATTAGATACGGCCTAACTAAAATAGAAAAATTTAGGTGGCTCAGTCGGTCAAGCATCCGAATCTTGATTTCAGCTCAGGTCATGATCTCACAGTCATGGGATCCAGCCCTACATTGGGCTCCGTGCTCAGTATGGAGCCTGCTCAAGGTTCTCTCTCCCTCTTCCTCTGCCCCCTCCCCCACTAGCGCTCTCTCTCTCTCTCTCTCTCTCTCTCTGTCTTTCTGAAAATAAATAAACATTAAAAAAAATAAAATAAAATAGAAAAAAAATTTTTAAATAGAAAAAATCGTAGAACGGTCTCTTGAAGAGTTGGAGAAGGGGAGGAAGGCCAGGAAGCTTGCCGGGCTTCACCATGCAGAAGTTGGCACAAAAAGTATGAAGTAGACCAAAGATATGGAGGTTGGAGTCAAGGGGTCATAGGTCCACCATGCCACCAGGCCTCCGTTTCCACAACTATAAATTGGACACTATGAGAATAGCTATGGAAGAGGGTTTCCATGGAGATGAATTGAGAAGACCCATCCATGTGAAAGCAGGTGGCAATGTTGAAGTGTGGGAATTCTCTCTCTTCTACAATGTACCTCATGTCACCACCCAGAAGGCAAATGGGTCCAAATCACCTCAGCTTTGCAACTGTCAATGTTTCCTGCCGCTGAACCTCAGAACTCAGAGGAAACCCCAAAGCAGAAAAACCCCAGATCTCAGACAGCTTCATTAAACTGGTAATGAGTGAGGAGTGAGGGCCTGTGCCTGGTATCTTTTCCCAGATTATTGCTGCAATTGCATTTTTGTTTTTTTTAAATTTCCAGAAGCGAAGGAAGTCTTGCTTAACACCAGGCCAGGCCAGGGTTCACCTCACAGACTGCCTATTGGACTGAGTCATGTCCCGGTTCAAGACAAGAGATTCCAAAAATAAGAGTCATCCGTGATACGCGGACCTCAGCTGTTGGGAGAATTTGAGCTGAGTGCTTCCAGCAGCCAGCCGAAGCGAACTAGAACTTTGGGTGAGGACAGCAGTAATCATGGCAAGGAAAAATCTTTGCTTCGGCATTGACTTCTGCTAGTGTGCGAATGATAGGCTAATCTTTGAAGCTTCCAGATCCCGGTAAAATGTCATCTTCTTTCTGCTCCAACCACGCCCACAGAACAGTTCCCAGAGAAAAGAGTGGACGATTTGCCATGGATTTAGCAATTCCAGGAGCCCACAGCTGATGGTAGGGCCTCCGTGGTCTCAGCTCCATGTTTGAGATGCGTGATACCGTCACCCCGGGATCACATTTATTATTTAACACTCTTCTTGTGAAAGGTTTCTTTTACATTGCAAATGCCCAGGGTCCTCCTTCTGTCTCTTCAGTTGACCCCTTGCCTTAAAACAAGTGATCAAGGCTGAACACCATGATTAGTATTCAGGAAAGTAATGAATGGCACTGAAATGTAAATGGACAAGGAAAGCACCTTCTATTTTGTAAAATAATTATCCAGCCTAATAATTATTGCCATGACTCTTTTTGATTGATTGAGAAAGGGCAAATCGAAGCTGAGAATTGTCTTTCAGGGCTAAATCCAGGTAGCGGAGCCCCAAAACAAGGTCACCCTTCAAGTGACATGCCAACAGGCAGATTCTATTTTGATGTTGGGAGGCTGGTTTACACACATTTTTTGGACACTTCCGGCTTTTTCTTCGTGGGTGAAGAATTACAACTCGGTGAGGGCCGGGGTGGAGTCGTCAAGTTCAGAACCAGTATAGACTATAAATTCCTGAAGAGACCTTTCTCCCCTCACTGCAAATTCAACGTAAAGAATTTTTTAGGGGTGGGGGAGAAGATAATTTTGAACATTCACCATAGTTTTTCATACCCTCACATTCAGGTCTCTGGAAAAATACAAACCAGCAGATTGGTACGTCGCTTTGTTTTCCTTGCACCCAGACTCAGCATGCTCAACCCGCTTTGTAATTTGTGACTCCTTTTTTGTGTGTGATTCTCACTTAGAAATACTTGGTTTATTTCCCTTTTGTTTCTGTAATAAACCAGAACTAGATTTTTTTTTTTTAAGGAAATCAGAAACAGTCATACAATTATGAAGGTAATACGGCGTCCTTGAATAAGTCAGCAACTATGTCAAAACTCATTTCTTCAAAACGTCTGGTGTTAGGTAAGATTATTAATTAAGCTCTGGTTTTGTTGCCTCACTCCAACAGACGTTCACACTGGCACCGAACTATTTTATGTGGTTTCAGGGAACCCCGTGGTAGTGGCTGAGGCTAGGGTAGTAAATTTGGTGTTTTCACTTAAATCGCTGCTTTCTGAAAGCTTCCCAGACCCGGTTCGGTTACCACCTTCTGTAAAAGCCTTTCCTGCAATCTCCGGTTGGGATCATTCAAGCTTTCCTTCCCAACTCTATATCCTACTTCTCCTACTTAAGTTAGAATTTTATGGCACTCTCGCAGTCAGAGCCGACGGTATAGACATTACATCATGTTACAGCCCACGTTAAGTGAGCATTTAGCAGGTACGTGCCAAATAAAGCAGAAGGAACCAAGGAGAGAACGGGAAACAAGACCAATGCCCTCCGCTCCCCTCAGGAAGCTCACAGTTTATTGCAGGAAGCAAACCAAAACACACAAGTAAACAAACAAATAAATAAAATAATTGTCAACTAGCTCCCATAGGGAAAACATGCAGTGTTCTAACAGATACCGATACCAACCAGTAAAATATTAATGAATATACAATTAATACACATGGGACAGCATTTTTTTCTATGCATGATATTGAGTAAAACTAGTGATCTTATTCTAAAGATCTTGCCTGGGGCTCATCTCAGTCCCACTGAATGGATAGCGTTTCCAGGTTGTGCTGTACTCCCCCAGAAGTTTCTTGCGTCTTAGCTCGTATTCGGCTGCAAGCAACGCTCATAATGGAAGAGGGGCCTCAGAAGCAGGTGGAGGGGAGCAAAACCTCTCCATCAGGATAGCAGGCGGCGTATGATTTGATGGGTTTAACTCTTGCCCCCAATATCTTGCAGTGCTCCTGACTGTAATTCATTTTTCCATATCTTGCCCGTCCATGTTGATTTCACCATGTTCCTTATTCGCATCCAGTACCTTCTGCTTCATTATTCCAACAGCGTTTCCCTCCCCTTCTCATTTCCAGTTGTTGGTCTTTCCTTTTTCTTCAATATCCTCCATTCATTTTCATCTAGGCATTTCATATTTATCTCAGAGTCTATTTGAACTGTCCTCTTCACATTTCCTTAGCATTTTCATGTCTGGTTTTTCTGAGCTCTCTCAAACGATTCGGGCATTTGTCGATGTCTCAAAACTTTTCCGTTTTGAGTTAATAAGTGCTGGCAAGGCATAAAATTCTTCAGTTAAACAAATCAACTCTCTCTAAGCTTAATTTTAAAACACTAGGTAAATAAATGCTCTTAAATGACTGTAATTTATGTAAATAGTCAGTACCTTCTTGCCTGCTTGTGAGTTAATGTCAACAGTTAGAAATTCCCATCACTGGTTTCTGCCGATCATTAGGTGCTATACATTCATGGGCTGGGTGGTGATGCTCAACTCTGGTAACATATTAGAGGCACCTAATTTAATACACAGACACTCATTCTCCACTCCAGAGAAATCAAAAAAGAATATCTACGCATGGGTCTTTGGCAATGGCATTTTGCAAAAGGTCCCTGGGTGATCTTCATGTGTAGGCAGGGATGAAAACTATGAAAACACACAACAAAATAAAACAAACAACAACAACAAATTCATGCCTCCCTCAACCCTGGAGAAACACACTGCAGTGATCTGAATATAGAGCATATGAAAAGCGCTAGGAAGAAACTAAAAACAATAATGAGGTGGGACTGTCATAGGTTTATTAATCACCCCTTTTATATTCTATATTTTCTGATGTTTTGACATCTGGGGCCTCGCTAATCTTAGAAAGACAGTCCTTCTCAGGGCTAGCAAACGCTTACTTGCTATGCAAACCAGCTAATCCAAAACCCGTATCTCTCAACCATGTCTGTCTAGCTTTCACATTCCAGGTCACTATCCAGCTAACCTAACTGCCCCAGGACCAAGTATGTGACAACTAGGGAAAAGGCTACACCCTAGAGTCCACCGAAATGATTCAAACCAGCCAACCATAAGCTTGGATAGCATGCCTGGCCCACGTTTTCCCCTCACTTGCTCTCCTCCTGACTGACCCCAATGCCTTCTGTGAGGCCCTGTCCCACGCATGTCTCCTGTTCTCGGCATCTGTGAGTACAAACGTCCTCCTTCAGGTTAGTATTTTCTGTGTTTGCTTGCCTTACGATACCCGAAAGAAACAAATCTTGCATAGACTTTAAAACAATAGGGAAGGCTTCTCAGGAAAGGTGACACTGGGCCACCTGGATGGCTCAGCTGGTTAAGCATCCAACTCTTGATTTTGGCTCAGGTCATGATCACATGGTTCATGAGTTCGAGCCCTGAATCAGGCTTTGAGCTGATGGCATGGAGCCTGCTTGGGATTCTCTCTCTCTCTCTCTCTCTCTCTCTCTCTCTCTCTCTCTCGCCTTCTTTTTCTGCCCCTCCCCCATTCACTCTTTATCCCTCTCTCTCATAAATACATAAATAAATAAATAAATAAATAAACAAACATCTAAAATAAAACCACTTTTCTTGATTCATTTTCCCGTACAAAGCTCAGAGCTAGATGCCGCAAGAAAACAGAAATTAAAATGACATAGTCTCTTTCCCATTTTAAAAAAATTGTTAAATCGGGTAGGAGAGACAGAGAAGCAGTTATCTCTAATTGAAGTGGGAGGTGGGGCCACATCCTCTTATGAGAATGTGTGAGCTTTACCAGGCAGAGTGGCTAAAATTAACAACTCAGGAAACAACAGAGGCTGGCGAGGATGCAGAGAAAGGGGAACCCTCTTGCACTCTTGGTGGGAATGCAAACTGGTGCAGCTGCTCTGGGGAACAGCGTGGAGGTTCTTCAAAAAAGTAAAGCTATGGGGCGCCTGGGTGGCGCAGTCGGTTAAGCGTCCGACTTCAGCCAGGTCACGATCTCGAGGTCCGTGAGTTCGAGCCCCGCGTCAGGCTCTGGGCTGATGGCTCGGAGCCTGTTTCCGATTCTGTGTCTCCCTCTCTCTCTGCCCCTCCCCCGTTCATGCTCTGTCTCTCTCTGTCCCAACAATAAATAAAATAAAAAAAATAAAATAAAAAAAAAAAAGTAAAGCTAGAGCTACCCTATGACCCAGCAATTGCACTACTAGGTATTTACCCAAAGGATGCAGAAGTGCTGATTCATAGGGGGAACGTGTGCCCCCATGTTTATAGCAGCATCATTGACAACAGCCAAAGTATGGAAAGAGCCCAAATGTCCATCCACTGATGAATGGATAAAGATGTGGTTTATACATACAATGGAATACTACTTGCAGTGAGGAAGCATGAAATCCTGCCATTTGCAACAATGTGGATGGAACTGGAGGGTATTATGCTAAGCGAAATAAGTCAGTTCCTTCTCTGGAAGGACAGATATATGTTGTCACTCATGTGTGGAACTTGAGAAACTTAACAGAAGACCGTGGGAGAAGGGAAGGGAAAAAAATAGTTTCAAACAGAGAGGGAGGGAGGCAAACCATAAGAGACTCTTAAGTACAGAGAACAAGCTGGGGGTTGATGGTGGGGCGGGGGAGAGGGAAAAATGGGTGATGGGCATTGAGGAGGGCACTTGTTGGGATGAGCACTGGGTGTTGTATGTAAGTGATGAATCACGGGAATCTACCCCCCAAAACCAAGAGCACACTGTATACGCTGTATGTTAGCCAACTTGATAATAAATTATATTAAAAAAATTTTTTTAAATGAAAGGATGGGTGAGGTTTACATTTTCCTTGGAGAACATTTGGGGTTTTAGTATACAAAGTCGCTGTTACGCGGTCTTACAATATTGTTCAGATCTTCCAAAACTGTGTTCATTTTTGCCTACTCGATGGATTGGAATCTCCCAATATAATTCTCTTTCTCCTTACGTTTTTCACAGGTTTTCCTTCTTTTTCTCTCCCTTTCTGTCCATCCATCTGTCTCCATACAACGTGATGCATGTATGAAGGTCCCTATTACTGTATCTTCATTGTGATTTTTCCTGTTATCATGATCTTTCTATTCTCTTCTTGAAACCTCCCCTAAGAGTTGTATTGTGGCATTAAAATTGTAAGCCCAGGGGTGCCTGGGTGGCTCAGTCGGTTAAGAGTCTGCCTCTTGATTCCAGATCAGGTCATGAGCTCACGGATCATGGATTCGAGCCGTGCAAGGGGCTCCTTGCTGAGCAGGAATCCTGCTTAAGATTCTCTCTCTCCGTCTCCCCCACTTGAGTATGCTCTCTCTCTCAAAAAACTAACAGTAAAGAAATAAAATAAAAAATAGCATATGAAATAAATCCAGTGCATATGAATTTTCAAGCTAGTCCATCAGGACAAGGCAGAGGGCATCTGAAAGAAAAGGAAATTTCTAGAAACTTCAACCTCGAATAGGATAAAAGTCTCAGAGTACGACTAACGCTGAAAGCAACGCAGGCCTGAGCCGACGGAGCAGGCTTATGAACTCACCAATAAAAGGGGAAGTATGATTCCTTCAGGGCACGTCTACTTCTGGAGCACAATTAAAACCACCAGCATAATAGATTTTTTCCTCACAAATCGGTAGAGGAGTGGATCTATTTCTCACCCAACAGCTTGATTCCAGCAGGTCCTTCAAATCTAAACTTTTCATCCAAACACACCTATGTGTTGGATGTTTTAGGCTAATGTTCTATTCAGATCAATAGGCAAACACAAAAGATTTCACGCGGGAAGCTACATTATTCACTCTCTTGTCATTCGCCACTTGATGGGGGCACGAGGGATGGTGACTGGGAGGAACAATTTATTTTTTAATGCGTGCAGCTCATTTTACAGGCCCGGTTTTCCAAGTTGTGTCGCTAAGAAGCAATGTCTCATCAGATGGGCCCAAAGCAAGAGCCTTAGGTAACAATGAAATGACAGGTGTCACTCACACGCTTTGGAAGTTATAATCAGTACAGAAGTTAAATAATATATCAAAGGACTCCCTGTCTTTTTATGACCATAAAAATAGGAGAGACTGACTACCTCAGCGCTCACAATATTGTGGATATGGTAAGTCTGAACATGCCATCAGACTGTGTCCAGCTGCTTTCCCCACCAAACTTTAATATTTTTTTGTTTCCTAATTGTACAGGGGTATGTGGATGCTTTGTAACTGGTGCTGGGATTTTTTTGTTCCCCTCCCCAATGCTTCTTGCCAAGGATATCATTATGAGATTCTGCAGTAACAAGCATTCTTCTGTTCAAATTTATATCAATTAGTTTAGGACAGTAATTCAATTGGACGGCCCACTGGATTTTGAAAGACTCGCGACCATGTCAAAGTGACGACCTTTTTCCTTCTCTCTCGGCCAAAAGCAATTTTTTAACAAGGAGCCCTGGAAAGAAATGCTGGTTTGATAATTAGTTATTGATCATGGCCAATGCCATGGCAAACGCCATTGGATTAGTCAGAAACCAGCAAATCAGGACATGGGAGTCTCCCTTGTCAAGATTTTGAGGTCGGGGGTTGGGGGGGGGTGGGAATAAAGCAAAGAGCTGGCAGAATAAGACATCAAAAATGGCTTAATTAAGTAGGCTTCATCTTTTATAGAGATTCTTTTTATTTTCAAAAGTAGAAGTAAATACCTTGAACCTGGGTAGATTCAAAAAAGCTGAATTATCTAAAACGACCAGGTTAAAACAGAACCACTTAATAGTGTATGTCCATTAAAAACACTATGAAATACCAGAAATGAGTTAAGCAGGCTGGGAGACCACTCAAATTGCTTGGAAACAACACCATGCAAAGTTATTTTGATAAATTAACCCTGCTTTGGCCAGCATTTTTGCCTCCCTAAGATACCATTAACCCCCATGCCCTGAAATGCCCATTAGAAACAATTTGGATACATGCACAAGGAGACCATAACAATTATAGACAGTAGCTTTAAAAGTATAATTGACTTTTTCTGAGCGCGAAATTAGGCATCACTTTAGGGCTGCATAAAAATCTCCACATATGAGCCACTTAATGGAAGGGGAAAACTTAAAAGAATGATTTTATTGTACTTTGAGGGGGGTGGGGAAGGTTTCAATTCGTTGTACAATTTCTTCCAAGAATAGGAAAAAAAAAAAAAAACCAAAACAAACACTGAAAAGTGCACAAAACAAGGTGACAACGAAGTCACAACTTCTAGCTAGTTTGAAGGTGGGTAGGCCCAGCCCCTGGGGCTCACAAGCAAGACTGGAGGTCTTGCCATGGGCTGTCTTTCATGAGGGGGTTTTAGGTTGAAATCAATCAGCTGCATGACTAATTAGCTACAGTATAGAAATACTCTTAAAAATAATATTATTTTAGAGATAAATATGTGAATTCAGAGCAGGTGAATCAAACCACTCAGTCTCACCTTACGGTTTTCTCTTTGGGGAAGTTACCTTTTCCCCAGACAAAAAATAAAAGTAAAAAAGCACATATCCACTAATTTTGCATCCAATTTCAAGGAGCTCTAATGATTCCAGAGAGTATAATCACGCCCGAGGGCTGGAACTGTTTCGAGTCAACGTAAGAAAGAGATAAGCGACATTTAGCTTGCTGTCACAAAACGCAAAGTTATGCCCCAAGAATCAGTCATTTCCCTATTTCGAAAGATGGTCAGACCAAATCTGGACAACGATTTGACTGGGGTGTCAAAGGGAAGGCTCGAATCCCTGAGATCACGCACACCCCTGTTTCAAGGTATCTCGTGGCTTCCTGCCGATGTCAGATTCTGTCACATGAGAACTGTTCATCTCTAGAAGTGTGACAATCCCCTGGAGTTCTTACAACTCACAGCAGCTACAAGGATCCAATTTCCCACCTTCACTTTTTAATGCCAACCTAACCATAAAGATTTAAACGAAATTTTGGTCATTGAGAGGCCGATGTTTATTGCTATTTATATTAATTCCATCCTCTCAGGAAAAGCAGCTCAACATTGTGTGTGTGTGTGTGTGTGTGTGTGTGTGTGTGTAAGAGATTTTAGAGAATCAAATAAAAAAAATAGGGGAGCCTGGTGGCTCAGTCAGTTGAGCGTCTGACTCTGATTTTGGCTCAGATCATGATCTCACAGTTTGTGAGTTTGAGCCCCACATCGGACTCTCTGCTGTCAGCCCAAAGTCTGCTTCAGACCCTCTGTCCTCTTCTCTCTCTGCCCCTCCCCCCCAACTCTCTCTCTCTCCTTCTCAATTCAAAAATAAATAAACATTTAGGGGCGCCTGGGTGGGTCAGTCGGTTGAGTGTCCGACTTGGTCTCAGGTCATGATCTCACGGCTCGTGGGTTCGAACCCCACGTCAGGCTCTTTGCTGATAGCTCAGGGCCTGGAGCTGAAGATTCTGTGTCTCCCTCTCTCTCTGTTCCTCCCCTGCTCACACGCTGTCTCTCTCTCTCTCAAAAAAAAAAATAAAAATAAATAATAAATAAATAAATAAATAAATGTTTATTTAAAAACAATTTTTTTAATTAAATAAGTAAAATAACTCCTATATGTGAAGACCCGGGACTTCAAAGTGAGTGCTCTAGTCCTGGTTTGACCTTTAATGAGCCGGCTGACCTTGGACACACCGCTTCAATTCTCAGGTCTTGAGTCTCATCTATGAAATGAGTATGGTGCCTAAACCCTCACTGTTCATAGCGGGCCAGGGATAAACAGCATTGGCGTCACCAGGGAGCTTGCTGAAAATGCAGAATCTTGGGCCCTTGGTTAGACCAACTGAATGGGAATCTGCATTTTAACCAGATCTTCAAGGGGGCTCTGGTCTAAAGGACGTTTTGTTTTGTTTTGTTTTGTTTTGTTTTGTTTTGTCTTAGGCTTTTTTATTTATTTTGAGAGAGAGCGTGTGTGCATGAGCAGGAGGGGCAGAGAGAGAGGAAGGAAGAGAGAGAGATTCCCAAGCAGGCTCTACACTCAGCACCGATGCGGGCCTCGATTTCACAACCAAACAATCGTAACCTGAGTCAAAAAGCAGAGTCGAAGCGCAACCAACCGACCGAGCCCCCCAGGCGCCCCTCTGGGGTAAAGGACTTTCGAGATCGCTTCGGCTCCTCTTGCGGAGGTCGAGAGGGAGGCAAATCGCTTAAATACAAGAGGACAGCCCAACACTTCTCTCTTGTGTCTGTGTTGTGTTGATTCACTCTCAAACGTCTAGCTTCTTTACCCCATGGATGCCCTGAGCCTGTAGGGCTCATGTTTATTTTCGCGTTTGGCTAAACAAATGCGTTGTCAGGTGCCCCCGGGCGGGAGGGAGGGAGGGGGGGGGGGGGGCGGGGGGGGGGGGGGTTGGAGCAAAATGGGCTGAGGACCCTACTTCTGCTGCCTCGTCCGTATGACTCAGAAGTTTTCCACTGGGGTCACGGCGCAGGGAATTCAAACCCCTTTACCACAAGGGCTCATCTCAGCCTCCATCCAAACTAGGAAAGCACAAGAAATAAATAATCTTATCTGTCTTTTTTTTTTTTTTTCCAGCATCACCTGATCTGTCAAGTGTGTCTTTAGTAACCCTATGCCAAGCTGACAGATCCCCCCCCCCCATATCTGGATCGGTGGGGACAGCACCCCACCCCTCGGAAGATTCACTTACAGTAACTGCGGGGGTGCCAGCGGAGAATGAACAATAGAAAGTTGTCAAGCCCGACAGCCAGCCCGGGATGTATGAGCGCCGAGCTGACAGCGAGGGCCTCAGAGGGTAAACTGCTTTGCTGGAACTAATTAAACAGATGAAATTATTACATGAATATGCAGATGTTGTTTACATTTTACCATATGGTATTATTTCAGGTAATAACTCGCAGGAGAATCCCTTCCTCTCATCAAGAGGAAATGGGTTGAAAAGAAGGCCCCCCGTGTCACCTTTCAGTTGCTAGGCAGACACTGATAACGCAGGTTTTCTCTCTCGAGTCGCGGGGAGTGTTCGGCCTGGATCCCCCTCGGTGCACCACAGGACGGAAGCTGGGGCTCCTCGCGGAAGTGATGGGGGAGGGGCGGGAATGGACGTGCCGCCAGTTTGCCAGGGGCAAGTCCGAGCCGACCGACTGGTCCCACGCCGCCACCGCAGCTGGCATCTCCTCCAAGGCCTTGGGAGTGTGGCTGCGAAACAAGCAAGGCAGAGGACTGGGAAGCCCATACCTCAGAACCGAACCCTCCGAACGAGTCTCGAGAGAGGGGCGCCCATCAAAGGAGACCATGCACTTGGCCGCGGAGGCTGGGCATTAACTGAGAAAGCTTCCGGGAGAGCAGGTGCAGCCCGGCCGAACAGAGCCCGTTGTTCTCTCCACTCGACCCGCCCTTCCTCCCGGTTCCTTGCACATCTCTGTCAGCACATTAAAACATGAAGCCAGGGGCCCCGCTGACTCGGAGTCCTTCTTACCCCTCATCACCCACATCCACACAATCACCAGGACCTCCGGGTTTTGTCTCAGCAATGACCCTCATGTGTCTTCCTGCCCCCCCCCCCCCCCCTCCTCGTGTCCCGCCCCCAGCGCCCCTCCCCTGTCCTGCAGCATTTGTGATTGAACTATCCCAGCCTCCTTCCTTGGCTTATTTTCTGCCGTCTTTATTCCACCCTTGGCTCCAGTATCAGAATCATTTCCAAAATTCAGATCTCATCGGGCCTCTCCCCCTGGCGTGTCATGGGGTTCCGGCCCAAGCCAAACTCACCGACCTGCTCTGCAAGGCTGTATCTATTCTGTATTCTACCCATTTTAATTCTGTTCCAGTTTTCATACTAGGCTGGTTCCTGGGCTGTCCCCACACCTGGGACATCTCCTCACTCCCTCCTCCTTCCTCCTAGCCAGCAGCTAATCATTCTTTTATGTTTGTGTTGGGATCCGTTGTAATGATTGTTATTTTTTTAAAGAAAACATAACCATCTGACCTGGTGGCCCTAAAACCCTGCATTATTTACTCCTTGGAGATAAGCGGGCCAAAGAGCCTTCTCTGAATTTATCCACACCTTTTCCATGCTTACATCAAACATATGCAAACATATATATATATATATATATATATATATATATAGTCTTTTTTACAGGCCTGGGATCTTATTATTCATGCTACTCTGCAACTAGTTCATGTCACTTAACAATGCCACGGACATTATCTAGATCAAAAGATAGAAGTAGAACACATTCTTTGTAATGCTGCAAAATATTCCCTGCTGCACATACACCATCATTTACTGAACCATTTTGCTCTCACTGAATATTCAGGACTTTTTCCTTTCTTTACCTTTTTTCTCCTTTCCTCTTGTTTTTCTTCCTTTGCGAGTAAAAATAATACTATGACAAATGTTCTTGTCCGGAAGTCCTTCCACACTGATAATCAGCCTTTATTTCCAAAGAATAGGTTTCCCAAAGTAGGTCTGCAGAGTCTAAAGGCACATGTGCTTTTAAATGTAACCGGGGCGCCTGGGTGGCCCTGTTGGTTAAACGCCGGACTTCGGCTCAGGTCACGATCCCACAGCTCGCGGGTTCGAGCCCTGCGACGGGGCTCTGTACTGATAGCTCTGAGCCTGAAGCCTGCTTGGGAATCTGTGTCTCCCTCTCTCTGCCCCTCCCTTGCTTGTTCTCTCTCTCTCTCTCAAAAATAAACACTTAAAAATGTAAATGTAATAGATATTTCCAGATTGTTTCCCAAAAAGTTTGCAATAATCTATACTTTAATCAGCAATACATACATGAGAGTGCCCATTTGCCCACATCCTTTATCGATATCCTCTATTACCTCTTTTTAATGTGGTCTTTGTGGCTGTTTATGCCTTGCCAACAAGAATGATAAAACCGTTGCCTTGTTTTCGTTTGTGGTTCCTTCACTGTTAGAGAAGTTCAGCAGCTTTTACTAAGTTCATTTTCTGCCAGGATTTCCTCTTCCTTGAAAACTCTACACGGGTATCTATTCCCCATTTTTCTCATAAGTTGTTTGTCTGCCTTGTAAATGTGGAGGCCTTGGTGGGCTAGGTCTTTGTCTGTTGTGTGCATTGCAACATATCTTCCCAGGCTTGGTCTGTTTTCCTGTAGAGCTTCTTGGTTTCTTAAGTCCCTTGAGACGGTCTTTTCCCATGCTAAGTTTATTCGAATAGTCATTGGATGTTTAATTAGTTTATTTTTATACTTCCTTCATCTTTTGGAAAATTTTCTTGGCTCGTTTCGCTATTTTTCCATGTGAACTTTAAATTCCTTCTGTCACATTCTTCACTCATTCTCAAAAATAGGGATTGGACTTCTGATTAGAATTATAGCAAATGTATATATTAACTTGAGAACGTTCGGTTGACATCCAAGGTTGTTGTATAATGAAAATATTACTCACTATTCTTTCTAACTTGTTTCTTGTTTTTGACCTTCAATGTAATTTTGAAATTTTCTTCACTTACATCCTTTGACTTGTTACATTTTTTTCTCGGAATTGTACTTTTTATTGTATTATCATGAACGCATTATTTTCTTTTAATCTTTTCACTTTCAACTAATTGTTTCTATACTTTCTATGAATATCCATATTACCTTATTAATTCTAATTATTTATTTTGTCTTTTTAATTCTAACAGATTTCAGTGGCTTCTCTTAGGTTTATCAAGTATGCCATTATACCAATAAAGATACTTTTCTTTTTCAATAAGTAGTTATTTCATTTTCTTGCTTTATTGCATAGCTAAAACCTCCAAAGAATGTTAAATAATAGTGATGATTGTGGGAATTATGCATTGTATCTGAAGTTAATAAACAAATTAGTAGAAAATACTGATTTTCGTATTTCAACATTTAATAAAGTGTTCATTGTTGGTTATGAGATACAGACTTTTATCGTATTTATTATATTTTGCTATAAAGAGTTTATCAGTAATAGCTTCCAAATTTTAGAAAGTGCCTTTTTGACATTCATTGATTAATTAAATTGTTGATATAATATATATATAATATAATATAATTGTTGATATAATTAATTCTGTTGGTAAAAGTCCAAATGTTCATGTGTTTAAGTTTCTATATGTTATATGTTTATGTTCTATATGTTTACGTTTCTATATAAGTATGTTATTCTTATAATAACACATTGCTAAATTCAACTTAATATATTTTTGAATTTATATTTTAAGCAAAATTGTACCATCTTAAAAGTTTTGAAAGTAAGGTTTTCATAGCTTTATAACCTAAAATGAGACACTCTGGTTTGGATTGGCCCAAAGCCCCGTGACTCAGTGTGGGTTTTAGAACCGTAACATTGATATCACCTGAGCACCTGTTAAAACTGCAAAATCTTATGCTTCCCCTAACCTACTGAATAATTATCTGCAGTTTAACAAGATCCCCATGTGGTTTGAACGTACATTGAAGTTTGAAAGGCACTGGTGTTAAATAACACAGTGATTAGCCACTGTTTAAAAGTCACATCACACTCTGCCCAAAACCATTTGGTCCGGGCACCTATTTAAAAATGGTAAACAACCGATTAACTTCCTAAAGTTTTCTTCTGTCTGTTGAGTCATTGTCTACCTCTTCTTGAACCAAGTCTGAATTGTTATGTATTGCAAGGTAATCATGTTTCCTCTCGTTTTTCCCTACAAATACACCAGGATGCATACACGAAATCTCCAAGGATATCCTTCTAACATCTGTAGCTCTTCCCTAGTGCCTAGGCCGCTGCTCCTTGAGCACCGACTTCTTCCTCTGTCATGATACTTATCAGATTTTATTACTGTATCTTCTTTCACTGCCTGTCTCCTCTGTCAGACCCAGGAGGGAAAGACACCGTGTCTATTTTGTTCATTTTTGTATGTCTGGCACTAAGCAAGGTGAGACACGTAGTAGGCATTCAAGAAATATGCTGAGTGACAACTGAACGAATGGATGGATAGATGGGTAAGCAGAGTGTTCTTAGCGGTAGTGACAGATACATGATTATCTTTGTGTCCTTTGTACATAGCCCAGCATCTTACAAGCTTCCTGGCCCATGGAGGACACTCAAATTGCCTCTTCCTTTTTTAATGTGTATTTTTGAGAGAGAAAGAGACAGAGCGCGAGCAGGGAGAGAGAGGGAGACACAGACTCTGAAGCAGACTCCAGGCTCTGAGCTGTCAGCACAGAGCCTGACCCAGTGCTCGAACCCACGGACCGGAGATCATGACCTGAGCCGAAGTCAGAGGCTTAACCGGCTGAGCCACCCAGGCGCCCCTCAAATTGCCTTTTAAAATGCAAAGTGCTTTGTAAACTTTAAAGAGATATGATGATGGTCCTTGGGGGATACTATGGTAAATAAAAAAGAAATAGTCTCTGCAGAATCCTACTTACAATCTAGTAACTTATTTTGTTTTTGTTTTAACTTGATTAGGTTTACAGTTTAATGAATTTTGGAACTTTGCTTGCATTCTCAACTTACATACCCGCCTAACGAATATCCTCACAGGCAGGAAATCATTGCATGAAAGAATTTTTTTTTTCAAAATCAGACAAAAATAATTGATTGCCAGGGCTGGGAAGTAAGTACTTGATTGTCAGGCTTGACAACAATCAATCTCAAGTTAAAAACAAAACAAAATGAATAACAAAAAAAAACAAAAACCAAAAAAACTCAAAGGTGAACATGAACTCACAAAGCCAACTTCATCCCAGGATACCACAGTAAAACCAAAGTCAGTGCCGAGAGAATAATTGCCTAGAAAGTGTTGAACAATATACCCAATGCTCAGCTTCTGGACAGGTGGGCATTGAGGGCCATCTTGAGACACTGGCGAATTTCTAGTTTCTGTATTTGAACCTTATCTCATTTATTCTTTCTAGGCATTCCCCAGCTTATGGCCAGATTGTTTCCAAATGGTGGTTTTAAAACTGTTGTTTATAATTCATAATATTGCTCCTGTGAGGGAAGTGTTGGGATCCCAGGACAAACCACAGGAAGCTATTGGGTGAATACATAATGGAAAGTTGGTGTTAAGACGACCAGCCACGTAGTGCATCTGAGGATTGTTTTCTGATCATATGGGACCCGAGAACAAATATCGAAGTAGACACTTCTTTCAGTCGGGGTTCTCCAGAAAAACAAAACCAGTAGGGTGTGTGTGTGTGCGTGTGTGTGTCTTAAGAAATTGGCTTCTAGGATCACAAGGCTGGAAAACCTGACACCTCCAGGGCAGGGCAGGAGGCTAAATTTTCCAGCAAAAGCTGAGGCTGTGATCCTGAATCCAAAATCTGTAGGATAGACCAGCAAGCTGGAGACTCAGGCAGGGTTTCTATATTGCATTCTGGAATCAGAATTCCTTCTTCTCTGGGAAACCTCAGGCTTTGTTTGTTTGCCTCTTAAGGCCTAGGAATGATTAGATGAGTCCCACCCACATTACAGAGGACAATCTTTTCCGTATAAAGCCAACTGATCATAGATCTTAATCACATCTAGAAGATACTGGGCTCCGTAGTCCACTTAAGATGACGGGTCAAATGAAACCTTCGTACAGAGGCTGTCTCCGGTCCCATTCCACAACCACTGCCCCTAACAGCACGGCCTCCTGGCCCCCCACGCCTTCCCCACATGCTCGCTCTGCAAACTCTTCTCGACTCAACGTTATGAAACTCAAAACTCGAACGTTATGAAAACAGCAGTCTGGTTAGGTTAATTTAGAATTTCAGGAATCAAAATCAGAGCTCTCTGTAGTTTGGGAGTGTCGGAGGAGAAGCTTGGAGGAATAACGTGTACTAAACTAGGGGGTCACAAAGCACATTGTGGGGGAGCTGGCAGATGACGGCGGCGACAGAGTAGGCTTGCTCTAGAACGAGGGGTCAGGGGTGGAAAAGAATTCTGACCAGTTGGACCAGCTCCTCTCTGGCCAGCCCTCGCCACATGGGAGCTGCGTCAGTGTTACGAGATTTGTTACTTTTTTCAAGCGAGGCTGGAAGTCCAGATTTTTATGTGAGATTTCCCAATAAAGAAAACACCCTGCCCGCTGCCAGTTTGAGATTCCTCCCCTAACTTTTTTCTTTGATGTCTCTCTTTCTTTCCGGTAATTCTGTGTTCTCACGTCATCTGAAAGTTCAGAGTGTCCGCGGTGTGAGTACCAACCCCAGTGGGACGTCTGGGGAGAAGGCGAGGAGAGGAGGAAGATGGGAGGGGCTTATCCCCAGGGCTCATTTGTCCAAAGCCAGAAGGTGGGGGTGGGGGGATTCTAACACACAGGATTTTTTTTTTTTTAATTTTTATTTAATGTTTTGTTTTTGAGACAGAGAGGGACAGAACATGAGTGGGGGAGGAGCAGAGAGAGAGGGAGACCCAGAATCCCAAGCAGGCTCCAGGCCCTGAGCTGTCAGCACAGAGCCCGTCGCGGGGCTCGAACTCACGAATGCAGATCGTGACCTGAGACGAAATTGGACGCTCAACTGACTGAGCCACCCAGGCACTCCCCTCTCAGGCTAACTTCTAAAAGAAGGCTAGAAGGAGGAACCATCCACCACTTATTTGCTCATTTCTACAGGCAGAGGTATTTTCTTATCTCGTTGTGTTTGTTCGGGAAAATCCCCAGGGTACTCAAGACGGGAAGGGGGCTCAGCAAGTCCCAAGGGAGCAAAAGAGCCGCCTACTCATGCCCTACCCTTTCCCTGTGGTCTCACATCTCCCCTGGGTACGGGGCCTGAAGCCATGTGTCCCTCTCCTGCATCTGTGTGAGATTCAACCGAGGGCCTGTTAAAAATGCAGATACGGGCTACGCTGCAGAGAGTCCAATCAAATACATTTAAGGCACCGGCTTTCATAAAAAAGCTCCCCAGGTGAGGTAAACTGAGGACAAAATGTTTCCAGAACACTGCCCTCGGGGATGGAAAGCATTGTATTTTAGGAACTACTCCAGGAGGCCCTTGGAAGCTGGAAGCTCCACCCCAAGGCAATAAATGGGGCCTGGCGCTTTATCTAAAAGTCACAAATGTTTACTGGGTAACAAACGTTAAGCGGGTAAATCTGAAAGTTTTGGCGTCGACGGACCTGGTTGTCTTCTCTTAACTGAGAGGCCAGGGACGGGCTTCTGTAACAACTGGACTTCGTGCCTTTAAGGGGCTCTTGGGTGGTGCCCTTGAACGCGTTCAGAAAATGTCGTGATGGGGAAATTTGCACTGCAAGGCCCTTTATCCGGAGCGTGTCTGCTGGGTGGGCAAGCAGGGAAGTTCACACACGTGCTTATCTCTTTTCCCCACACCTAACTTCACTTTCCCAAGACTTGAAAAAGCCTCACCAGGCCTGAAACTAAAAATCGCGACGCGGTCTTTCAGTAGGATTTGCATTTAATCCCACGTCTATGTAGATAAGCGATTAAAACACATACTGTCTTTTCTTTGCTACTTTAGATAAAGAACCACAGATACACCTATCAGGGCCTTCAGCTGTTAGCTCGAAGGCAGACGAGCACAGTTTGCCTCCGAGGGATTTTTCTGTACCTGACGGTCAAAGACAACGTTCTGTGCAACAACTCTAGGCAAACTGTTGACAATCTCAGACACCCTTTGGAGCGTGCACTACACATGACCACCCTTCATTGGTTTATCAAAGGGGTGAAGGAATGAAAAGTCCTAAAATCCTGCTAACGTGAGAGATGTGGCTTCCTTATGGGAAGAAAAGTACTTGAGGCAACTGAGATTAGCAACTTCCTGTATCTGGAAGGTATCGTGTTTTTTTTTTTTTTTACCATGGTCTTCTGAAGGTTTGTACGTTGCATGCCAGATGCAATAATTTCTTAGATAACCGGGCTTTTCTATTCCTCATCTGCAGGGACTGATAAAAAATGCCATTTTCAGGCATTGAAATTGGAGAAATAAGAGAAAGAAACTTTGTCGATGCTTTCTGTTTTTTAAAAAGTCTTCATGCAGAAAGTTTCAACCGAAGGCATATTGGAATAATCTAGAATGCTGTTTTTAAAGCGTTAATAGTTTCAGCCCCAGCCCAGATCGTGAAAACAAACTCCCCGGGGCTGACTCGGTCGTTTAAAACCTCCCAGGTGAGGGGTGCCTGGGTGGCTTAGTGGGTTGAGTGTCCTACTCTTGGTTTCGGCTCAGGTCATAATCTTATGGTTTGTGGGTTCCAGCCCCACGTTGGGATCCACACTGTCAGTGTGGAGCCTGCTTAGGATTCTCTCTCTCCTTCTCTCTTTGCCCCTCCTCCACTCATGTTCCCTCTCTCTCTCTCTTTCTTTCTATCTCAAAATGAATCAATAAACTTAAAACAAAAAAAAAAAACCTCCCAGGCAAGCCTAAAGTAGCCATGGCTGTGAGCCACCACAATCCCACACATCAAAATCATACCTAGGGGCTGCCTTTCAGGTGAAACCACCTTTGAGATGATGCCCTTTTCCTAGGCACCTCAATGGCTAAAAACCTGGATGGGGCTCATGGCAATTCTTCCTACCAAACTCTGTGCCGCACTGAAGTGTCCACGTGAGGTTCCACTGACAAAAGAACACGCAGTGAAACAGTAAGAGAGAATTCTGAGCTATGGCAAAACACGGATACTTTTATTGAAGCAATGTGTACTCCAGGGGTCATGTTTTAATATAAGGGATCCACGGGTTTGGTTTGAATTGGGGGCAGGAGGGATCCGAGCAGACGCTCAGTTAAGCCCAACAAATACCTTGATCTACTTGTTCTCTCTCCACCGTGACCTGCCCCCAGCCCTCACCCACCTGCCATTATCTCGGAAATTAGTCTGGACCAGGCAGTGGCTATTGCTACTCATCAGTTATTTATAACTGATCATTTATAACTGAGCTGGCCGTTCAGAAAGCGCCCCCTCCTAAGTTGTCTATATTAGCGTTTGCAGCTGGTTGTCTGTATTCGTGGCTAAGCTTCGGGTTGGACAGGCAGATTTACGCGGGGATGAAGGACCACACAGGAATTGGAACAGAAGCATCCAGGCATCTCTGTGCCAGCCGGGCCCCCGGGCGTGGTGCTCCGTCAACACCGGTTGGTGTTCCCTCTCTTCCCAGTCAGGAATGGTTAAGGTCTGGAGAGGGCGATGATGGCAACAAAATAAAACACAAACAAACAAACAAGTGCTACCTGGTAAGCTGCCTTGGCACATTCACACACCTCCTGGAGAACTCAGTCTACGGAATCGGATAAGTCCACCACCTTGACTTTGGATCAGAGCCTGCACTGGTTCCTGGAGGAACCCCAGTCATTACAGGGGGTTAGTTTTTTTTTTTTTTTTTTTAATTTATTCCCTCTAGGTAAAATTACAACTAATTTTTCTCGGAAGCGCTCAAGATCTTTTGTTTTGTTTAGCACCATATCCTGAACACCACAAGTTATAAACAATCGGAGAATTTCCAGATGGTGGCAGACTAAAAGTCGCAGACAGGGTGGGGTCTTTTGTGCCCGCCCAGGACCCAGGCTCACTCATCCAACTCCTGGATTCGAACTTCCTCAGAAATGTATGTAAGAAATTTCTACTACCAAAGTGAAGAACTCTGGTAGCAGCTCCTGACAAGGGGGTGATCTGGGCAAGTGAGGGGCCCCTGGAGGGAGGTAGTTTTCCATTCCAGCGAGAGTGAGCATCCATGATGAGGGGCTGCCGCAGGCTGCTTCTGGAGGTGACCCACGGGGATGGGGCGTCACACTCTTCTCGTGGCGAATCTGCATGTGGGGTTCAGGTACCAGCCAAGACATCATTGCTCAGACCACATTCTCTGGGGCTTTCTAGCACATCACCTGGCTGTGCCCGCTGGCATTCCCCTGCACCTGTCATGTTCTGGTCTAGGTATGTGATTACTCGTTTATCTTTTGTCTTCCCTCCGAAGAAGGACAGAGCGATCAAAAGAGGGAACTTGGCTGTTCTGTTTGCCGCCTTATCCGCAGGCCCCATCACTTCTTCAGGTGTCATGGCCACTCAATAAAGACCCACTGAAGAAGAGACCCATTGAAGAAGCAAAGTGTAGGGGACTGAGGGAACCAGACCAGGAGGACGGTAGGCAGTGAATTTCCCAGGCCCTCTACTGGGTACGTGTGTAGGGAGAGGCTGGGGAATTTGGGGCCCACGTGAGTCTAGACAGGAGCCCAGAGGAAAAGGGGGAGGTAAAGAGGAAGCACTCTAGACCCTTACCAACCATTCAACGGCATGTATGCAACACTGATTATCGGAGACTCTCCGATAGCCCTTGCCCTGGGAATGCAAAACTAAATATCGCGTGGCACCTGCCAGGTCTGAGGCGGGGAGACCAGCTGATGGACAAAAGCACCGTTTGGAAGATGCTAGTAACGGTGGGCATCACCGTCACCATCATCATACCGCGGGTTTATTGAGCACTAACTACAGCACAAGATACCAATCCAAGTCGCGTTGTGCATGAATCAACTCATTGAATCCTCACAAAACCACATGAAGTTATCATCTCTATCTTGCAGATCCAGAAACGGAGGTTACATCAATTGTCCAAGGTCACAAAACCAATACATGGTGGTAGGTAGGTAGAAAATTAAGGGGTTGTAGGGGTGCCTGCGTGGCTCAGTCAGTTGAGTGGCCCGACCCTTGACTTCAGCTCAGGTCATGGTCCCAGAGCTGTGGGATTGAGCCCTGTGTCCAGCTCCATGCTAAGGGCCTGCTTGGGATTCTCTCTCTCTCTCTCTCTCTCTCTCTCTCTCTCTCCTCCCTCTCTCTCTCTCTCCAAAAAATAAAGAAAGAAAAAGAAAAATCAACTGGTTGTAAAGAAAAAAAATGAGAGAGACAGACAGAGGGAGCACCCTAACAAAACAGCAGCCTAAAGAATGAGGTTTATTTTTCTCATGGGTGGTAGTCTTGGAAGATGGGCAAGCTTCTGGCCACTCCAGTCCCCCGGGTCCTTCCATCTCGTCTCTGCCATCCCCTGTTGTCATCTGTCTGGTTGAAGCTGAAGGAGGAAAAGGGGCAGGTGACAGGTTCCCACTGCCACCCCCCTACCATTGGCCAGGATCTGGTCAACTCCGTACCTCTCCTCACAGAGGGGCTGAGGAGTACAGGTCCCTTAAAAACTGCACATGCCCAGCTACAGCTATATTCTTACGGAAAATGACACTGGTTAGACTGGAGTGGGCAGATAGTAACCTTTACCACAGTGGGAAAGCCATCACGCACACCTGACTCCCAAGCAGCAGGACGAGTGTGGACAAGTCAGTCCATCACATTACCTATACATGAGGGAAGGTGTAAAGGCCAGATCAGAGAAAGTAGGGAGAAAGATTAATATTCCACGTGACCCAGGCGGAGACCGAATACACAGCGTAGTGATCACAGTCAATAATACTGTACGATATAATTCCAAATTGCTAGGACACTACATCTGAACTATTCTCACCACAAAAATAAGAAATGATCTTTGTGATGTCATCGAGGCGTTACTGCTAAGGTGACGATCATACCGCGATATATAAATGTATCCGATCTACACATCGCACACCTTAAACTTACCCAATAAATGGGTCGAGCAGAATGAGAGCGGAATCTTCTTTGCCAAGACGACACGGCGTATACCAGATATATGCGCCCAAGTGGTAACAACATGAGCAAATGCAGAAAATGTCATGTATTTCACTTGAGTATTAAAAAGTAGTCTAGTGGGGGTGGCGACGGGGACAGGGGGTGAAAGGGGTCAGGGATCGTGCGGACTGAGACCGTACAGAGGCAAGATAGTGAATGACCTTGTATTCCATACTGTGGAGTTAATGACAGTGGATAATCATGACACTTTTTAAGCACAGGCCAGGGTTGGGGATGTGACTCCATCTCTTGTTAGACTGTCTGAGCTTTGGATTATCTCCTGGAGGAAGAAGCTGTAAATCTACTCTGACTAACCCCTGTAGAGCGAATCTGATCCCCACGGGAAGTCCCCACAAACCATCAGAACCCTGAGATCCACACTGAGGTCAGTATTGCAAGGTGTTTCGCTTCTCCAAAAAAAAAAAAAATATCTTTAACAATTGTATTCAGACATTATCATAAGATTTTGTGCAGAGTTAATGGCGCTTGGGTGGCTCAGTTGGTTAAGCATCCACTTCAGCTCAGGTCGTGATCTCACGGTTTGTGGGTTCGAGCCCCTCGTCGGGCTCTGTGCTGACAGCTCAGAGCCTAGAGTCTGCTTTGGATTCTGTGTCTCTGTCTCTCTCCTCCCCTCCCCCACTCACGCTCTGTCTCTCTCTCTCTCTGTCTTTCTCTTCTCTCTCTCAAAAATAAACATTAAAAAAAAAGATTTTGTTCATAGTTACTATTGTTCCTAAGAAATGCTTTTTTTTAATTTTAAATGATTTTTATGTATTGATTATTTATTATTAGTTATCATTTATCCAGAATGCCCTCTTGAGGGTCCAGTTCGTGCCTATTCTTGGATAAGCCTCTTAAAATAGGGGGTCTTCACAGTCTTAGGGTCCCGGAGGGCTTTGAAAATCGGATGACAAAGAAACAAAAGAGAAAAAGAAAAAAAAATCGGATGACAAATTAGAATGTACGCATATGATTTTGTTGGACTCCTGGGAAACAGGGGCCTATGGTCATTCATAAAGAACCTCACTCTTGAAGACCAAAAAGGGTCTTACCACAAAGGGAGGACCAGCCTATACGTGGGGTGTGTCAGAGCCCCACAGAGTGGTCTTGATTGAGTTCTTTCTTTCCCAGACTCCCGAGATCCCAGAGCTGACAGAAAAGTGTGAGGAGGTCCAGGGACTGGTTTTCCTGGGACAAAAGGACGAACTGTATAGAGAGGTCCCTGCACGTCACAGAAAACAAGCCCAAGCCACATCTCTTGGGAGAGAGGTTTGGCCTGAAGAGAGAAACTTGCAATCCCCAGTGGTAATTCAGACCAGACTGGTGGCTATGTCTTTCCCAGTTTTTAAAAAATGCTATGTAAAAAAAAAAAAAAAATGTATTTGTGTATTTGTAGTATTTGTACTAGTTTTGTATTATGATGAACATGGCATTTAGTTTCCAAGTCCAAGTTCTAATGGCCCTCCACAGGTTTTGTTATGCAAATTAGCATACCAATTTGCAGATAGGTAAGAATTACATGCCTGTCTGAAGATCACCACCGTTCAAACAAGTCCATTGCCATTCTTGTGTCTCCTTAGATATACATTTTTGGGAGATCACGACTCAAGTTAGAAGTGAAAAATGCCTCTAGCTTCCTGTGACAGTTCCTCTGTCTAGAAAGCAATCAAAGGCTGCATTTTTAGTAACTAGATGCTGTTTTGATGGCTTAGTCCTTCTGATTTTACAGTCCAGTCTTTTCTGGGTAGAGTCCCGAACCTGACTCTGAAAGTTCCTTAACTTTACATACACAGAAAAGATTTCAAAACTGATCTGTTTCCGATACATCCAAGGTTCATCTGATGTGGGCGAACCAGACACAAAAACCAGCTTTGCTCCGAATTCCCCGATTATCTCCCTGAAAGCAGCAGTGAGAAATTCGTGCCAAACCTGACCCAGCCATACTGAATTTCATGGTGGGAGCTTCAGTTAAGAAGAGTCAAAGATTCCCTGGCTTCTCACCAATCTGTCTACTAATAAATATACTGACTGTTTTAACATACAAGTGAAACAGATGCTATATTTTGCACTGATAGGTTTTCTTGGGAAAAGAATTCGGTGAATGTTTTCTTCAGTTCTTTTTTTTTTTTTTTTAATTTTTTTATTTTTTTTTTTTTTTGAGGGAGTGAGAGAGAGAGAGAGAGAGAGAGAGAGAGAGAGAGACAAAGCGCGAGTGGGGGAGGGGCAGAGAGGGAGGGAGGCACAGAATCGGAAGCAGGCTCCAGGTTCTGAGCTGTCAGCACAGAGCCGATGCGGGGCTCGAACTCATGAACTGCAAGATCATGACCTGAGGAGAAGTGGGACGCTTAAGGGAGGGAGCCGCCCTGGGGGCCCTTTTGTTCAGTTCTGAAGTATCTCTCTTTTTTTTTTTTTTTTTTTGCAATACAGATACAGAGCTGCTCCCGAAAGTGAACACTATTTTAAGTGAATTAGACATAGAGTTTACTTCCAGAGTGAACAAGGCAGCCTGCGGTACTTTGCAAACTTTTCGCTCATGTAGGGATCTCACGAGTACCTCCAGGGTAGCTAGGAGATTTTTGCTGTGCTAGAAAACAAGGTACCTTTCCAGCCTCTGCAGCAGGATACAATGTCTCTCAACTTGGAGTGGTTCTATCACTCACCACATGCTTATTAAGTACCCATGCACCCAGCGCTGGTGGGGAGCAGACTCCAGGCAGAGAAGGAGCCTCAGGGAACTCATAGCCTATCTGGAGAGACAGATCACAAATGAGTTGTAACAGTTAAGGCAATGCAATACGTATCATGCTTGGAAAGGCACTTCTCATAATAGGGCATCCCCGCATCCTGCAGAACTGCTAAGCCCTTTCTCCAACACAGAGAAAGACTTTAATTGTTTGGATTTTGTACGTCTAGACCCACTTCCCGAGCAATCTGGATATAGAAGATACTGTGGCATTAGATTACGAGCTTCAGACCCTGGCTCTGCCACTTTCCAGTGGTGTGACCTTGGCCAAGTTATTTCTCTGCGACTTAGTTTCCACATCTGTAAAATGGGCCCAATAAAAGTACCTGTTTCAAAAGATTGGTTGTCAAGCTTAATAAATGTAAGGGGTTTACAGACTGCTTAGCACACAAGAAGTGCTATAAATTTGAGATGCGTTTCTACTAAAAACATATATATATTATATATTTATGTATTTATGTATGTATGTATTTATATA